>NW_025335760.1:1280499-1390220 GCF_004798865.1 Varanus komodoensis
CCGCGCGGGGCGGGACAGATGGCCGCGGACGGGGCTCCTCGCCGCCGCCCTCCCTCCCGTGCCGGCGGGAGCACCTCCCTCTCCCCCGCGCTGGGCAGGCAGGGGGCGTCTGCTGCTCGTGCACTGCGAGAGCGGACAAAGCGGGCAGGCCACACCCCCAGGCTCTTAAAGGCGCAGGAGCCCCCCCCCCCCGCACGCCCAGGCCGCGGGGGCGCCCTCCGAGCCCCCGCGCGCGATCGCGGCCCCGGCCACGGGCGGCCTCCCCAGCGGGCAGCGCGCCGCCTCCGCCCCGGTATCCCGGGCCCGCGGCGCGGGGCGCATGGCCTGGGCCGCGTCTGGCCGGAGGGGCCCGTCCCGGGCGAGGCGGGCTGAGCCGCAGGCGGGCAGCGGGGTGCGGCGGCGGGCTGGAGACTGCCCCCCCCACCGCCCCCGATCAGTCGGAAACCTCTGGAGCTGCCAGTGCAGAGCAGCTCTTGGGGGCGTCCTTTCGGAGAGCAGGGCCGGCGGTCGGGAGGGGGGCCCAGATAGTGGGGCAACGCCAGCATGTACGTGTCTTTAGCTTCCAGCTCCCCCCCCCCGCGAGAAGGACGCCTCGGGGGAGGCATTTCCAACTTCTAGAATTGAGGGGGCTGTGCAAAAGCCCAGAGAGCCCCCAGGGCCTGGCAGCTAGTGGGAAGGCGGGGGCCGCTCTGCAGCTGGGCTGGGCCGCCAGGTGCCAGGGATGGACTTCAAGCTGTTTTGCCTGAGCTGGGGGGGCACATGGGGAGCACCCCCCCTTGGGATTTTTTCTCTGGAAGCAGATGCTCAACACCATGGAGCCTCCACGTGGCCCAGCAGGAATCCCCTGAGGGGATCTCTCTGGGCCCTCGCTTGCCCCATGGAGGCCCTCCAGGCCCCACACATGTGGGAGCATGAAACAGCCGTGAGGACGTGCCGCTCTAACCTGGCGCACTCCAGGTATGCCTGGCTGCCGCCCGTCCATCCATCCATCCATCCATCCATCATCTTGCCTTTCTTCCGACAAGGAATTCGGGGCAGCCAACCTAATCCTCCTCCTCTTCCTTTTATCCTCACGACAACCCTGCAAGGTTGGTTAAGCGGAGAGTCAGTGACTAGCCCAGGGTCACCCTGTGAGGTTCATCGCCTAGAACCCCGATCTCAAGCCCCAGCCCAACACTCTCAAGCCCATGCTGCACTGGCTCTCCCAGGCAAGGTGTGGCAGCAGCCCGGAACATCCATGCTGGCTGGGGATGATGGGGACCGTGGCAGAGGCTCAGCAGGTGCGGAGCTGGAGGAGGCAACTCCGGAGCAAGGGCTGTTCCGCAAGCTACCCGCACCCCAGTGTCTGCCCGGCCAGGCGGGGCCTGCCTCCTCTTCCTCCCTTCACCATTCCGGCCCAGCGCACAGGAGCTCAGACGTGGCTGCAGCCCAGTTCCGGGTAGATTCGGGGCAGTCAGCACATCCAGCCAAGGATTAGCCCTGTCCAGCTTGCTCAGCAAAGTTATTAATAGAGCTTTCTTCCCCTCTCTTAAAGTCTCCTGCCTGAAGCCAGTGAGTGGCACGGAGACGGGAAAAGGAGAGAGTGGTTCTGTGTGACTTGGAAGCTGGCTGCCATGAGGTAACAGGCGCCTGCCGAAGCACCGGCTTTCTGTGGGCACTGACATTCGCGACAGCATGATAATAGCATCGCGCAGAGATGCCGCACAAATATTTGCAAAACGTCAGCCGGAGCATGGCCTGGTAGAGGCTGGAAGGAAACCGCCAAGAAAGCGATTGTGGGGTCACGATGCCTGCCTTGATGAAAAGGCCAGCCTGGCAGCTACGAAAGGCAAATCCCTTGTAGAGATCATTAGGTAAAGGATAAAAATACATAATGCCTCCCCACAAATCTACGGTGTGCCCACATGTGGAATATTTCGTACCACTCGGGCCACCACATTGCAAAATGGACATGATGTACAGCTCCAAAAAACCTCCGAAAAGGGCAAGCGAAATGATCGCAGGCCCGGAGCAGCTTCCCCACAAGGCACGCATCGGAGACGCAGCCGCTCTGCCCGGGGTCACGGGGTCCAGCCCCAGCGCTGCTCTGCACGGTGCAGCTGCAGCATCCTGAGGGACGGGCATTCACTCCAGCAAGGGATGCCCACCACGTCCCGAAACAATCTGGTCTGCCACGGAACTGCTGGGAAGTCGGACACCTGTTGTCTGCGGTTCTGCCCTCCGGACCCTCTGCTCTCCTGGCTCCCTCTGACCTTCTCTAGATCGCAGATGCCCAGCTTTTCCCGGAATTCCCTGGAGCACAGGCAGTCCCTCCCTCGCTCACTCGCTCACTCCTCAGTGGACACACTCCCGGGGTGCCAGTGCCCTTCCTACAGGGTGGCACCCAGAACGGGACACAGTTCCCCAAGCACGGCCTGACTAGCTCAGGACAGAGCAGAACGATTACTTCCCGTGACCTGGAAACCAGGTTACTGATACCGCAGTCTGCGACTGCATCAGCTTTCTTAGCGGCGCCATCGCTCTGCGGTTCATAGACTGCGACCACTGCAGAGCCGGGTTTCCGCGATCCTGTCTTGTTTCGCTCCTTTGAGACCGAATCCAGAGGCACTGAATTTCACCAGGCTGCTTTCAGCCCGGGCTTCCAGCCTGCTCCTGCAGAAGATGGCGAAGCCTTTCGCGAGCGCTTCTTGCGCCCAGATGCTCAACTGGGCGAGGGCTCCTACCTCAGCAATAGCATCAAGTCACATTTTCCCATCTTGCCACCAAGAATATTATGGGAAACCTTCCTAGATGCTTTTCTGACATGCAGAGGCCTGGTGCACATGGCTGACCAGACTGGCAACTCCATCCAAAAGCAGGAGTTCCACCACGTTGAGCTGGCTTGGCTTTTTCCAGGCAAATCCACGCTGGCATTCTTGCCTGGATGCCCAGACTGACTGTTTAATTATCTTCTCTAACATTTTGCAGAGCGCTAGCATCAGGCCGCCTGGCTGTAGCTTCCTGGATCCCCTTCTCCTCTTCCAGAAGATGGAGACCACACTGGCCCCAGGTGCTTCCTGTGCTTCACCTGCTCTCCAAGATCTCTCAGAGGCGGCAGGCAGAGCAGCTCTGCAAAAGCATCCACAAACTCTTTTGGCGCCCCAGGGTGTCATTTCTCTGTCCTCGAAGACCTGGGTTCATTTGAAGTAGCTGCCTCACCAGGTCCTTCCTCATTCTGGGCAGCGAGTCCCTCTCTGTGTCGTCTGTCCTCCTTGTCCCTCGTGGGAAAAGCCAAACGCAAAGCAGGACTGGAGTAGATCTGCCTTCTCTGACATCTGCTAACATTTCTCCACCTTCCCGAAGCAGCAGGGCTAGTCCTTCTGTGGTCTTCTTGCTTCTAACAGAGTTAACCCCTTCTGTTCTATTTTTAGCACACCTCCCGAGCTGCTGTGTCTTCTGGGCCTTCACTTCCCTGACGTCAACACTGCGGGACGGGTCTATTCTCGTACAGCCTGCTTGCTCTGAGGTCGCCCTTTCTTCCAGCTCATCGATGAGTCCCCTAGATCAGCATTTCCAGTTTTGAGATCTCCCATCCCGGATGAATTCCACTTTTCCCCGTCAGAATTCAGGCCCTGGGATCTACACAAGCTCCCTCCAAACTTTTGCAAGCTGGCTCCCCAAACGCCGCATCACAGCCCTCACCATCACGAAGCTTAATGGTTAGGAAAAGGAGAGCAAAGGGACATGACAGAGGCTGGCTTGAGCTCCTTGGCAGAGAGGGTGTTTGGCTGCGGAAGGGCTTGGCTCTGCCCCAGGGCCCATGCCTGGCCAGAAGGCTCCTTGGCAGCTGGGATGCCTCCTGCCAGAGAGTTTGCAGGCGCACGACTGATTTGGGTCACGGATGCACTGGCAGAGGCCCTGCTCGGCCCCTGCCTGGCTCCCTGTGCTTCCTGCTTTCAGTGTTATCCCTTGGGCGGCAGGGGAGGGTGGGGGGGGGGCTCTCCTGCCACAAATGAAGCCTGGTCCTCCAGCCCCATTTGCAGCGGTGTCCTGGCTGGTGGTTTTGTGCTCTGGAACTTGAAGCGTCTCTCCCTCATCCTCGGCTCCTGTGCGAGGAATTGCTACTTTCATCTTGTCCTTTTGCCTTCTGGGAAGCGAGTGTGGTATGATAAGCCATGCCTTGCCATGACTGCCGTTTTACCCCGTTCTCTCAAAAATTCCAGTTGTGTCTGTTGACCCAGAAGGGCTGCAGATGATCACCAGTCAGATATGTGCCAAACCTTTTAAAGGCTTTCCTCTCCTTTCCGTGGCAGGCAGCCCGGCAGCTCCCGCAGATTTCTTGAAAGATGGACGCTGGAGAGCTGTGCCAGAAGTTTGCCAACCTTGAACTCAAAGGCTCAACTCCATAATGGGAACCCTTTTAGCACAGGCTGGTGCCTCAAGGCCAGCAAACACGTGCAGGTCCTTCCTCGATACACTGAGTTCAAATATGGAGAAATATTCTTCCACAGCCTCATGTGTTATATTAAAAAAAGCCACCCAACCCAGAGCGCTTTCTATTGCATTATAAATTAAATGCATTTTTAAAGATGTGTGCATTCAAAAGCAAATGTGTGAACTAGAGATTACACAAATAAATGCAATGATGCCTTTAAGATGCAGATTTAATGCCAGGACTGTCCTATAAATGGCAGAGATTAAGAAGGAAATTTCCATGGGCAAACACAGGCAGATGCACACCAGTTCCCCCACATTTCATGGTGGTGCACAATTCATGGGCACATGCTGCCATTTTGAAACAGCAGCGCTGTCGCTTCCTGGAAGTGAAACATGGCGCGATCGGGAGACGGGAAGGGGCAGAGCTCCAAGAACCGAAGGTCCCAGACCCAGATGTGCGGAGAGACCCGCTGTGCAATCTCAAGAGGGAAAGGGGGAGGTGAATTTGCACATGCTCAGAAGCCCTCTTCTTTCTATGCCTTTTCAACAACTAGTCCTTTCCACAGAAAACAAGTCCAAACAAATTCTCAAGAGCCTGCTTTGAATTCAGACTTGGGTGAAAGGCACTAGACTGGGGGCTAGACCTGGAAATATTATCCGGAGGAACACAGGAAGCGGACTGAGTCAAGAGCCAGGAAAAGGAAGCCAGCTGCCGTTTCTGTGGGATCGGAGAGCCCTCTTTGCGCATAAGCCCCAAGGTTCAGTCCGGAAAGATTTTTCATATTTATCCCAGTTAAACAGCAAGGCAGTGCCTGAATGAAAGGTGCCCACGCTCCACCTTTAGCCAGTTTCCAGAAGGTGATGGGGTAGGAATGGGCTAAAATTTTGGTGCGCCTGCGGGAGTTAATGCAAAGCCCCCTACTTCACCCATCATAATTTGGGCACTGTCCACGGATGGAGCCCCAAACCAGCCAGCTGATACTCCGGAGAGCTTGCAACCGTCGCGCACTCTTCCTTCCCCACGGAGGAACGACAGCCGATCCCCCATGCCAAATATGAAATGCAAACTCCCCCGTCAAATGAATGGATAAAGCAAAGCCAAGAAATTAATAGGCCGAGAAAGGGAGAAGAAACAGGGAGGCCTACATAATTGTTCTTATTTGCCTTGATGCAGACAACAAAATCAGAAGTGTGTCTGCCAAGAAGCGCTATGAATGCCAAGGGTCAGCCCTGGAAAACACGAACTAAAGAGAAACGAGTGCCCTGGAGCATGCAAAGAATGCAGGGCCTCCCGTGCATTTTGGGCTGAAGAAGGGCCTCACCCCAGAGCCTGCCTTCGTTGCCAAGGCTACCATGCCATAGCGAGGATAGCAAGTCTCCTGAACACGGGCGAAGTGCTTTTCGAACTGAGTAAAACCACAGGTACCCCCACGCACATGTGGAAGGGAGGAAGAGCTCCGGAGGCAGAAGGCCCTCGCTGGAAAATTCAGCCTTGCGAACACAGGAGCACAAGCCATCTAGAAAGTGTGTTTGGACGTCCTCGCCTCGCATACGACAGCCACACGCTTGTCCAAGGCTTAAAGGCGAGTGACAGGTGTATCGTTCCCGTCTCCTCCAGCTTTCTAATCAGATGTGCTTTACACAGGATCATCGGGGTCCCCGCGAGCCAGCCGCCCTCCCGCGTGCGCCCCCCCCAGCACACGGTCCCAGGCAGCCCGTCCAATTTTGCTGCTGCACTGCACGTCGGAGGCTGGGTTATTAATCCTGTGCCCGTACCCTCTCCCAGAGGCCAGCGCGGTGCAGCTGCCGATATTAAATTGGGAGGGAGGGGGGCCGGCAGGAGGGGGCGAGGATCTCCGTGGAACTTGGCAATTACAGCCACAGTGAGGGAAAGGGTGGGCAGGAAGGAGAGGCCGGGGAGCGTGGAGGGGAGGGGAGGGGAGGGGAGGGGAGAGGGTGCCCATGGAAACAGTGGGGCCGCAAGGCAAGGGCAGACCCTCCTGGCCCCCGCCTGTTGGCCGCCCCGTGCCGCTCCAGCGGCGGGGCCCGAAAGCAACATTCCTCTTTCGATATTCCTCCAGCAGCCCCTCCGGCGTGGATACTGGGGGGCGGGGGCAGAAAGGCGACGCAGGACTGTGTCCTCCCTCGGCCTCTGTGCTGCGGCCCGGCTCCCACATCCCGGCTCCCACGTCCTGGATACGTGCGAACGACGAAAGTGTGTGTCGGCCCTGCCGAAGGAGCAACGTACGCTCTGGGCACATGCAGCGTTGCATCTTGCACTCCCCCGACTCAACTCTGCACACGCACCGGGGCCCGCTGCCCTCCACGCGGTCCCCGGGGCCTTCCCAGGTCCTGCACGGAGGGCCCCAGGCCAGTCCCAGCTGCAAGCGAAGGGCAGGTGTGCGCCCCCGCTCCGGCCCACGGCGGGCCCCCGGCACCAGAGGCAGCTCGGCCTTTGCCAGGGCCTCTCCGCAAGGCCGAGGCTTCTGCGACGCTCAGCCCCACCGCTCGGTGCTGCGGCCTCCGGGCGCCCTGTGGCAGCCGCCCGCTGGCCCGAGGCCCCTCAGCGCCCGCCCTGCAGCCTGGAGGAGGGCTCGCCATGGAAGCCGGGCGTCCCCCCAGACTGGGCCTGCCAGCGCCCGATCCCCCTCGCTGCCAAGAGCACAGGTGCTGCAGCCTCACAGCCCGGTGTTCTCCGGATGGGGTGGACTACAACTCCAATCATACTGGCCGGGGAATACTGGCAGTTCTAGCCCAGCCTGGGCTGGCAAAGGCTGCCATGGCCCATCATGCCATTTCTCAGCGTGCAGAATGTTTCATTCCGGCAATCTTTATTTATTTATTGGACTTTTCTATTTGAATCCATCCCTAAGCAAACCTGTTCCTGGGGTGTCTTGCTTGGGCTTGGGCTTGGGGCCGAAACACAAGCAGAACTAAAAATAGCTCCCCACTTCAGGACGGTGGGGAAATGCAGAGCCGAGAGATTTGGAGTCTTTCAGAAGGGAGAAAGCTCCTGCATGGTATTGTTTTAATTGATTTAACAGGTCTAAGCTGCCAAAGCCAAACATACAAGCAGAACATTCTGGACGCAAACAGGAACCTCCACAGAAGATGCTCCAGAGAAAAAGCTGTGCGCACACACGCCGGTCCCTGCTCTCTCCGGCAGACTCACATCACGCAGGCTCCTTGTCTCTCTGCCAATTCAAGCGCACAAACCGCCCCCCCCCCCCCCCCGCCTACTGATGGTCTCATTGCAAACAGCAGGAAGCCATCAGCTCGCACTGGTGACACATCGAGTGACCATCCACAGCAACCAGTCCCTCCAGCATCCCTGAAAATGCCCAGGAAAATATTTAAATTTTAACAGAGTTTAAAAAAAAATCTGTGCTTATTGGAAGCCATTGTGTATACTGCCATGGAGCTCTTGCAGCACTTTGGAAAAAGTGGCTCAAACTTTAACACATCTCCTGAGTTCACTTACGCGCCATTGCACAAACGGAAAGGTGTGCAGCGGCACGCAGGAAAGTGAGCACCACCTGGCGTGTCCGTGCGTGTGCGTGTGCGTGTGCGTGCAGGCATCTGGCAAGGACGGGGGATGGTTTGCTTATCGGAAAGGCCCCCCGCGACCCTGCTGCAGCTCCCCGAATCTGCCCCGAAGAGAAGGCCATCCAGGAGGTGCCCCTGCAAGATCAGTTGAAAGGGAACTTGCAGTCTCTCCGGTTCATCCCGGCGAGACTGATCCCAAACGGTTGTGTGAAGCAGCAGCGAGGTGCAAAAAGGGGGTACTTGTTTGCAGGAGATGAAACCGGAGGGAAACACGGCTCGTTCTCGCCTCCTGTCCAGCGAGCACGGCTGAACCTGCCAGAGCAAAGACAGATCTGGACATGTGGGTAATTTGCGCGCATCCTCACTGGCTGGTTTTGCTGACAGGTCTGAAAAAACTAGAGGAACCCTGAGGCATTTCGAGACGTATCTGGCAGGGGAATGCATCCGAAAGGCTTCTGCTCGGTGCCATTCAAGCTGCGGGATGGGAAACAGAGACGGCTCACGACAGCTGCCAAATTCTGGAGCCTCTTCCCAAGCACAAGCTGCCAGGCCTCCCAAAGGGGGAAGCGGGGCGGGCGGGGGGAGAAATCCAGACCGATCCTGACGACAATCCTTTGCTCTTTCATCTCAGCCCGGAAGAGGAAAAGATGGAAGTTTCATGCTGCCTCTGCGCAGCTGCGGAAAGGTTGGGCCCCTGGAGATTCGGGGACCTGGCCCCTGGCCATGAAGTCTGCAGGTGGGGGCAAAGCGCAGGAACCTCGCAGGGCCTTCCTCCACGAACTGGGCTTGGGAGACCCGTCCTGAGCCCAAGCAAGGGTGCAGAGCCTGAGGGTTCACCCTGTGCTTCCAGATGTTTCACTGGATCTCCACGGGCTTCATTGAAGCTGACGAAAGGCACCAGAGCTGGCCCAGAATATAGAAACACAGAAACAGAGCAAGACAGAAGGGGCCGCCCAGGCCATCTAGTCTGACCTCCGGCACCAGCCGGCTCCACTCACGACATGCCCACCATGTGCATGACCAGGGCACCCATTCCAGAACTAGGCCACTGCGAGAAGCGGGGAGGCCGGAGGCAGCTACATCAGTGGGGCTCTTTGTCCACGGCAGCGTTTATTTTGAGCATCAGACAAGCGATCCAAGCTGCTGAGCATTATCCTCAAGAGCCCTCTGTGAAGCTCAATATAAAAGCTGAGGAAACCCAGGGACATGCAGTCACCCGCCTCCCTGGGTGGGAAGGGAAGTAGGAGCTCCGGGAGAGGTGTGGGGCGTCCTCTTTCCAATGAGAGCCCCTGCTCGGAAGACGCGATGATTCATCTCCAGCCTCGGCTGCAGACAGAGAAGGCGTTCAGCAGAGAGTGAAGCTGCCTCCAACTCCACCCCGTTGCAAACGGAGTCATTTGGGTGATGGGGGAATTGGAGGATGGGGCGGTCTGGGCTCGCCCCCTGGGAAAGCACACGACTCTTGCTGGCTCTGGTCTGCGGTGCCCCTGCAGCAAGGGGATGCCCCCCCCCCCCCCCCCCCAAAATCAGCTACCATCCCTAAGTACCAGTATATGGGTAGTGAGAGTCTTGAGCAAGGGGGAGCAGATGCCCAGATTCCCTGAAGATCGTGCTCGATTTGGCAGGCAGGGAAAGAGCCAAACCCCTCCCCGAGCTCCGACTGAGACCCTGAGACCAAGAGGGGCCCATGGGTTCCTCCAGGCACCAGGAGAGAAACCGCATGTATGTTCTGAGTATTTTCAGCCTGAGGATAGCATGCGCTTCTCATTTTAATCTGGGGGACGGAGATGCCCCACGCACGGGAACTCCAGGAAGGAAACCCTGCACTGAGGAAGCAATAAAAGGCCTCATGGCTTCTTGAATAATAGCGCGCTCGTGAGCATGTTTACTCAGACGCAAGTCCCACATTACTCAAGGGTTTACTCTGTAGCGTAGACGGGCAAGGCTGTCGCCTGAACAATTGTTTATTGCCATTGGTGGCCCCAGATATTTTTACTAAAACATGGAAAATCTGTGGCTGCCTGCCCCGGGGCGGTGCTTCAGACACATTTTGCAAGAGGCTGAGAGGGAAGTAGGTGCAGCTTCGCTTCCCAGCGCAAGGCCGCCTCCTCTAATGGATGCCCGTGGAGTCATTTTTATTCATTCATTCATTTATAAACCGCACTCCCATTTTTTAAGAAATGCCGAAAGCAGCGAACAACACGCAAAGAGAATAAATCCATGAAGGAGAACGGCGTCACGGAAGGAAAATGGGAGAACGTAAAGCGGGCGTTTAGAGGCGAGACGGGGGGGGGGGGGAAGGGGGCCCGGGGGGGGGGGAACGGGCCGCCGCGGCTGCGCGGGGAGGGCTTGGGGGAATGCGGCAGGAGGAAGGGGGGCAGGGCAGCCCCCTGGGGAGGGTCCTGGATCGCAGCACTGCCCCACCAAGAAGGGCTGCAATGGCTGCAGGCCAGGCAGAGTATCAGCTGGGGACCAGGGGCTTGGGGGGGGTCCTCTTCTACACTGGAGGGCAGCGTAAAATTTCAGCGTCCTGCAGGACTGGCTGTACCTCCCCACTTTTGCCCCCCGAAAAGTCACCCAATAGCCGGCAACATGGGAGTGGGGCGGGGGGGAATTTCAGCAGAGCTGCAAATATGTCAGCGAGATGGTGGGCTACCAGCACCATGAATACACCTGCGTTGCGGGGGCTCCTGGAAGGGAAGCCATGCCTAGTGGTCGAAGCACGGCCAAGGGCACTCTCCTGCTGTGCCGCCGCTGAGCTGACCTGCCGCGGTTGCCTCCGTCCCGAACACGTGTTCCGTCTCCTCGCATTACGGCAGATCCAATCAGCCCAAGCTCTGCTCGCTTTTTTACCTTTAATCGCATGCACATTTGCATATAGATTGGATTCTGCACCTCCCACGAAGCCCACGCCTGACAAGCGGCCAGGCCGGGGCTTGTCAAGCCGCAAAGGACTGGCAGCCTCATTAGCAGCCGCTTGCCCTGAAACTGGGGCAGAAGGGAGGAAGCCAGCCAGGGCCGTCGCAGGGCATGCCATTATGCAGGGATTCCCATCCTGGAGTTCCCAAGCCGCACACGCCCCGCCACGGGGTCTTCGGGGCTGCAAAGGCCCCCTGCACACGGGATCCCGCTGGGCCAGGGGGCTGTTGCCCCCAGGCGCTTCACCTTCGGCTGCACCCCCACTCCAATCTCTCTGCCCAAGGCTTTTTGGAAAACACACACCGGTCCCTTTTTTCCAAAGAGGGGATCTAGCCATGAAGCCAAGCAGCCACAGACACTCAGCCCAGCCTACCTCACAGGGTTGTTGTGAGGATAAGACTGAGAGCAGCCGCAGGAGGACGCTGCAAGCTGCCTTGAGTTCTTTGTAAGAAAAAAGGCGGGATATAAATCTAATAAATAAATATCAGTGGTGGGCAGAGTTGGGGGCGTCACCACTGCCTCTGCTCATGCCCTGGGGGCACAGTGGGGACATCGGCGCCCGGACTTTCAATCTCTCCAGGGAAAGGCAGGGAACCCGGCACAGGCTGTGGGGAAAGACACGGGATCAACCACGCAGGATTCGGCCACCCGTGTCTCCGAGCCAGGCCCTGCGTCTCCACCTGGCATACCTGTGCAGCAGCCATGGCCCCTGCCAGGAGCAGAGCTCCCTTGGGCTTCTTCCCTCGATTGGGGACGGCGGCCCTCTTTTCCCAGAATGCATTGCTCTGGAGGCTCGGTTGCCCCGGGCGCTGTAGGGAAGGCGCGACCCCAAACGCATGGGGGGGGGGGCTGATGCGGAAGCGTGGCGGCCGCCACCTGCGCTCGCACCCCACCCCACGGAGTGGCGGCACTTCCGGGGCTTTGCGTTTCGGAAAAGCCTCGCCGGCCGCCGCCGCCGTTGTGCCTGCGCTGCGCAGCGTCTCTTGAAGGGCCGCCTCTCACTAAGAGCAGCGTTGGAAGGCCAGAATGTAAACAGCACACGGATCCCGACACAGCCAATTATCTCGCAGTAGAGCCGGATGCTGCAGGGATCCAAGATTAATTAAATTACTCATCCCTCTTTTGTTATTTTCTTTGCACAAACAGTGAGAACACGAACAGAGGCTGCAGGGCCCACTTGCTTTGGGTGCCAAGCGAGCAGCCGAGAGAGACCGATTTCCCGCGTCAGGAGTCCCATCCTGCAGGAGGCACAAGGCGGGAAGCCCGGGCAGGAGGTCTCTGCCAGCGGGGCGGGTCTTCTGCAGCCCCAGCCCCCCAGCCCCACCAGCCCCTGGACGCTTCCTCAAGCAGGAACACCGACCCAGAAATGCTGGCACGCCAGAGATCCTGGCACTGTGGTGGGACGCGCAGCGGAAACGTCAACCCCGTGCAAGACGGCGCGAAAGAAGCAAAGTTCGGCATTTGGGATCTGTAGGGGGAAAGTCAAAAATAGAGCGGCCGATGCCGATGCCTCGCACCCGCTTGTGCAGGGCGCAAGCTCCTCGCAGCTCTGGGCCCGGCAGTCACTACTCAAAAGGGGGATTGGAGAGCGGGAAGACAGGCGGGAAAGGGAAACGAAAGGGATTGAGAGGCTGGTGCAGCGCAGGAAGATGAAAGGCTACGGCGTCTGGGGCCGTTTGGCTTAGAACAAAACATGCCTAAGAGGGATGCGATCGAGGCTTGTAAAATTGTGCACGGTATGGAAAAGGCATTAAGGACGATGTTTCTGAGCAAGTCCCGCAGCCGCCACACTCATCCTATTTTCTGTATGGGGAGGGGTCCGAGGCTGGGCTGCTTACCCCGGTTTGGTTTCCTTCGGAAGGAAATCGCTTGCTGGCGATTTGTAATCCCTGTGTCTGTTTACAGATATACAAGCCGAGCTCAAATGGACGCGCGACGGAGCCTCTCCTGGAGACAGCCATACCTGCTGCCCGGCAGCCAGTGCCAGAGGCATGGCAAGCTGTCGGCCTCCTGGGGGGCAAATCAAGCTCTCCAGGGGCCCCGTCCGCCCGGACGGTCACACATTCTGCCCCTGACCGGCCGCCCTTCTCCAGCCACAAGTCACCTGCGGATTTCCCCCCACCTCTGCCGCTTTCCCCCCAGTTCTAAAAGGTTGACATGGCTCTCTTGGGGCTGAGTTATTGGCAGAAAGAGCTTGAAGTGAAACTGCGTGAGCATTTCTGTCCCCGCACCGAATTTCATTTCAGTCCTGCCTGCCACTGGAACATGGGCCACAAGATCTTAAGAACATGAGACAAGCCCTTCTGGATCCGAGCCGAGGCCCACCCGGTCCAGCATCCTGCGCACACGGGGGCAAGCAGCTCCCCCAGCAGGATGGGCACAGGACCTCCGCCCGCCCGCCCAGCTCCTTGGTGGCACCTGCAGGCAGGCTGGCCCCTCCGGCCAGGGAGGGAGCACATGGCCAGCAGGGCTAGTGGCCACTCCCAGTCCCTCCAAGAGCCGTCCAGACGGGCGGCCGTCCCCGCTTCCCACGCGGGGAATCCCACGGTCCAACCGCCCGTTGTGTGCAGAAGCCCTTCCCTTCCTCTGCCCGAAACCTCCCACCCATCGGCCACACGGGGTGACCCCACGTTCGAGCGTTGTGGGAGGGGGAGGAAAAGTCCTACTTTCAGGACCATTCGTGGCTTCCCATGATCCACACAGCCAAAGACTTTGCTGCAGCCCGTAAGAGCGCCGTAGCACGCTTTTCCTTCTGTGAGGGGCTTTTCCTGCTGAACTCTGCTGTGTGATGTCAAGAGTCCACGGTGGCTACCACAGTCCGCTCCTTTGGCCACCTGCGCAGGAACGTTGGTTTCCTCTTCTGCATCAGGGTGCCTTGACTGCCCGCGCTACGCCTTGCCCCACGACAAGAGCCGCTCCGGAAAGTGCTCCTCCATTTCGCCACTTCCAACACAAAGCGCGAGCGTTGGCTTGTCCGCAGCCGCCCCGCCACAGCGCTCGCTCTCGCCACGAACGGCGAAGTCGAGCGATCCACTCCGCACTCTGCAGGTTCCGGGTCGCCTTGATCCAAACTCCCCGTGCTCCACGTTCCAGTGGCATGTGAGGTGCACCAGGCCTTCCGTTCGCCTCCACGCACGCCAGCCACCAGGCTCCCTCCCAGCCCTGATCTGGCGGCACTCTTGTCGGTGCTTGCGGTGCACCAAAGCTGCTCTCCATGGCCTGCGTAGAAAGCCAGGGGAGAGACGGATGCAGCACCTTATCTAATTTGTACCTCTTTGGGGCTTGCTTGTAACATCCACGAGAGAAAATGTGATGATTCGTTCTCACTTGAGTTCGGCTGTTGCAATTTTTTCCAGCCTGCCACCTTCGTTCACATCCAGCACCTCTGCAGAACACCTGAGGCTCTTCCAAAATGAAGCACATTTACCCACTCGAGCCTTTCTGGGCCGTGCATTGTTCCAGACCCTCCACGGCTTCCTTCCTGATTTATTTCGGTGTGTTTGTTTGCTGTGACCTGAAGCAAAATTCTGCCAGGCCCCTGATGGAAATTGCCCACCCCACCCCGCATTTGAAAACCAAACCCTGGTTGATGTCCAGGATCCCAGAAACCCACCAGTCAGCCCCCCCACCACCACACACACACCACAGGGCCCTCCTCCCCCCCATGTGTGCAAATGTTATGTATCCAGCTATCAAAAGATGGGATCTGGTTGAAAAAATCATGAACCTCCTTTAAAATAATAATGAGGTTTTAAAATATAATAATAACTCGGTGTTCTCTTTCCTCTGCCTTCTGGTGCTCTAACCTTTCAGAAGGGAGGAAAGCAGCCACAGGTACGTGGCACGGAGCTGGCTCTCCGGCGGCAGCAACGGGCGGGGGGCCCTTTTGCATTTTATGGTCCAGCTTTTAGAAAGCGGGACACTGCGGGGGTTTCTGTGGCATAAAGGTCACAGGATGGCAAGTGTGAGAAATGAGAGCACTGCCCGGAGCTGGCCCAGCCCCGCCGTGCTTCTGGGCAAGCAGAGCGTCCTCCAGGATCGGGTCGATCCTGGAGGACCTTTAAAGATGCTCCAGATCAGCCACCCCAGACAAAAACGCCAGACTTGCAGGTGAACATCGAGCCACTCTCCGACACAGCAGAAACCCTGCCCGCCAGGAAGGGGGTTCGCACCGCTGCGAGCCAAGTTTGGCTTCCCTTGGTCTCAAGGCCACAGCAGTGCTGGCTGCTCCCTCAGCCAAGGGCTTTGCAGAACACGGAACGGGCCTCACGGGGCGCTGCCCGGCTGTGCCCCCACGCGCCCAGCTGGGGATTTGGGGCAGAGGCCCTGGCCCCCTCCACAGCATGTGCAGGAGGCGCCCCAAATGCAGCAGGGCTGGGCTGCCCCAAGGCCTCCGGAAGGGAGGAAGCAGCGCCAGTTCGCGACTCGCGAGATCGCAGGAAAAGCCGCATGACCTCCAGCCAGGGACCTCGCTAAGCCCGGCACCGTTTGCAGAGGGGCAGCCAGAGGTCGAGCAGCAAGGAGCAGCACGTGGCACCGGGACGACCACCCGCGCCACCGCGAGTCTTCGGCTCCTCTGCGTTCAGGCATTTGCATTTCTAGGTATGTGCAGCTGTTTTAAATGGCTTGAAAAATCTATACGTTCGAAGTCATTTGTTAGAAAGGCATCTGAGACGTTGCATCCATATTAATACATTAAGAAGCGAATAACAGAGATGAGGGGCATGCTCAGAAATTTCTATTCTGGGGACCCCAGGAAGGATGAAAGGCCTGGCAAATCACATTGTTTCAGCAAGGCGCAAAGTCAGCACAGAGGGTGCTTGGCCAGCGATGCGCAACAGAAGTCGAGGCAGTTGGAGAAAACGCCCCGTGGCCAGGAGCCTTCCTTCCTCGGGGGCCAGTGGGAAGCACGTGAGCCCAGGGTGCGCCACACGCTCCCGGTGATGCCGCACCAGCCACCGTGCTCCGGGGGCTGCGGCAGCACCCTGAGAGGTGAGCGGCCCTCCTTGCAGAGCTTCACTCCGCCGGCAGCGCCTCTGTGCAGCTCTTAAGGGGGCGACCCAGTCCCAGCACATCTGGGCATCCAAGGAGAAGAAACATTAAAAGGCATTTCCAAGGACTTTCAGTCCCGTGCAGAGCGAGTCTGAAACTGACAGCTCTTCCATTATTAAAACTGGGGGGAAATGGCCCCTTTTTGTATCGGGAACTCTACTGTCCCTGTCTGTCTCTCTTCCCATAAAAGGTTGGAGGAGTCGAAAGGGTAGAAAGCCCTCCCCATCTCAAAGCCGGGGGTATCTTCTCCTCTTGGCATCTCCCCACAATGAGGCCTGGCATCCGGAGAGGGAAGGAAGGCCTGCAGCACCGTCTCCAGGCCTGCCAACGCGCATCGAGAACATTTTGGCTGAGGAGGGGCAGAGGGGCTTCAAATCAACACCTGTCGGAGGACGCTATGGAGCGCTCTCAGGTGTGGGACCCCACCTCTGGAACGCCTTGCCCCTGGAAACATGCCCGGCCCGAGCCAGGTCCTTCCTCGCCTGCTCCAGGGTCTGCCCTGCCCAGCCCCATTGAGGGTCAGGGGCTGCTGTCCCCGAAGGCATCCAGACCCTCTTTTTGAGGCTCGCTTCCCACGTGGCCATCGCCACGTCCCGCCACAATGAGCTCTGCCTGGTAATCATGGGTTGCTTGGTGCGAAGAGAATAAAAATGAGGATGCCAATTTTTATATGGCCCATTTAAAACTCCTAATGCAGCAAGATATACAATCCGGACTATAAACCAACAACATAAACTCCAACAGGAGGCCACTTACATAAGGCAGCTAAAACGCCTCCTGAGGTTCTGTGCCCTGCTGCGAACCGGTTCTGGTACAAGACAAGCCAAGGGGCTGCGCCACCCGCCCCTCCTGCCGTCTGCGCAGCCGCACCTTTCCCAGGCAGCCTGCCATTCCCAGCGGCCTTGACCCTCCCCACGCAAAGCGCGGCCCCCAGATCTGCAGAGAAAGCCCCGTGCGGGGTCCAAAGAGTGGCTGGCGCGGCTGGTGTCCCCACGTGGCCGGCACCGCTGAAGACAGACTGATGAGACGCGACAGGGGGTCGCCTGAGCCCGCCTCCGCCCCCGCCCTTCCAAGGGTCCGTCTGGCCTGCCAGCTCTGCAGCACCTCCTGGTCTGAGTGCCGAGTCCCTGGCACTTCTGAGGAGGCAAAAGGGGCGAAGACAAGGGCCAGGGTGCGGGGGGGGGGGCACTGGGCCGCCTGGCCGCTCATCCCGAGCCCCTCAGCAGGTGGGGATGAATTAACCATGAGCATCTGAGTCACCGGGAGCCACTCTGCTTTGGGGAGGCTCCAGCCCCCCTGCCTCCCCCCCTCCCCCTACCTTTTGGGGGGCACAGCACCAAGCTCACCGCCTCTCAGGGGCTTGGCTTAACTCCCTTCCCCCCATAGATGTCTCACCCCCGGCTCCCCAACACCCCTTTTGCCAGGCCCCTTCGGGCGGGATTAATCCATGCCGCTGTCTCATTAACATCTAATTAATCATCCATTAGCAGTCCCAACGGCTGTCACGGCAGCCCCCGTGAATTAATCTTACAGGCTGTATGCCGGAGCCCTGATTAAACGGCGCATGGAGGTCACCCCGTCAGCAAAGCCGACGTGCCGGATCGCGAGGAGTGGGGAGGGCCGGCGGGTGGGGTGCGGAGGGACAGACGTGCGCGGCGGGCATGGGTCTTAGCCGCCGCACAAGCAGGCTGCGTTGCCAGTGCGCGGCCCCCCAGCTCGTGCCCATCCCTGCAGCGCGGGGTGGGCCACGCAGGCACGGGCCCCCGGTGCAGTTCTCCTGGGACCCCGGCCCAGCCCCTCGGCGCTCACAGCCCGGCCCTTCCACAAGCGACATGGGAAGCTCAGGGCAGGCTCCCGAGGCAGCCGAAGGGAAGGGGCGCTGGGGGCTGCGCTTGGCAGGCTGAGCCGGGAAGCGGCTGCAGGCCCAGTGCTAAATTGACCGCGGATCAGCCCCCGAGCCTTTGGAGCACAGCTTCTGCTGCTCAGAGAACAAGCTGATGCCCTTCCCAGCCAGTCCCGTATGCAACCTGCTTCCAGGGCAGGCCACCCTGAAAACCACACCCAGCCCAGGGCTTGGATGGGCCACTAGCAGTCCGAAGCCGCCAGGTAGGCAAACGTGCTGAGCGGGGAAGGTTCTAGAAGCTGCAGAGGGGGCGTGTTGCACCTGCAAGGGCAGGTGTGCCACCGGGTGCTCCAGGTGCACTGGGATGTGGGTGCCCCTCCCCTCTGAGAAGCAAGTCGCGGGGGGGGGGGGGGCAGCTTCTGCGGCACATGGTGCAGCACTTCCGCGATCAAAGGTTCTTACGCAGGCTGAGCGCAGAGGGGACCGTGCAGCCTCGCCACGTCGGCAGGCCCCTGCTCCCATCACCGGCCTCGGCGAAGCGAGAGTATGGCTCGGCCCCTTCCCCAGCCGAGCCGAGCCTTCTGGGCCCACGATAGCTCCCACCAAAATGTGATCACCAGGGAAGACCTGGAAGTCAAGCACTACGGGTCTGAAAGCCCGTCCGAGGCCGAGGGCTCTCTGGACCGCTGGAACGCCACCCGGACGAAGCTGGAACCCACAGCACCACCTGCTCAGGACAGTTCTGTGCTGGAGGGTTCCCCAGTCTGCGTGAGCTCTGAGTTGCACATCCTCCTCTTTCCGTCGCAGTTTCTTAAAGTGCTGGCATCCGTCCAGATGGCCCGCTGCTTCCAGCTGCACGCCAAGGTCTCGGTGTCTGGTCTGGGCATGCCAGAACATCTGCGGAGGCACGGAGACGGCCCCGGCCCCGGCGAAGCAGCTCTGCTGCTGAAGTCAGCGGCTTGCCCTGCCCCACGCTGGCACGAGGGACCACCCGTGGACTCCACAGCTCCAGGGCAGGTGGGGCTGGCAGGTAGCCAGCCGCAACAGCTGCCGCGTCGCCGGCCTGCTCTCGCTTCCCTGACAGGCTGCGCTCTTGGCCTGCCCTCTCCGTGCCGGGGGCACCGGCCACAGAGAGCCAGTGTGGGGGTCAGCAGCCGGCTGAAGCCACGGGACAGAGACGCGCCAGCTGGTGCTTCTCGCAGCACCTCCCCACATTCCCCACTTGCAGGGCTTGCCCCACAACCTCCCCTCCTGACACTTCGAAAGAAACCCCTTTGCTAGTTCGACACATCCACGCACACGGCCCTGCGCTCGTGCCAGACGCGTCCCGAAACATTCGCCTGTGCAACTTGAGCAGAACTTGTTGGTGCGTTGTCTTCCGGGGGTCACAGGCCACTCCCCGTTCCATGGGGAGAGGGCAAGGGGAGGCAATCGGGGACCTGAGCGGGCACAGTGATTTCCGGCATCATGCCCCCCTGCCTAGGACGGGGGCTTCTGCGATGGGGCTTCCAGGGCCCAACCAGGGCTCAGCGGAAGAGCGCCAGGGGCTTCCAGAGGGCGTCCTGCCCACGGGGAGCTGTCTGCAAGGGGGCATCTGACAGCGCTGCATCTGACCTGCTCCAAGACGCCGCCACTCATGGGGCTGCGAGTCGACTCAGAAGCGGGTCGGACCCACGGCCGTCCCCGAGACCCCAAGCTCCTCCCGTCTCCTGGCACGGGCTTCCCCTCCAAGTGGCTGGCCTCTGGCGGGCATCACTCTTCCCCTGAGGAGTGTTCCTCTGGTGGGGGCACGACCCCGGGAGCCGTCCTGTGGGGCACGGACAGGGGAAGGAAGGAAGGAAGGAAGGAAGGAAGGAAGGAAGGAAGGAAGGAGGACGCGGCTTCCGCGATCGCCGAGCAGCTGTGGAGCCGGTGCTGCTGCCTCCTCGCCTCCTGGCTTGGCATCAGGCCGTGATCCAGGGCATGCCTCCCCCTCAAGAGCAGGGCTCGGGGATATTTGGGGTGCTGCCAGACAGGTGCTGCACCTCTAGCTCTGGGCCTCATCCAGAGCCACCGGGGCGCCGGGGCTGGCAGGGCTCCCCATGCCCTCCGAGGCCTCAGCCAGCGCTGGGGCAGTCTGCCATCAGATTTTTTTTCACATAGCCTGAGAAACCTCTCTCAATTTAGCCTTAAATCTAACTGGGCAAGAACACTCAACTTTTTCTGGTGACCTTTTCACTAATATTCTCTAAGCCAGCTTTCCCTGCCTGGTGCCCTTCAGCGACGCAGGCTGCAACATGCTAGGTTTTTGTCTTTTAATGATTTTCCATTGTGCATTTCAAAAATCAAGGCAAACCGCAAAACGAACATCAAAACAAGAGAAACCCGGTAAAGAGTTGCCACCTTCTTGCAAGAAATTCAAGCAAAACTGTAACAATGGCTATTTAAATATGATGTGCCCTGGATAGTTCATGTACAGCGAAGCATCGTACCGCTCTTAAGAAGAGCTTGCGCAGCCTGCAGGAAGCCGGCCTGGAGAGCTGTGTGTATTTGTCCATTTGTAAATTCGGCCTAAAGCCTCCCGTTCAGATCTGGAAAGTTTCCTCCCGTCTGCTGGCTGTTCCCCTTGAAGGCAGCGAGAGGCCCTCCTTCGCACGCGGCCCTTTAGCTGTCAGACAGACAGAGAGAGCTCATTTCCAGTGACCCTGCAGGAAGTTCCCGGACGCAGGGAAATAGTTGACAAGGCGGTGCACAGCCGCGCGTAGCAAGGAACTTTCCACGTCAGCGTGCAATTATCGCATTACCTCTTCCCCAGAAGAAGCTGCCATTCGGTTCTGCTAAAACACATGAGCGGCAGAAGAATTATGTGTTCCACCTCCAGTACTGGGCCAACTTGGATAAGCCCTTGTGGAAAAGACGGCGTGGCACCCGATACACGCAAAACATCCATTTCTGCTGAATGAGGTTGAAACACAGCCCAAAATTCACCTCCTGTTTCTGAGAAAGATGCCTGAAGGAGTGACCCACGGGTGGGATGAGCAGGGAGCCGAAATTCAGCTCAATCCTTGCTTCTGTTCTTGATTTAGTCGTTTGGACAGAACCATCATGTTTGTCACCAATAACAGACATTTATAAATGTGGATTGTGGGTTGGCGTCTGTCTGGCCTCAATCAATACCTCCAATAACAAAGGCTGCGAAAGCGACGGGATGGATCCTGGCTCCGAAGGGAAGCTTTGTTTGCTCAGATTGCTATTTCCCTGTAGTGGACACATCCCATTTTGGGCAAAGCAAGAGAACAGCAGAAAGCTATCGGTAGGACCTGCCAGCGGATCCAAAGGGAAAACGGGCTGGCCATGCCAGTCCACCCCACAGACAGTTTCTTGAGAACCTTTAAAGCTGGGTTTCTCCATGGAGCAAATTCTGCATGCAAGCATAGCTCCAACCGCAACTGATGTGAACGGGCTGGAACGATTGGAGGTGCCCCGTCTCTGCTTCAGTGGAGACGATGCCAGCACAGACCAGCGGGGAGGAATTCTCTGAGAGGAAAAGGCCCAATTTTAGAACAAGTTGGCAAAGAGCCCTGAGCATAGAAAGAGTGGGACGCAGGCTCCACCATCCTCAAGTGGGAGTTGCATCATTTGCAGAAAATAATCATGGTAGAATGGAGCCCCACAGGAGCTCGGAAAGCAAGGCATTCCGTTTGCGGGATGCTGGGAGTTTTAGTCCAACACAGCTAGAGCAGGTCCGATCTGGAGCGGGGCAGCTCCGGGCAGCGCAGACCACAAGGTCTGCACGCAAGCTCCCCCGCTGTCTCGCCTTCTCAACGTATTACCGTCAAGCCAACTAACAGTCTATCACGGTCGCCGTCCTTCGCCAGGCACTCCCCGCCAGTCAGGATAAATGGTTGATGGCCCGTAAACCTTGACATAAAGCAGCCCCTCGCATTCCTCCGTTTATCAACAGCTCCGTTGACTGGCGCCTGCCTGCCTGCCTGCCTGGCCCCGTGCAGCTGTGGAGCAGGCGGGCACATCTGCCCGGGCCAGGACGGAGGAGCGCGCTGGCCAGCTCTCTCCGAACGGGGAACCGGCTAGCATGGTCTCTGCTCGCTCGCATGCTTGCTTCTTCCCACTGCAAGAGTAAGCGGCTACAATCGAACAGACCAGATGCCCAGGCCGGCATTCAACGGGGACAGCGATAAGCTACACTTCACCCGTTGGATTTTGCCTTCCGAGGAGGAGGCTGGACTTGCAAAGGCAGTTAATTCCTAAAGGAAGAAGAGCTGGGGGTGAACCAGCGTGGCCTGGCGGGGAACAGGTTCAGGTCCCCATTCAGCCACGAGGGCCTCTGCAGGGGCCTCTCCGCCTGACCATCTTCAGGAGGCTGTCGTGAGGATGATGCAGGTGGACCCGTGTGATCCTGCGTGCCCCCCGTTCACCCCCCAAATCCGAGCGGCGGTGCCGCCGCCTTCTGGGCACACTGGCTAGCCACCTGGGGCACGAGGGGGCGCTGGGGCAGCAACGGGCCCCCGTCCACCCGCCCCGGCTCTGCCGCCCGCCCCTCTTGATGGCCCAGCAGCAGGGGCCCAAGACCTCTGCCCTGATGTCGCGCCGCCTCTCCCGTGCCATTCATCATCGTTGCTTTGCTTGCTTTCGAGTCTAATAGCCTTTAAATTTTTGCATCAATAATCCAATCAGTCTTACACACATTTTGGGTCATCTTTAATCCGCCTACCATATTCATGCTCGCTCGCTTTCTCTTCTCGGAATCAATGAAGGCTTTCCCCTTCTTAGTATTTCGCTCCACGTCCGTCACATGCTGAGCTGCTCCTGGCTCTCTGAGCGAAAGGTCGGGAGATTTCAAGAGCGGGAGCCGCCTGGGGACCTGGCCCAGCCGTCGGGCCTCGGCTGGGGCTTCTGTGGGAGCGGCCCCCACGGCCTCCCCTGCCCCGACGTGGCCCGGCCGAGTCCAAAACAGAGCCCTGGAGACAAGGCAGAGCCCCCGAGGCTGTGGCGGGCCGCGGGGAGGGGGCGCCGGGAGGGGCAGCGCCATGCTGGGTGAGTGCCCCCACAGCAGGGCAGCCAAGGGGGCATGTCTGATCAGCCCCACACATCGGGGAGCGCCCAGCCCCGCCCCGCCCCACGAGCAGGGAGACTCACGGGGCCACCAGGAGCCCGCTCCACGCAGCCACAAGCGAGGCGCCCCTCGGGTGGCGTCTCGTCCTGGAATCTACAGACGTGGCGCACGTCTGGCTCACGCCTCGCACACAGATTCCACTTCAGCCCCAGAGCAGGAGAAGCACATGCGCCCTCCCGGCTGCGGCAAAGCCCCACGCTCTGGCTCGGTCCGTGGCAGCTTCTCCAGCAGGCCTGCCCCGCTGCCTCAGAGCCTGGGGAGCCCCTGCCAGTCTGCCAGAGGCGATGGGAGTTGTAGTCCAGCACGCCTCCTGGGCAGCAGTGGGCAGGGCTCCACTCTGCTGCTGCAACTCACCCAGGGCTCCCACCTGTCGTTCCCTTTCTGTTTGCGTAATAGCATCCATTTAGGTGAAGACTGCCAAAGGACAGGAGGACTGGTCCTGGGAAGCAGGGGCTCAAAAGCACAGGCTCCAACAGGTGGGAGACCCCAGTGGAAGTGGTGGCAACGGCCACGGCCACGGACAGACCTCGTTCCCATGTGCGGGTGACCCTCATCCGTTCTATCAGGGAATGAGCCTCCAACAATCATGGCCAAGGTGTGCTTCATACAGCAGTTAGAGAAATGCACTTTGCACGTGCTCAGAGGGACCCTTTTTCATCAGTTCCAGGTATGAGACATGCCCGTTCTGCCGCCGAACTGTGCCAGGGCTTGTGCCGCGTTCTGAAGGTGGAGCGCGGCATCGGCGTCCAAAACTGGCCCTTGGCCGACTTGACGAAGGCTCCAGCCAGCCAGGGTGTACAACGGTTTCAAGCGGACCAATCCGGATGCGTGCCGCTGATTTCTTTTGCAAAATGGCATCCTATAAATTAAACTCCGTCTCATCTAATCACACCTGGCTGAGCCTGGAGAAGTTGCGCTTAATGGGCCCTGCGGCTGGACGCCTCGCTCCAACCGCAGCTGCAGCGCCAGGTCTTTCATCTGCCGAAATACCATTAGCTCCAGTCCTTCTTCCCCAAAATTGCCCTGCGAGGGAGAGAATGGGACCGTGCCCCGCAACGCTCGCACAAAAGGAAAACGTGGGCACCACATCCTGCTTCGCTCCGATCGCTTTGCTTTTAACCTTCCTTTTCAGTCATCTGGAAAACATGATCTGAAATCATTATCAAGTTCATCAACGGAATTAATCAGGGCCTGGCCTCAGCGGGAGCTCAGGCTGGGATGCAGGAGCCGAGATGTGGATGCCGTTCAGCCCCCTCTCCCCTTCCTCCCCCCACCACACATCCTGTTCACTGCACTCTCTTTGCTGCTGGAATAAATCAGCGGCACCCGAGGAAGGTGGGAAAGAGAGAGAGTGCCGCAGCCATTTGGCGTGTCGGAAAATCAAAGAGGTTTAATAGCTTCGCTCAGTAGTTCACCCAGGAGAGGGGCGCAGGATTGGATGGAGAAATGAATCGGTGCTGGGGGGCGGGCAGGCGGCAGTGCCCGGACGTGACTCCTGCAAAGACGCTTGAGCTCACGCCCAGCAGGTGGAGGCACGTGCTCCGAGGCCGTCTTCCGCAGCACGGAGGCGGAGTATGACTGAGCGGCCCACGCCCCACAGAAACCCCAGGACGGTCTGCCCAGCTCTCCACTCGGCCCCGCTTCATCCCCACAGCAACAGCCCTGCGAGGCAGGCCAAGCTGAGAAGTCAAAGTCATGGCCCAAAGTCACCCAGGAAACCAGAGGTGTTGAAACCCTCTGGCTGGCAGGCTAAAGTCCACTTCAAAGAAGCCTTTGCACCAGAGGTCATCATGGCCCCCAGACCTTTTTCCCGGGGCTCTGGCTGTGGGGCAGGAGAAAAAGGAAGTGAGTGAAAACAATTACACCTGTTGGGAAAAGGGTAGTGCGGAGCACAGCCTCCTGGAGATTTGGGGCGCCAGAGGAAAGCTTCAGAGGCCACCTCTGTTCTTGCATCTCTGGCAGGCCTGGCAGGGGTGCGTGCGGCCCCCCCATGTCTCCTGCGCCCACAGGCCTGTACATGAGTGCCAAGGCCCCCCAAGGTGTCCTCCTTCCCTTTGACACTCCGGCAGCAGCTGAAGTCTGGTTTGAGCTGCAGATAATATTGTTCAGCAATTACAGCTGAAACAGCCTCGGCCAAAGAACACTCCCCTCTTGGCTTGGAAATCAGTGGCAAACAGGGCTATTATCAGGCAGAAGGCAGAGAGGAGAGAAAGAAAGCTTTTGAGGATGTATGACAGTGCAGGGAATTGCTTTCGTAGAGCAATCTTCCGGGCAAGGAGGGGAGCGTTGGACGCGTGTCTTCTTTCTGCAGCCTTCCCCAAGAAACTGCCCTGCGCGAGAGTTGCAGTGTGGCTCCCATAATCCCCCACCGGCTGGAGGACATGCGGTCCGACACGCCTGGACGGCTGGGGCAGGCCGAACACCTTATGGGCATCATGTGGGGCTGCTCATCTGGCCCCCAGAGGCCTGGGAAAGGAACGCGGCGAGCCCGGGCAGAGCCCGCCTGGCGGACTCCGACTCCCCCATGGCTTTGCCTTCAAACTGCTGTTTGCCACCTCTCCAGCCTCCCTTTCTCATTCTTGCATTCATTCTTCATTCCATTTTTATACCTCCCAGTGGGCAGTTAACAAAGTTAAGCACACACATATGCAGGCCATACCCGGCCAGCCGGCATTAAGCAGAAGCCTGCTAGTCACATCCAGAGCAGAAATGCAGCAACAGAAAACCTACAGTGCAGTCACACGACAACAGAGAAGCAACAGCCGCTGGAGACGGATCAGTCTCCCACCCAAAGCCCCCGCTTCAGCCCTCCAGGTGGGTGTCCGGCCTCTCACCCTAGCCGTGCTTAGTTGCGCTGAGTGTGCCAAGGCCCGGACCCTTTGCGCACAACACACACAAACAAAAATGAACCACCACAACAAAACCACTGCAATCGGATCAGCATAGCAGCACGGCGGCGGTACGGGATAAACTGCGATATTAAAAGCAAAGTTTAAAAGTCAGAATGTTAAATTGCTGGGGAAATAAAACGGGTCTTCCTCCGTTGCCAAAATACAGAGGCGGCGCAGGCACACCACTTCGGAAAGTCCATTGCACAAATGGGGTGCCACAACCACAAGACCCTCCCTCCAGGAGCCACCCACCCCGTCCCCCTCCATTCTACCCTCAAAACACCCCCCTGTGGGGTGGGCTGGGCGAGGCCGAGCATCCAGGACTGGGCCAAAGTCACCCAGGAAGCGGCATGGCCGAGCGGAGACGAGGACGCGGGCCTCCGGCCCTCACACTGCACTGCCCCAGCCCAGGTGCTGGGTGCCCCAGATTCGTGATCCGAAACGGCAGGCGGGAGGCGCTCCAGGGTGGATCCCGCCACGGCGTGCACAAGCGCACGCTCCCTCCAGGGCTTGCCTGTTGCAGAGGCTGCTCCTGCTCCTGCGGCTGCCCCCCGAGGTCCCTCCGCATCGGGGGAGCAAAACATCGCGCCCCAGCGGGCTGGCACGAGGCTCAGGAGGCGTTAAGCGCTGCAATTTCATGGGCGCACGTTGGACACGTGGGTGGAGGATGGGACTTGTGAGCCAGCGTGCAGCGTTGGCCCAGAAGCCCCGTCCTCCGTGGCTCCTTGCCTGCAGTGCAGAGGAGGGGGTGGGCGGGCCGAGGGAGCGGCGAGAGGCTGCAGGCATGAGTCACCCGGGGGGCTCAGCCTGGGCTGACTCATGGCCCAGGCCGGTGGGAGCGACTCCCCAAGCCCCCAGCCGCCGCGCGCATGAAGGGCCGTGTGGGAGGGGAGGCGCAGCCTGCCGATGCCACATCAATCGGGCCGGCTCTGGCACCGTGTTGTGGCTCCCGCCGTGCCAACTCCCACAAAGCCCCCAGTTCTGCCCCCTTCAGAAATGCATTAACAACATCCTTGGGGTGCGCCCTTCCCAGCTGGCGCAGCTCTGCTCTCGATTCAGCCCCCTTCACCCCCGTTCCTTCACCCCTTTCCAGCCTCGGGCCCCATCCCCAACGACACCCCAAAGATGCCCGCTGCAGCTCTGCATTGACTGGCGGGGCGATGCCAAGGGTGGCTGTCAGGAGCCTTTGCACGGTCGCCTCCCCCCCCCCCCGCCCACCGTCTTGGCTCTGGCCGCTTTAAGCTGATGTGCAAAATTTTAATCCCCTCCAGTTAATGCCATAAATCAGTCGCGATCATATCTGCATTAGCACAAACAGATAGAGGGGAAGGGGCGAACAATCCGAACAATCGGATTGTTTTTTTCCGAACAATCACACCTTTTACAATGCTGCCTTTAAAAGTTTTTATATGTATTTGTATAGTTATTTTTTTATATGTTGGAAGCTGCCCGAGGCTTATGCGAATGGGGCGGCATACAAGAATCCCACATAAATAAATAATCCTGACCAAACGCGAACAACTTCAGTGACCTGTCGCACGGTCTGGATGCTGCAGTAGGGCTGGCCTAATTTCGGCGGTGCTGATCTCCCAGATGAGAGGAGAAGCGACTCCCTCGCAGCCGCCTTACAGGTCCTTGAAAGGATGCCGGAGACGTGAAGATCATACTCCCCCACAACAAAATACAGCAATTACAGAGTGCAGCTGCTGCTATTCAGAGCGGAGAACCTCCCAGAGGCACGCCTGCGAGAGCCCGCCCCGGCCTCCCTTCTCGCCGCTGGCCGGGAGGCAGCCGTGCCCGGGGAGAAGCCCTGGGGCCACAGCCACAGCCTCCACCTCACACGCTGGCACCGTCTCGCGCCCTTCCCGTCGCCCGCCACGCGCAGCAGCGGTGGCTGGCAAGAGGAGGTGGCGCCACTCCACAGCCTCCCTTGCCGGGGCAGGCAGCCGTGGGCTCCCCGTCGCAGACCTGCCGCCGGCCGCGCTGGCGTCCACAGGCTCCGGTCGCAGTCACGGTCGGTCACTGTCCCGACACTGCCCCTCCTGCTGCTGCCGGGGGCGAGCGCCCCGGGAGAATGCGGTGAGCGTGTGACACGCCAGGAGGGTCCCTCCCCACCCCTCCGGAGAGGACTGCTCTGACCTGGAGCCTCCCAGACATGCTGGACTACCATTTCCATCATCCCACGCCAGCGCGGCGGCTCCAGCAGTGACGCGCCTGTGCGAGGAGCAGCTCATGCGCTTGGGCAAAGCCCCCAGACGTTGCGGGGTTGGAACAGCCCGGGCCGTTCGCCCAGCGCGATGAATTATTTCGATGCGACACGTGGCGGGGCAGCGGTTCGCCTGCCGCCCAACGGGCCCAGAAACAGCATGCCAGGGCCCCCCTGGCCTCTAGGGCTGCCGGGCAGGTTCCTGCGGACCCAGGCAGAGGCAGGAGCGTGGGCGGGCAGACACGCGGGGGCCAAGGCCCCCATGGCAGAGCCCAAGGCACGGAGACCGGGAACGAGGCGGCCCCCGTGTTCACCGGCTCCACGGCCACTCACCTTCCCACGGGGGCGGTGCCATTCCAGGCCCCCCCCAGCCCCGCAAAGTGCCCGGCCACGGGAAAGGTGCCCCTGCCTCTGGCCACCTCCCCTCCTCCAGCAGGGCCACAGCCTCGCAGGAGAGGCAGGGCGGCCGGCGCGGCGGCAGCACCACGTCCTGCTGCAAGGGGCAATTTGTACCACTCAGTGGCCTTGATGAGGCCTAAACGAGCCGCCGTCGCCTTCACCGCTGGAGGGAAATGAACGGCCGCCTGGCTGCTCCCCCGAAGACGCCCGTGCAGCAGTTCCCAGACCGGGATGGAGAATGACGCTGACAAAAGACGGTAATAAACGAGCGGCCGACCTGCCTTGGGAATCGGCGGTTCGACCCCGAGCACTTCGGCTTGATGAGAAAAAATAGCCCGAGCGGGAAAGATGAAGCCAAGCAGGCGCTGGGTGCGTCGTCGGCAGAGCCGGACCTGCACGCACCGCCACACCGAGAGCAGCCGGCGGCCTTGTCCCCCGGGCCCGGCAGGCATGGAGCCAGCGACAGACCTGGAGAGCCAGGCGGAAGCCCCCCACGCCGCCCCTCCGGACGCCAAGAGCAGTGCTGCCCTTTTTCTGGAGCAGTTTCACAGGGAAGGGAAAAGGCAGGGGTAGCTGCGGGAGAGCATGGAGGGGCTGGCAGAGGAAACCCAGCCAGCACGGACTTCCGTGCGGTGCCCATCGGAAAGGCTCGTCTGGCTTTTTCTTCCTTCGCAGGTTTTCTGATAAGCGGAAAAGAGGGAGGAGAGGAAAAGGGAGGCACACTGTTGCCTGGATCTGCCCAAAGAGAGAGGAGAGGAAAGAGAGAAGCCCACAACTCCGACCCAAAGCTAGCCTTGCTACACTGAGAAAAGAGCCCATAATCGGGTGGTTCACTCATTAAAAAAAGAAAAAAAACAAGAAAGAAAACACTTCAGGCGCCTTCGAAAAACTGTTAAGCAATTTATGTCTCGGGAAATAAGTACCTTATCTTTCTAGAACTATTTTACGGCTGTCTCAGGCGTTACTTTTACTCATGCGTTGCAGAAAAGTTTGCATTTCCACTGGGAGGTGGGAAATCTAGTGATGTACCCCAAGAAAAGGGTTGTCAGCTCCTCCGCCCCACTTCCAGACCCAAGCCTGCTTCTCCCAAACTGCCCAGGAAGAGAGGGTACCCAGGCAGCCCTTTCGCCAGCCCGATCAGCTCTGGACCCAGAAGCAGGCAGAGCAAGGCAGAGAGCAGGCCGGGGCCCCAGGGGCCTTCGCTGCCCAGGTGGCTCTGCTGCCCACATGGAATTAGAGCAACCAAGGGCCCCATTTCGGGATGACATGAAAGTCTTTGTTTTTAAATCCAGAATTGGAAGGAAGGAACAGCAAGAAGACAGAAGGGAAGGAAGGCATAGGCCAAATTAAAAGCACTGTGAAAAAGGAAGGGAGGGCAAACGGGAAAGAGAAGTGAAAAGCAGAGAACTCTAACCTGGTTCCAGTCGAATCTTCATCGCTTCACCATGCAATGCGCTTCTCTCGACCGATGCTCACGGCTCGCTTCTCCTCCACCACCGAACTCCACCACAGACGAAGAAGTTTCAAATCTCATCCTTCCTGAAAACTGAAAACAAGAAAGTGGCATTTGACGAACAGCCAGAAGCCGCTTACGCCCACACAGCTCTACGGGGTAGACTTCGTTCTTCTAGAGCAAAACTGAAAAGCCCCAAACCCCACCCCTTTCCCAGGGCACAGCCCAGAGGCCCCATCCACCCCGGCCACGTGCTGGAAAGGTGCGGAAGTGGAGCGCACCCAAGCGCAGGGCACGCCTCCTCCAACCTGGGCAGAAGCCGGTCATCCTGCAAACATGACATCACCAGCCAAGAACCTTTCAGCTTCTGGGATTTCCTCGGGACGTTCCACGAGAGGCCGGCAGAGACACCTGTCGGTTTTCATTTTCATGACTCGTTTTCCATACCTCATGGCAGGTGAAATCAGTGCCCGTTTTCATGTTACAAACGGAAAACAGCTGGGGCCAAAGTTGTATAAAAGCCAGGCCCGTGGAGAGATGGGCATTGAGTCTCCAGGTGACTGGGAAGATCCGTCTGCTCAGAAGGAACCCAGCGAGACCTCGCCGGCCACACCATGATCCTCACAGGTAGGCACTGCCGCACGGCAGCCACGGGGCGCGGGGCTCGCGTTCCACTCACCGCACTTTGACTCCATCCCCTGCTCTCCACCGGATGGCGGCCCCCGAGCTTCCCCAACTGGCGCTCCGAGCGGGGCCGACACCGTGCGGGGAGCGGCCGGCCGGCGAGCTGCCTTACCTGGCCGCTTCTCTGCTCCTTCGAAGCGAGCAGGTGACCTTCCCCAGTGGCCCCCGGGGCCGGCTCACTCAGCCTGCCGCATCCAAGCCCCTTCTCCCCCCACGGTGCCCCACAGCTCGCGCACCAGACCCCTCCAACCTCCTCCTAAACGGCCAATTACTCAACCTCCCAATGCAAATGTAGTTACAGAGAAATAATTGAAGCTCTAAACAGTGACAAACGGTTTTGGTTAGGAAGGACTGGAGAGTCAAGGCAATTATCTTCCGGCGCTGCTCAAAACCCGTCATTCCTTCCAATATTTTATTTATCAGAGTTTTTCCTCGCTGCAGTAACGGTGCAATTAGCCCAGTCCCGAGATTGCCCAGAGGGCCGCTCTAGAGGCCAGCCGGCAGGCAAGCACAGATCTGGCCCGTTGCGTCACTCAAGACTAAGTCTGCTTTCATTGGTGCTCCTGCGAGCGCAAGTGCGCATACCTGGAAGCAAACCCTTCCCCAGCAATGGGCCTTGCTTCCAAGGCTTGGGCTGCCACAGGCCGTCACGACGGGACGGCCCGGCCATCGCCCAGCTTGGGGCCAGAGGAATCGCCGAGGCGGCACAGGTTTGCGTGTTGTCTGGCACGCCCAGATGCCAGAGGACACCCTCCGGCCCGGTACCAGGCTGACGGGCAGCCTCAAGGCCCTCCCACTCTTCCTGCTGGGGGGCTTTTCCTTTATACTGGGATGGAGGAATGTCCTCTGCAAAAGAGGACACATGGCCACCCAGCCTCCGAGGGGCTGTTCCGCCCCCTCTGAAGCGCTACCCGGCAGGAAGGGGCAGGATGGAGGTGGCCAACTCACCAAGCGCTTGAGCCCAAGGTAGCAGTCCTTAAAACATCGATCATATAATAAGACACAGTATTTCTTCAAGGGCCTTAAATAGCTACAGGCGGCAGAGAGAGAAAAAGGAGCCCTGCAGGCCAATAAAGAAGCCCAAATCTACGGGAATGATTGGTCCTGGAGCAGGTCAGCCGCACACCTTGGCTGGCTGCTTGGATCTTTTGGGAGTTCCTTATGGGCCAGGAATACAGATTTGGCTTATCCCAGGATCCCAGACCAAGAAGCGAGAGGACGACGGCTTGACAGGTCTCCTTTTCCTCGCTCGATCGCCCCCTCTGCAATGCCACCGTGCAAACCAAACAGCGAAGGGGCAGCCAACACAAGCAGGTGCCTTTCCAGAAGGTGGTCGGTCCGGGCGCATTTAGATCGGCTGCGAAGGAGTTCCGTCCAAGAGGCACAGGCTCTGCTTGCCAGCCGGTCAGGCGGGTCACAGCTGGCTCTGTGCTCGTTTTTATGAGTGCTGTCCTGAGAAAGCCGGAGGTCGGTCCGGTGCAGGTCAGAGGAGAGTGTTCAAGGGATCCAGCACGGCGCATGCAAGCTGTTCCAAGGAAAGGCAGGGGGAACTCGTGGGCCGGGTTCGGCACCCGGGAAAGAAGATTACGCGCTGAAGCCATTTAATGATCCTCTTCAGATTTTAAAAGGCTGTTGTAAAGGAGGCAGGAAGCCAGTATTCTTCCATGCCACTAAAACCCCAGAGGAGGGGCTGTGGGCTTTCTCTTGAAAGACCGTGAATCTGGGGCTGGAAGACAGAGGAGAAAGCTCTGCTGTTATGGGGCTGAGGGAGGCGGCGGGTTTGTCTGCCGGCCCTTCTGGCTCCGCCCTGCCCGACCAAGTGCGCTGAGCTGGAATCTTGGAATACAGAGCCCATCATCCAAAAGCAGCAAAGCTAGCTGGGGCCTCTGAGACTTGCAGCCCAGCGCACCTGGAGGGCATGTGGCTGGAGAAGGCGGAAGCACCTGGAAGGCGACTTAGGCCGCGAAAGGGACCAGCCTTCCTTGACCCGGCGTTTTGCTGGTATGTCTGACTGTAACTCCCAGCATCCTGGGAGTCGTCGTCCAACATGTCTACACCGGCCCGGCTCATCCGGCCCGGCTGCCCACACAGCGGCTGTGCAGGCCGGACGTGGCCGCACCTGGCGATGGCGCTGCGGGGCGCTCCCGGCCACATCGGGCACATCAGCCCTTCGAAAGCACGGCCCGAGGAATTCCACGGAGAGGCTGCTTTTCTGCCTCGCCTCCCCGGCCGCAAGGAGCTGCAGGGCAAGCAGACGAGCTGCGAAACCGGTGGGACGTGACTCCCCTCCAGCAGCGCTCCAGCCAGCGCTCCCAGCACCCGCAGCACCGCCACCCCCTGGCCAAGGTGACCCTCCCCGACAGGCCCCTCTTCTGCCAACCCGCGTAGCCACCTCTTCCGTCCACCGAGCCACACACAGGAGCAGATGGCCCATGCTGGGCCTGAAATAATTCACCTGCCAGGTATTCGCCAAAACACCCCCGTTCCTTCCCTCTCTTTTTCCTTTTCCATTATCGAAATGTCCGCCAAGCCCCATTAAACGCAGCAACAATGCAAGACACGCTGCCAATTTCATTAGCACGCCGAAGGTGAGCAAAGCCATCCTGCTCACTCGGTATTAATTAGCAGCGACGAGCATTTTTTCCCGTTGCCGCATTTGTGCAAACTGGATTATGCCAACGCTTGACCCAAATGTCCCACGCCTGTGCTTCTCGCTTCCCCAAGATGCTGCTGCTTCAAACGCCGGCAAAGCCAGGCGCAGCGCTCAGTCCTCACCACACACGAGGGACGCGAGGGGCCTCAACCGAGTCCCGCCTGTAGGGGGAAGGAAGGGCATCCTGTGGCGCCCCAGCCTTCCGCAACCTGAACTGTTGCACTACAATGCCCATCTTGCGCAGCCAGCAGCTGGACAATGGGCATTGTTGCCCAATGCATCTGGAGGGCACCGAATTGGGAAAGGCCACCCCAGATGACTGAGTAAAGCCCCAGTCTGCCTTGGGCCAGAATCGCCAAATGGAGTGAGGCCGTGCAGCCAGCCTGAGCCCCCCAAAAGCCCGGCCCGCGTCCCTGGCCCTTTAAGTTGCTCGCTTCGCTTGACACTGAAGCCCAGTTGCTCGCACTAGTCCGGGAGCGACTGAGTTAGAGCTGCTCTGGCCACGTCAGCCCACGTGCACAAAACGGGGAAGGTTTCCTCTCCTGGTGCCAAGATGGCACCAGGACTGCGAACTGCCCTCGAACTGCCCTTCCTTATCAGCTTCGCTTCTTCGAGCACGAGGCCGCAGCAAGCCTGTGCCTTGACGCTCAGGCAGCGAAGAGACGCCGGCCACGCAGGCAGGACCCCTCCTCGCCAGCCCATCTCCTCCGTCATCTCTTAGCACCTGCGTAAACAATATTACTCTGCAGCCGTAATTTTAATTACACAGCGTGCTGTGCGCATGCCTCGCAGTGCCACAAGTGAGGAACCTATACCAGCTCGCGGCCGTCCTTGTCCTCCAGTTCAGAGTCTTTCTGGAGAGATGCTGCAGTTTTTCTGGGCCTGGCTCACTGGGATCCTGCCTTGCACCAGTCCCCAAAAGCAGCTTGCTGCTGAATGTTGCGGAGGTCTGGCGAGCTTGTTGCAGCAACACACCATCTCCTTCTTAGTAAACCTGGAGCCGGCGTCTCACTCTCTGGAAATCATTAGGCCCCCGGCTGGGGCAGCCAGCAGCCCAAGCGGTGCCCTGTCAGGATCCGCAGGGCCCGAGGCGCGTGCGCTTGGGCGGCCCGTGCTGCTTCCCGGCACCGCTCTGGCAGCCTCCCGAGGCGCCCAAGCTCACCCCGGGGGCAGGGGCTCCTTTCACATGCCCCCACCAAGGGGCAGGGGCACAAGGGCTGCAGAAAGGAAGGGGGCAGCGTTTTGCCCCGCAGGAGGAGGAGCGGCCTGTCTGGGGCCGCACAGCTCAGTCCAGCCACACTGGTTCCAACAGGCAGCTCTCAGATCAGAGGTCCTGCTCCAGTCGGGGGTCAGAGCAGCTGTCAGCCCAAACGCCAAATTCTCCTCCCATGGTCCTCGGGTAACCGGGGCCGGGCAGCCAGCCCTTCTCAAGCGTTCTGTGAATGGAGGCCCCGGTGGAGGGAACTCCCTGCCAAACGCAGACCCCTGTTGGAGGGGAAGGAAGCGCGGAGGGTGGGTCAGGGCAGCAACGGGGGAAAGGAGGCTGCACGAGAGGGTCTGTGCCCCCGAACCCCGTAAGAGAGCAGGAACTCCGTAATCCCTGAACGAGGGACAGCGCCCGCCTGGCCCAAGCCCTGGAACACGGCCAGAGCTGGGTGGCTCCCGTGCCCGCAGGAATTCCCGCGAGACGGGCACCGGTCTCCTTACTTGCCGCCATCCGTTCTGACGCAGGCGCTCCGCAGCACGTGCTGACGCTTTCCGTCGTCCTCCTGACCCTCGTAAACATCCGCCAAGCAGACGCGGCTCCAGCCAAGTCATGCTACCTCACAATCTACCGAAGTCCACTAAGCCCACAGGTCGACGCCTTTAAAGCCCTCCGGAACAAATACGTAAGTCTGACGGACCTGCCTGGAAGCCCTGAAATGCGGACCCCAAGCACAGCCTCCGTGGGGCCGCGGCCCCCTTTGCCCCGCCGGGGGAAGTATTTCCACCCGGGAAGCCGCCCTGGGGCTGAACAGCAGGGCAGAAACTGCCTATTCAAAAGGCTCTTCGGCCGTACCATGTGCTGGACTGTGGTTCCCATCATTCCCGGTGGCTTGGGATGATGGGAGTTGCAGTCCAGCACACCTGGAGCCCCGTTGGCGAGGGCTGCAGCATAGCCACTGGGCAAGGGAGACCAGCGCGGTCTGGCTCGGGGTTTAACCTGTGTTAAGACCCGCATCCCACGGGGAGCAGAAAGAGCCGCTGCCCACGCCTCCGTAGGCACGCTTCCACGGCTGAAGCCCCAAGACGGGGGCGTGGAGACTCCTGCCGCAGACGAAGCGCCCCGCCGTGGCACGAGCGGCGCCTCCGGGATCGAAGGCCTTTCCCCACAGGGATGCTGTTGCTCTTTGCCCAGCAGCGACAGAGGAGCAGCTTGATGCAGGCCGGCTCCTCCGAAGGGGCACTTCAGGGCTTGAGACAGGGCCCCCAGCCACGTCCCCCAGCTAACTGCCGTGGGTTTTAGAGCGGCGAGACCCACTTGGTGGTGCGTCTTCCCAGCATGTCGCCAGGATGCCACCAACTTTTCCTTCCTCTGTTTTGCCCCTTCCCACTGAATTCAAGGAAGAATTCAGGATGAGCAGAGCAGAGCCGTGGCACAACTGCTCGAGCCAGCACCTGAAACGAGGATCCAGGGAGACCATGCACAAGCTGACAGTGAGTGAGCGGCACGCCCCGCTGGGGAGAGCAGGGAGGTGGGGCGGGCGGGTGGGCGGGGGGGAGCAGCCCCTCTTTCGTGGACGTGCTGGGGAGGGGGAAGCCTGTGCAAGCCCAGCGGGGGGCGGGGGGGCGGGATGGCACTGCGTGGCTGCACAGCAAGAGGCTTCCCCGGAAGGCTGCGTCCATGCGGAGGGGCACGCGTAGAGGCTTCCCGAGACGTATCCCCAGCCAGGCTGAGAGCCCTTCGGCCCCCAGACCTCTGAGCCCCGTGGGCCCCCTCTTTGGCAGGCCTGGGAGAAGCTGGAAGCAGTCAAGATGGAGGTGGACCTGGCCATCTCGGTTCTGCAGAACCAGAGCGAGCCCTCTGTGTCCAGAGACGTCTCCCAAGTCCTGGGGTTCCTGATGCCCCTCCAAAGCGACCTCGCCAGCTGCGTGAGTAGACCCTCCCCGTGAGGAAGGAAGGCCCCCCTGGGACCAGCGGGGAAGGAAGGGCTCTCAGCCGGCCTCCTCTCTCTCGTGCAGATGCAGCACAAGCCTACGCACCACAAGGAGCCTGGTCACCTGCACATGTTCAAGCAGCAATTCCAGGAGTTCCGCACCAGCAACGCGGAGGTGAGTGAGGCGCAGGCAGCCGAGGGCCGACCCCCCGGCCTTGCGGAGGAGATGCCCGAAGTACTTTCCGGAGCCCCCTTGCCACAAAACACGGGACACCCTTGGCGAGCCTCCCGGGGACTCCAGCACCCTGGGAAACGGTGGCCTTCAGAAGCCCCGCAGTGGCCACCAACGCAGGGACCTCCAAAGTCCCTGCGCGTGCACGATGTGGCTGGCAGGCCCGGCTGTCAGGCACAGGACTGCCGTGCCCAGTGGCCGTCCCCCTGCCGTGCCCAGAAGCCCCCTGGTCTCTGCTGCGCCCCGCTCCTTCCGCCCATCAGGGGCACCCTCCCTGGGAGACGGCGCGCCAGGCTCAAGCCCCTGCAGGCCGTCATCTCGCACCCCATCTCCGTTCCAGCAATCACCGAAGTGCCTCGAGGCCGCCGTAGGCCTCAACATCATCCGCCTGCTGAAGGACATCGGCCAGATCAGCCACCACAAATACCACCGCCACACCACGTCCGACTGAGGCCCAGCAGCTGCCCAAGCCAGAGCCACCCTCCCCTCTCCCCCTGGCCTGAAAGAGCAGCGCAAGGATGACCTGCGGGAAGGACGCGGCCTCCTGAGCCACCAACCCCGCAGGCACCTCCAAGTCCTCTTTGAAGGGACCAGCCTCCAGAGCCGTATTTCATACAGCCTTCCCGAAGCTCCCATCTGCCTTCAGGAGGCCATGCTAGCAACAGGATAGTGGGAACTATAGTCCAGCACATCTGGGGGGCACTCATTTGGAAAAGCCTGATTCTGAGCCGAGATTTGGCATTTGAATCGGGACTTCCCGGAGCTGGTGAAGGACTGGCGGCTTCGTGGGTCTCTCTTGGACATTATTCATCGCTTCCGCTCCCCACATCCCAAATGGCCATGCGCAGCAAGCCTGAGGGATTCGCAGTCTCGGGAGCGAGTCCATCGGGCTTTTCCCCAAACCCCAAACACTGCTGCATGGTGTTTGCCATCAACACGCAATTCTCCTCTGGCAGGAGATGCATTTCCCCAAGTGCCTCAGGAAACAGTGTGCACTTGGGATATTATGATCAAGCGCCAGTGCAAAAAGGCCTGTTTTACTTAAGTAATTTATTTTAATTTCCTTGGGTCTGGAATTAACAAGCTCAGGAGGGAGAGAGGGAGGGAGGCAAGGGGGGGAATCGTTATTTAAAGTGGATTGTATTCATAAAACTGTTATTTATTTATGCATCGGCGTCTGGTTGCGGGAATGGCTATTATTTGAAAAACAGAAATGTGAAATGCAGGCGCAGGTTGCTCGGAGCAGGCAGGCGAGGCCGCCCCCTGCTGGAAGGACTGGGCATTGCACGTACGGAAGCCATGCCGCCACACACAACAGAGAACTCAGCATTCACACAGGCGTGGGCTTAAAATGCAAGTCACGGGCTCTTTGTAAATCTGGCAGCTGTGGAACCAAATCGGGGACCCGTGAGCTTGCTGCAGAAGTCCACCTGGAGAGCACCTAGCTATTGGGCGGTATCTAAATGAATTAAATAAATAGAGTAGGATTCCCGGGAGGAACGCAACGATGGGCCGTAGCCAGCCCGCCTCTTTCAGCCCTTGCGGAAAGAGAGAGCAGCTATGAGCTTTTATCTCATTCCTTTCCAGAAGGTGCAAATTTCTTGCACATGCTCAGTCATTTCAGTATTCCGTGCAAAAAGATCTGTTCCTGTAAAGACTATGAATTGTAGCGATAAGCTTTTAAAATAATTTATTCTTTGTTAAATGTTTTCTATGATTGGGGCATTTTGTTACTATATCATTTTTTACTATTTATTAGTTGTTATGACGCGTCTAAGTTATTGTCAATACTGTTATTATTTAACGATGGCCCCGATGCCTTAATAATAAAGCGCTGGAAGGCCAAGCCACTGTGTCTCAGCTCCTGCACTTCTCTGGGGGCTGGGCGGGTCGCCCACTTGTGGTGGAGGCTGCTGGTGCGCACGGTTTGCAATTCAGTGAGGCTGAGGCTGTTCCAGGAGTCGTCTGGTCCCAAAACCCAGCTCAGCACAAGCTCATCTGTAACCTCAAGCGCACGATGGGGCAGACAAGCCAGAGGCCTTCGTTGCATGCAGGGGAACTTGGGCTCATGCACTGTTATGACGATCTCATGGGGTGGGGGAGTTCCCCATAAGCCACCCACAGCTTCTAGAATGCAGGGGAATACACATGTATTGAGCAAATTAGTCTTAGGTGACTCCAGTAAGCAAGCCAAGTTGCATTTTGCGACAGAAAGCAAAAAGTATCCCAGGCCAGGAGCTGTGGTGCGAGTCCGGGGCAGCAACTCTTGTGGAAACCAACTGGGTGCTGAACAGCAGTGACTTCTACACAAGAGACCTGAGCTGGTTTAGGGGTCTTTTCCAAGACACCCCAAAGTCACTGGCCTCTGGGACATCTTCCCCCAAATCAGGTGTGCTTTTTCCACCACCCCAGTGGATCTCGGGGCCCTTTTCAAAAAAAAGGGCTGCCACTGCAGACCAGCTGGCGACAGTCCAGAAGCCACTCAAACTGGGTCCCGCCAGACAAGCGCCTGTGGGATCCCACACAGCCCTGCCTCCTCCCACGTGAAGGGGCCACTGGTCACGAGGGGGGAGAAGGGAGCCCCGGTCCCTGGCTTTTTTGCACAGCAGGCCAAGCATCTTATTCGCAAATCTCGCATAGCCCCACCCCGGCCAGATCGCCGCCCTGAGCACCCGGTCCCACAGGAAGCAGAGCCCCCTTTCCGCCTGTCTGACAGGTCAAGAATTCCTGCCGGAGACCTGCTATTAACCTGTCTCGTTTCAGTCCAAACAGCCCAGAACTCGCCTGCACACACAAAGGCGGCTAAGAATTATTTCAACTTAATGTCAGCATTAATCACCGACGCCTTGATGGGATTAGCAACCCCCCCCATGTAATTCAATTAAACACCTCCACTTGTTTTTCACTCAAATAAATGAAGTCTTCCCCATCGGATGCTAAGGCAGAGAGGTAGAGGGAAGGCGGGGAGAGGGAAAGGCCAGGACTGGAGGGAAGTCGGGCTGCTCCTGGCAACCCTTTCTGCCCCAGCACAGGTGGGCACCCCCATCGCTTCTGTGCTCCCCAGAGGTGCCCGACGGAGCCCTGTGGGAAGCAGGGGGCCAGGCAAGCAGGATGTTTTGCACCCCCACAGAAGGGCTGAGCAAATCCATGAAGAGCAGTGGCCCTTCAGAATCCCCCTCCAGGCATCAAGGCTCTGCCCAGAAAACAGACAGACGCTGCAATATGGGTGGAGGACGCGGAGGGGTTTTAACCCAGAACATCACCTGAAATTAATCTGCCGTGTTGCTAATGGAAACTCGGCCTCGGGTGCCTTTCCTTTCCTTGCTCTCCACCTGCCTGCAGGCATCCCACAGGGCGCCTGGTCAAGCCCCGCATGAACGGAAGGGCCGCTTGGGTCGAATCCGGCACTGCTCCCCCATGATCACGGGCCTGTGTGTTTTGCTCAGGGCTGCAGGCATTTTCCTGGAATGGGCAATCGGCCACTCAGCGCATCTTTTCCGCCAGCGTCCTTGAGAGCCCCCAGCAGGCCCACCGGCTGCGGATGGTGGGGGACGTGATCGCACTCATCCACATCAGAGGAGCTAAGCCATACTGAAGCCACGCACCCTCAAGGGAGCCCTCGGGGGGAGCTCCCTGCACACAAAGGCGCAGCTGGCGAGGTTTTGCCCACGGCATCGGGGAAAGCGGTGCGTGGCACTTGGCCTGGGACAAGCCAGGTCCAAAATCGCCATGTCCCCTAGCGAAGCGAAGCACCAGACCAACCCAAGGTGACGCAGCCGATTTCCTTCCCAGTGGCAGCCGTGGGAGGAAACGGCAGGAGAGCGGCTAGTGCAGGGGACAAAAGCAGCACTGCCCCCCCCCCCCACCCCACTGGATCACTCCAGCAAGGCCCTGCCCCACAGGCTCCCATTCCCCGCCCCACGGGCTCCCTCTGCCCACGGCCAAGCCTTGTGCGGCTGCACCCGATACAGAGCTTGCCGCTCCAGCCCCCAGCAAGGGCTCTCCCCCTCGGCTGCCGCCCCTCCACCTTCCTTGGCATCATCCCTGCCGGCCAGGGCGAGGACCTTGTCCCGCAGCACAAGCGGACGTCGGCAGCCCTGGCTCCGGGCCGGCGCACACCAGCGGGCCGCAGCCCACCTCCGCAGAGCAGCTGTGGGGCACGACACGCAGGGCAGCACCCCCACGCCTGCCCCGTGCCAGCTGCCTGCGTGCCGCCCGCCAGCCGTGGTGCAGACTCGCGCTGGAGGCGCTGTGGTGCAGCACGGCTCCCCTCGGGCAGCTCCGCATGGCCTGCAGCAGCCTTCCAGGGGCTCTCGGCTGAAGCTGGGGAGCCTTGGACGTCTCCATGTGCATCACCAGCCGCCTTCTGGTTCCGCCGCCCAAAGGCTCATGGACGGGGCCTTCGCAGCGATGCGTGAAGATGGCATTCCACGCCCACAAGCATGCGCCAGCACGGACACATATTGGTGCAAGTGTACCTCTGCACAGTCAGCCAACATTTCAAAGAATGGTCTTCCACTCCCTGGAATCTACTCCACTCAGAAAGTCGGCCTCCAACGCCCCTAATTAGCCATCCCTAATTAGCTATCTGGGACCCAACCTCCCTGCTACCTCAAGTGGAAGGAATCATGCAACATTATGAGTACTTTACTCACAACACATTGAAAAAGCCCTGGAGCTTCCTGCAATGCTCCGTCGGGTTGTTTCCATTTCCGTAGCTTGTGGGACTCAGTCCAGACACTTCTTCCCCCCTTCCCTACATGGAAGATCATCTGTGATTCCACCTGACTCACAGATGGCCAAAAACTACTTAGCAATGGCTCTCAAAGAACTGAAGCTTGTCCAAAGGCATAAAACTATTAGGTGGGAAATACAAAATTGGTGTATAAATTACTTCCCTTTGCATTTGAATGCCAGAGATGAGACTGTGCTGTTTTTGCCAAAACGTGGCCAGTCGCGTGTAGCAGCCAATGGCCCGAGGAGACACCTCAGCTCCTTGTTCACCGTCCCCCACAAACAATAGCACCAACTTGCACGGCGCATCAGCGGCTCTTTCCCATTCCTTGGGTCCCTCAATGGCGGCAAAACCTGCTTGCTCATTAGAGCCAGGAGTTGATGGGGCTGAAGGTGCAGCAGCTAAAGGGACACCGTTGAAGCAACCCTAACTGGCTCAGTGGTGTTCCTGCCATCAGAAGCTGTGGAGGACAGAAAGGGCGGGAGCCGAGGCCTGGGGACTCGCCCTGGGGAGAGTGCGGGGAGCGGGCATTACTGGTTGGCCACGTGCGACAGTCCGGACAGTTCTGCCCCGTCCTCAGTTGAAAGCCTCACTGCAGACTCCGTGAAAGCCCGCTTCTGAAAGCCAGATGCTCATGAATCTGGATGCATTTTCGGATTGGGATTGTCAGAGGGAATTAACCGCTGCTGGTTAATTAAGCGACCATTTCTAAAAATGTGAAGTATTCTTCATAAAAACCTTTTATTATCTCACACACCAACTTGTATTGATTTCATAGGATTCATTCACAAATCAGGAGGCACTTGAGGGTGCACAACCCAGTGGGCCAAGGGAGCAACTTCCCCCAACCCACATGGCCGAGTGACGCTGGAAGGCAAATCCAGAGGGCAGCCTGTGCGCTAAGGGCCAACGCTTGTTCCCCAGCCAGTGGGCGGACGCTGGCCTGATCCAGCCTCGGGGCCTTTCCAGACAAACCTCCCCAACCCAGAAGAAAGCACAGGGAGGGGCAACTAAGATCACTGACTCCCCTCCCAAGGCAGTTACCCCTGGGCCCACTGAGCTTGGGAAACGGCCAGCAAAGAGCTCCTTGGGGTGTGTGATGGGGGGGAAAGAGCACGGGAGATGTTTTTCTCACAACCCAGTTACCAACAAACCTCATCTTACCCCACAACCAGCCATTTATTTCAACTGAACAATTCAGGTTTAGTTCATGGGAACTCCAACTACAAAGCTTAAGTCCATTTTTGACTTCAAGCCATGGCCACTCACCGAGCCCAGGCTGCTGGGCACCCCACTCGGCTGGCCCCTGGCTGGCAGCCCTCCTCTGGCCAAGGCAGCAGGCCCGTTGCTCCTCTTCCTCCTTTCCTTCCTCTCCCCTGGGAGGGGACCTGCCTCCAGGCTGGGAAAGGCCTCACCCCCAAAAAAGCACAGGCCCATGGCTGCCCCCTTGGGCTTCTGCTGCAGCTATTGCTTCTTTTTATATATAGTTTATACTTAACTTTTTAAATTCCAAGTTGTACATTTATTTTAATTTTTACATTTGTTTTAACATTAAATATGTTAATTGTGGTTTTTAATGTGGTGCGCATAGGAATTATTTTCAGACGAGGCCAGCCCGACAGTGAACTGACCCCATTCAGAAGTTTGAGGACACCAGAGGGAAGAAAGCTACAGAACTCATTCCAGCGGAGTTCCAGCCACCAAACCGCAAAACGGAGGCTGCAGGCCACAGCGAAACGGAAAAACGCCACACCTCCAGCTCCTCCCGCGCCCCTTTTCCCACGGGCCCCTCGCAGCCCTTCCGGCCGCGGGAGCCACCACGTCGCGAGAAGCAGCAGCAGCAACGCGCCGTTCGCACCCGCAGGCCCGCCACGCGTTAGAGCAGGTCGTTATTTGCTCAGCTTGCGAGAACCGCCGCTGCTTTTCTTCTCCCGCGTCTTCCGGCTACTCCGAAGGGGACTCGGTCCCGGGAAGCCGCGCCCCACGCCGAGGACGGACGGGTCGCGGCAGCGACCGCTGCACGGCATCCCCGCGGAGATGTCCTCTCGCAGCCCCGGGTCTCCGGTAGAATTCGGCCCTCTGTCGGGAACGCAGCGCTTCTTCGGATCAAGTCCGCATTGCAGATGAGACGGTCCACAGGTTTTCTCCCAGCTGTTTTTGACACCGAAGTTTTCAGTCTCCGTAGAGACTGTCAAAAATTGCCATTGCCGACTATATTTCAAGTCGTCATGGCGGGGTATTGGGAAAAGTTTTCAATTAGCAATAATCGCGCCTCGGATTAACCTCATTGGCTACGATACTGCCACTGCGCAAAGCTAGCGAAGCTGGCGGCCGGCGCTCTCGCCCTCTCGCAGGACGCTTTCCCAGGTAAGGGCGAGCCAGGCAGGGGCGGCCCGGAAAGGGGTGCGAGAGTGGCCAAGGTCCAGCACCACGAGTGCTTCCCGTCTCGCGTCGAAGAAAAGCTTCTGGGGAAAAAGAACGTCGCTTCTGCTCCGCATTGACGCGGCTCACTTACCGCAAAGGATTCTGGGCTCTGCATACATTGCGCGGACGCGTCCTCCGCGCTCCTTTCGCGCAGTCGCCTGGGCGGACGGAGAATAGGCTGCGGTGCCGCGAATGAGTGACGCGCGGGGAGGGGCGGGGCGAAGGCGGGGGGGGGGACGGGGCCAATCCCGATGAGGGGGCGGAAAGGGGCGGGGATTCGAGCCGGGCCCCCCGCTGGCCCCCTCCCGGGGTGCGCGCGCTCGGGGACCTTGCAGACGCGGCGGCGGCGGCGCGCGGGCACGTGCCCCTCGGCCGCCCGTGCCCCGGAGCCGCAAGGCCCGAGGCCTCCCCGCGACGTGGGGACCCGGGAGCCGCAGGAGCGGGGCCTCGTCCGTGGCGGCTCCCGGCGGGGAACCGGCCTCCTGCAGAGCTGCACTGCCTGCCCTTTCCGGGGCCGCCGAGAGCGACCTGCCCGCCGAGGCCGTTCCGGCTTCTGCCGCTTTCGCACGCCAGCCCTGGGCCTGCCTAGGCAGAAAAACTCTGCACATGCCCCAGCCACCGGGTGGCACGTTAACGAATGGCTGGGAGAATGTTTGAGAGGCTCAGTCCCCAAAATTCTGCTCTTCCGCCATCGCCCCCGGCCCCGCACCAGGCGAGCGACCTTTCAGACAGGCGGCCCGTTATCCCGCTTGGTGCTGTGACGGGGGCGGGGGGGAGCGCGCGAGAAGCCAAAGGGGGCGACCCACCGGGGCTCGCTCGGGGCGCCCGCTGCGTTTTGGGGGGGTGGTCGTGGTGGACCAGGGGCGGCCAAGGCGCTTCGCCTGGCAGTGGCAGTGCGGGTGCGAAGGCCTGAGGGGCCGGAGACCGGGCCGAGGAGCGGTGGGCAAAGGCCGTGCTCGGTGCAGCAAGACGGCGCGTGGGCCCCCCGCCCTCCGGAGAGCAAGCGCCCGAGCCTCGTGAAGGGCCACCTCAGCCTGCCGCCGCGGCCTTGGGGCCTTGGGGCTTGTGCGCTGTGCCAGGAGCCCCCAGCCACCTGCCCGTCTCCCAAGGGAAAGCCGCACCTGGGCAGTGGGATGGCGGGCAGGTGTGGGAGAAGGGTGGCTGGAGCGCACGAGCTGGCACAGGTGTGGGGCGGCAGCTCTCCTCTGCCCTCCACCTGCTGGAAAAGGAGGGCTGGGCCAGGCCGGCGGGGGGCGGGGGGAGATGTCTCCTAAATCGCCCAAGAGTTCCCCGGGTCAGGATGGTGCTTGGCCAGGATTCTGGGGTGGGGCAAGCGGAGGAGGCGCCAGGCGCCGGCACGGCCGGGGAGGCCAAGGCAGGTGCGGCTGCTCCTCGGAGCGTTGCCGGAAGGTGGAGCGGGGAGCACGGCATGTGCGGTTTCCCACAGCCTTGCCTGCTCCTCGGAGGGCTGCGCAGTGGCGCTCCGTCCTCCCTTTCCCAGCCGGCCCCCCGGTCGGGGGGGTTCCCTGCGGCTGGCGCCGGAGGAGGCCGTTGCCCAAGCCCCCCAGTCCTGCCCTGGGTGCGAAAGCTCTGCCGCACAGGCGGGCCCACTGCCGGCAGGCAGGTGCCCCAGAGCGAAGCCGGCCCCGCCTGTCGCTCAGCCGCGGAGAGACCGGGAGCCCCAGCCCGGCCTCGTCCTGTGCAGCGTCCGGGCAGGCCGAGCGAGGGCCCGCCACTGCTCTTTATACAGCCGCTGCAGAGCAGGCGTTTTTAAACTGTACAGCACCCTTCTCCAAGCCGGTGGCCTCTGGATGCCTGGGATTAGAACTCCCATGAGCCTTGGCTGGCTGAGGAGGGTGGGAGTTGTAGTCCACCACATCTGGGGCCTGCTGGATTGGGAAGGGCTGCTGCAGAGCTTCCGGCTTCTTCTGCAGGGCCATCGGAGGGGGAAGAGGCAGCGCCTGGACCTGGACGGGGGGTGCGGGGTGGATGTGTGTGAGGAAGGGCACCCCGGCCCCTCCGAGTGCAGCGCGTGACCACGAGTCCACAGCCCCAACCACCCAGGGCCCCTCTGGGCACACACAGCCTGCCTCCTTCCCATCCGTATCTCCCTCCAGGACCTTGGAAGCGGGCCCAGATTCCAGCCACCGGCCTTGGCTTGGCCCTGCCAGGATGAGGCGGCCCTATATAAACGAGCCGCCCTCCCTGAGCGAAAGCCTCCCCTTCCTTCGCTGCTCCGGGACTGCAAGGATGCCGGCCTCCCAGCTGCTGCTGCTGCTGCCCCTGTTCCTCGCGGGGGCGTGCGCCCAGTGCCCGCTCCCCGCCGACCTCAAGACCCCCAACGGCACCAAGATCTGCTCCCAGCTCTACACGGACAACAGCCCCTACTACGACCAGTGCTGCGGCGGGAGCGTCCTGGTCGTCATGTCCGGCGAGGACCAGCCCTATGTGCCTCCGGCTTTCAACAACAAGGTCTCCTCGCTGGTGGTGGGCCAGCGCTGTGAGCTCACCGTGTGGTCCGGAAAGGCCAAGACTGGCAAGACCCGTAAGTTCAAGCCCGGGGCGTACCCTCGGCTGCAGGAGTTCAAGAAGGGGCTCTTTGGGAACTGGGACAACTCCATCTCGGCCTACTTCTGCAAGTGCACCTGAGGGGCCCGGGATGGGGATGGGCGACGCAGGGGAGGAGCCGCCCACCCCGAAGCGATGGCCCGGAGCCTCTCCCGCGGGCGCCTGCCTCCCCGAGTCCCGTCTCCGTCCCTCGTGCCGCGCGGCAGGAGACTCCAGCACCCTCCGCGCTGCAGCCAAGCATCCAGCCGGGCCTCCAGAACGCCTCGATCCCCCTGCCCAGCGTGATGGCAGCAGCAACTGAGCACGAGCCGGGCGGGGAAGCGGCCCCCCGGACGCAACGGCCCGCGGGCCTCTCCTCTCGCTCAAGGACCTTCCCCGGACGGCCTGGGATCCCGCGGCTCCGTCTTCCAAGCCACACTCGCCTCCTGAGATCCGCCCGGCAGCCAACATTCCCCAGCTCGCCCCTGCTATTATTCTTGGGCCTTGCCAAGATAAACATAATTAAAAGCATGGAACACGACTTTCTAAATGTGTTGGGTGTTTTTTGTAGCTCAAGGTCAGTGGATGATGGGTAGCTTTTATTTTTGCCTCTTGTAAACGTTTAATTGGAAAGGGCTTTCAGCAACCCAGGAGCAGAATACAATAATCCCAACCAAGCAAATTGTTTTCAATTGACTCTTTCCCTTAGAGGCATCTCCACACTCGGAAAGGCGGTGCGGGATGGAAGGGGCGGTGTGGAATGTGCGGTGGCACATGGGCCAAGACACCTCAGCCCTCCGTTCTGGACACCCACGATCGGCCCATGAACTTGGGAGGAACAGATGCTGGTGGTGCCTCTGAGCATCTGCAGAGTATTTTCCCATGAAGCCAGTTAACCACAGCCATTTCTGATGTACCAGCAATGACTTGTGCCAGGTTTCCAGCGGAGAGACCTTGGCACCTTGCGCAGAACATTCCCCCACACCCATCCCCCCCACCCCATGCAAAAAGCAAGAATTTTCTGGGGACTCTCCTCACATAAACCTTTCAGGCTGCTACTGCCACCGAACGGGCGGGGAGTGAGATTGCAATTTGCCCACGCCCACTAGGAAAAAGTCCCCCGCCTCCCAAAAAGCGCCAGGCATTTTACTCCTGAGGAAACGCGCAGGGCTGAGCCTCCTCCCGCGGCAGCCTCTGCTACCTGGCAACAGACGTGGCGAAGCGTCATTTGAGAAAGGAGACCAGGAATCGACCCTTCAACCTGATCTCAGTACCTCTCTTCTGTCTGAGGTACGCATGAGATATAATGCAAGCGGGCTTGTCTCTGAACATGAACAGAGTGCTTTCCCTTCTTACACACAAACACACACCACAAAAATGCAATCAAAGTGCCGCTTCAAGACCTACTTTTAAGCAATCGTGAGACACTGCAATTCTTGCTGTCTGAGCTGCTGCCCTCCCTTCCCCCAAAGGTGCCGGGCGGCTTGCAGGGTCCAGCCACCCCCCAGCTCCAGCGAGGACCCCCACCCCCTGGCGCCGTCAGTCCCGCAGCTGCACCGAGACGCTGCTGTCCGTGGCTCGCGTGCGGAGGAGGCCGGCCAGGGTCTCGGCGTCCCTGGTCTTGTGGAGGAAGCGGACGTGACGCACGCCCGGGCCGTAGCGTTGGAAGACATGGGAGACCTGGAGAGGAAGCGGGATTGGGAGAGGTCTCAGCCCGGCAGGCAGCACCAAAGGCAGAGCACGCCTCCAGCCCGGGAAAAGCCGAGGGGCACAGCCTGCAAGTCAGCCGTGGTCCGGGGAGATCCATGCGTCAGGCCCCCCGGTCACCTCACCGCAGGCCCCTTGGGGGGCTCGGGGCCGTGCCCTGGCAGCGGAGTGCCAGGGAGGGTCAGCGGGGTCTCCCTGCTCACAGGCACCGAAGCGGCTTGCAGGCAGAATTCTGCACAGCCCTTCGTGAGGAGAAGGGCCTCGCCCGCCCCGAGGCAGAACTGCGGCTCGGACCCGGAACCTGCCTCTGACCATGCACCGAGGGCTTCGCTTCGTCACGTCACGCTGCAGCCAGCTCCAACACTCCCAGAGTCAGGAGCAGGGCACTGGAAATGGGGAGGGGGGCGCCTGGGGTCCGCGTACGAGGCGCGGGACCAGCCACGCTTCCCAGCCCCGTCCTTACATTATGCCAGCCCTTGTTCTCCCCGCCTGCCTCTCCTTCCCGTGCCACGTAGTGAAATTCGCCAATCGCCGTGGCCCGATCGGTGCCCAAGAGCTGGACGTGAAGCTCGTACACGGAGCCGGCTAGCTTGCTGTCCTCATACCTGGGGGGAGGCAGGGGGGAGGGGGGGAGGGAGGACTGCTGCTGCTGCTGCTGGAGAGCCGCTCTCCAGCTTGTGGGGCCCCGGAAAACCCGGGGCCAAAGGCTCCCCGGCACCCCTGGGCGCCTGGCCGGCCACCGCGGGCCTTTCCCCGGGCTCTCCAGACTCTCACCGCGCAGCTGCTGCCCTCCAGTGGCGAAGAGGAGAACTTCGCCTGAACAGCCGTCTTTCCAATGGGACATTTTGGGCTCCGCGCCTCCTCAGCTCAGCTCAGCCCCAGCCTGGCTGCGGGCAGCGAGTCCCGCAGGAACCACGCGTCCAGTGCCAGGCACACGCATCCCCTCCCTACCCGCACTTACCAGTCCAGGACAGTGATGCTGGGCTGGTAGAGGTCCAGCAACTCCGCCCAGAGGCCTTCAGCCAGCAGGTCCACGCACTGCTGCTTGACGCACCAGCTGGGAAGGGCAGAAGGACAGGAGCAGGCGTGCCAGCCAGGCCCACAGGTGCCTGGCCCTCTTGTGACCCCCCCCCCCCGGAAGGCACTCACCTGTGGCTCAGGGAATCAGTCCCTGCGGGAACCTCCCTGCAGGTTGCAGGCAGCGGCTCGATGCTGACCTCCCAGTACTCAAAAAGCCCTGGAAGCGGGTGCAAAATGAGCCCGAAGGGAAGAGGACATGATGAAGAGTGTCAGTGCCTCTGAGCATGCAAAGGGCGCTTCCCCCAGTTCTTTTTTTTAAAGACACAACACGTGGACGTAAGGCGAGAGGCCCTGATCTTGCTGCTGCGAGCCCAGCCTGACCCTCGCGCGCTGCTTACCGGCGTAGTCCAGCGCTTGGCAAGGTGCATCAGGTGGGCACGGCGGAGCTGGCTCAGAAATGTTCACACCTGTGTGAAGCAGAGGGGAGGAGGCAAGCTGACCTCGCCAGGTTCCCTCCCAGACTAGGCTGGGCTGGCTGCTTCTCTGACCTCCCTGCAGCTTTCTGCCAACTGTCTGAAGTAAAGACAGAGAGCTTGATTTTCAGCCAGCCAGAAAATCTGGTGGGGAAAAATAAGGCAGCTGGCAGGGGGTGGGAGCCCCCCCCCCAGAAGTTCCTCCAGGCAAGGCCCATCAGGCAACCTGCAGCTGCCTCCCACCCTGTTCTCGTCAGCATCCTGATCCACAGGGAGACTTACAGCTGTCCACCAAAAGCACTTACTCCTGAGCCAGGTCCCAGCTCCTGGCCCTCTTTCCATTGGCTGAGCTGGACTTTGGAATGGGTGAAGTACTTATGGAGGAGAAAGTGCTCCTGGGCACACTCAGAGTGCCTCTCCCTTGCCAATGGCCTAGGCCGGTGCCTTCAAAGCACTATCGCAGCAGTGCTAGCAATCCTCTCTCTCCCCCGCTTTCTGCCCAGAAGGGCCAACTGTTAAAATGACGCGGCTGGCCAAGGGACTGGCAGGGGCATCCCCCGTCCCCTTCCTCGCTCCGTCCATCTTGGTTCCTCTGCCCTCCCGCAGCTCTCCTCTGCGCTCCACCCACACGGTTTCCGTGAGAAATGGCCAGTTTGCAAAAGCCAGACAGGCGAAGCAGGAAAGCCTGCATTCCACAAACACGGGTTGTGCCTCGGAAGGCGTCTTGCTCTCAATCAGAAGGGCAAACCCCTGACAGATTACACTCCCCCCTCCCCGTGAAAAGGTAGAGGGAAACAGTTTCCGCTATAATGCTTTCCATTAGCTTTGGCTAGCGGGCCGAACAGAAATGAATTCAACGGAAAGCAAAGAAATAAAAATGATTTTTTCAAAGCCCCACTCCTGGTTGCGGTGCTGTGGCGTCGTCGGTCCGTCCGTCCGTCCGTCCGTCCGTCCTGCGCGGGCTCCCATCAGAGACAGCGCAGCTTTGCTAAACCCGAGCTGCCCCCGTGCCACAAACGCGGCTCTGCCCGCTCGCGTGGGAAAGCGCCTCGCGGCTTTGGGCCGCCCGATCGACGGAGAGCCCGCCCGGAGCGAAGGGGCAACGCGCGGCGGAGGAGCCCCGCCGGCGAAGGCGAGGGCCTGGCGGACTCCCCAGCCTGCCCCGGCCCCCTGGCGAGCCCCGGCCCCCTCGCCCCGCCGCCGTACGGCGCGGGCGCGCCCCGAGCCGCGAGGGCGTGAAGCGCGCTCGGCGGGCGGGCGGGCGCGCGCGCAGCGGTACCTTCGGGGTTGGGGTTGCGCAGCAGGTTCCTCTCGAAGGGCTTCAGCGCGCAGCGCGCCCTCCAGTCGCCGTCGGCGGGCAGCGGGATGCCGCGGCGGCTCAGCCCCCACCGGGCGTCGAAGCGCCGCCGCCACTCGGCCTGCTCCGGCGCCGGCGGCCGCGCTGCCTGGAGCTGCCGCTGCGATGCCATGGCCCGCGGGTGCAAGTGGCGGCGCGGCGCGGGCGCCCCGGGATGGCTCTGCGCGGGCGGCCTCGCCCTGCACGCCCGGGCGGGCGGGGCAGCGGCCCGGGGCGGCGAGAGCAGCAGTGCTGCCGCCCACGGGGATGCCAGTCCTGCCCGTCCGCCCGCCGGAGAGCGTGGCCCGCACCCGCCTGCCCCGACTTGCCCAAGGCGCATCTCTTCCCCCGCCGCCTTGGAAGAGGACTGCCCCGCGTGGCGCGAGGAAGCGGGGGGGGGGGGGGGCGGGGGGAATAAAATCTCGACTGCCGGCCGTTTGGAAACAGTCTCAAGGTATCCACGGGGGGGCTGCCGAGGCTCCCCGAGCTCCTTGCCCCCGAAGCCATCAGTGCCCCCGCCCCGTCCTGCCTGCAGAGCGAGGGTCTTCCCTGCAGCTCTAACCTCTCATTTGGAGCACAGTCAGCAGGACTCTGGCCCACGGGGAGGGGTCCGCACGCAACCCGGGCTGCTCCGGGCGGGGCTTAGGGTTGCCCCGGGCTTGCTGGCCGGCAGCCGGCCTCTCCGGCAGAGCCGCGGCCCAGCCTTGGCCTGGCCCGGCCGCCCCTCCCGGCCGCCCATTAGCCAGGCTGGCGGGAGGCCAGCTGCAGTGCGCAGCCCGGCGCCCGGGACCGGGACAGGCCACGAAGCCGCCCGCGTTGGCCCAGCGAGGCTGGATGGGACCGACTTCCGCGCAGCGCAGCCCGGCTCCGGCTTGCTGGGGCTCTGCCTCCCTTGGGCTAAGAAGTAGCCGCTTTCGCATGAACGGGGGGGGGCGGGCGCAGCTCGTGCCGGACAGAGGGGGGGCCTCAGTGCCGGCCGCCCCTCCTCTGGGGAGCAGGCGCGGGGAGAAGCGACGGCGGGCGGGATCCCAAAGCGGGGGGCATTGTGGGACGCAGCAGGGGGCGGGGGGCTCTGCCGGATCCTGTCCGGGCGGATGACCTCCCGGGGACAGGCAGCGCCGGCTCCACCCAGCGCTGCCCGCAAGGCGGCGCTGCAGCACCAGGAAGCGCGGCCTCTGCCGGGCCGGCCGAACGCGCCAGGCGGGCTCGCAGCGGGCAGGAGTCGTCCCGGACAGGTGGGGGCGGCGCGGCGCGGCACGGCCCGCCCCTCCCGTGCGGCACCACCCTGCTGGGCAGCCGGAGAGGCCAGGCAGGCCAGCCAGGACACAACCCGTGCCGAGCCGGAGACGCGGGAGCTCGCCGGAGAACCTCCCCAAAAAAAAGAGACCCGAGAGAGTTGAACATAAAGGAAATAGCAAACCTCTGTAATTGCAAAACTAGAATTTTGACTACTTAGAACTTTTCACCCAAGCTCAACACCATTTCTGTAAAGCAACCAAACAAGGAAACCCACAGCCAAATCTCATGACATGAACTCCAGATTTTTTTTATACAATACAACTCATGGCCGAACTTTTACTAGAATTAGTCACAGCTGTCTGCCTGAAAGTTTTTTTTTTTTAAATCATCCCAACGCAAAATACTGTTGTGTCTTACAAAAAAAATTACAATATAAATAACTTTTTTTTAAAAAAGGTAACAAAAACCCACAAAATGAATCAGTAGTCATTTTCATAGGGGAGGAGAGACCCTCATTCCTAAGCCTCCAGTCATATAAAAATCTTGAAGCTACAAGGAGGCAGAGGAGGGAGAGAAGGGCGTGGAGGCCGGTTCCCACCAGCCTGTAGTTAAAATTCCAGTCCTGCACTTCGGGGAACTGGGAAGAAGTCCTGTTGTAGTGCGGTTGTGTGGAGGAAGGTGAGCGATGATCACTCCAGGAACTCCCCTTGAAAGTATCTGAAAGTATGTGAGATGTTAAAGTATTTTCCCTGCAGGAAATTTCCGGTGTTTTTGCATTCTTGAAGTGTTAGTGCCGTTAAAAAAAGGAGAGCTTCCTGAAGTCAAGACAGCGGTGGCTGTCAGAAAAACGAGGGGTGCAGAGGCAGCGAATGTGGGCGGCCTGCCCACCTCCTTGGGTCCCTATTTACATGTGAATGCAAGATGAAAACGTCAGCAAAATGGCTCAGATTTAAAACTGCAGTAGAGTTAAAACTTGTTCCCAGCTTTTAAGGAAACCCAGCACTTGAGCAGAGGCGGATTGTCCTTGGTGGCAAAGCGCTGGGTCAGGGGTGCTGGCAGAGTTTGAATTTGGGTCCTCGCGGCAAGAAGCGGCTCTCAGCTAGGCCCCCGAGGACTGGTGTTTTCTGAAGAGCAGGCCGCCAGTGCCGGCCCGGCCTGCCCCACCGTGGCGCAGAGCAGAGCAGAGCAGAGCAGAGCAGAGCAGAGCAGAGCAGAGCGTGTGCCGCCTACCGCCAAAGAGGCGCGACCGGGGGCGGGGGGGGGAGGCAGGTTAGCCAGCAGAATGGCTGGAAGCCCCCGGAGCCTGGGATGAGAGAAATATTCTGTGGGAAGCAGAAGCTGCGGTGGCGGAAAGCCGGAAGAGCAATGCGCCACGCGCTGTGGCCCCCGGTACCTCCTGGGCCCTCCCCACAAATGTTGCCCTGTGGTCCTTTCCCACCTGCCCAGACAAGTCTTCCGACCTACGCCAGTTTGCACCCATGCGGCACCAAGGAGAGGTGGGACGCGAGAACCACCGGTCCATCCTGCACGGCCTGCTCTGGCTGGGTTGCTCCTTCCCGGAGAAGCAAGCAAGCAAGCACACACACGCACCCCCAACTGCCCGGAGAGCCCCACAGGCCGGCAGCAGCGGCTGCTTAGCGAGAGGCAACTGCAGAGCAGGAGAGGCCGCTGCACCGCCCCAGGCAGGAAGGGGCCTGAAACGAGGTGCTCTCCCCCCCCCCCCCCAACGTGGCCACAGGGTGAAGGTGCACGATAGACCCATAGGAGCAAAACGGGCAGGGGGAGGCTCCCCAACCATGAAGGAAAACAAGACCCCCGCCCGTGAGGCTGCGTGCAGAGAAGTCGGCGCTGTACGGTGTGCAAGGGGGCGTCCTGGCGAGGCACCGGCAAGGCTTCCGGGGGCAGCTCTGCGCTCCCCCCACAGCCGCTGAGCCCACCCGGCAGGCGCCTGCTCCTTCCCCTGCTCTGAGTCCGCTGCCCAGCAAGCCCGATGCCGCTCGGCTCCCGGCAAGCCTCTGTGCCTGGTGGCCCCGGGGGGCCCAGTGCCCCCCACTCCGTCCGCGAAGCCGCCGCTGGGCCTCGGCAGACAGAAAAGGACGGAGCCGTGCCCACGCAGGGGCCTCCCGCGCTCCGGGCCGGCTGCCACCCCGACACCGGGCGCATCCTGCCGCTGCTCCCCGGCACGGTCCCAGGTGGGGCCCACAGTGGCTCTTGGGTTCCCCTGCTGTGCGCGCACAGGGCCCCAGCGGGCACCGAGGAGCGGGCGGCTTCGCCCCCTCAGGGGAAGCTGCAGCTCCAGCGGGCCATGAGCCACCAAGGCCATCAGCCGACTGCTCCTCCGCTGGGGAAGCAGCAGCAGCATCCGGCCCCCGCCGTGCCGGGGGGCTCGTCCATCCCCCCCCCCGCTCTCCCTTCCCTCAAGCACAAGCCCACAGAGCCTGTGCCTGCCGGGCTCGAACCAGGCCAGGAATGAGATGCTCCGCAGGGCAGTCCTCATGCTCCAGGTGGAGACCCTCAAGCAGAAAGGAGCGCGAGCAGAGCGCAGGCCGCCACTCTTGGGAGACACGGGAGTCCTGCCACCCCGGGCCAGGCAGGATGATGTGGGAGGAAGGGGGCAACACGGGGCGCCAAGGGGGGGCATGCAGGGCTCTGCTCTGGCCAGGTGGCCACCTCCACCCCTTCTTCAGGGGACGTGGTGGCCGAGGGGTGGCCTGCAGCCCATCCCCTCCCGGACTGGGCGTGTGATCAAGCAGACCCTCAGCAGCTGCAGCGGCGACTTGGGGGACCAGTGGGGCAGGAGCCACGGCCTGGAGACGGGCCCCCACACGCACCGCATGGCAGTTCAGAGGGGAGGGTTCTTGCCGGGCAGTGGTCCCCCTTTCCGCACCCAAAATATCGGAGCACGTCCCACCCTGAGGCTGGCTTCCCGTGCGACGGGGGCTGCTGGCTGAAGCCTGGCTGGCAGACGCAGGGGGCTGTCCGGGCCCTGCAGAAAAGCGCGGCCGGCAAAGCAGGAGGGGACACGTGGCTGGGGGGGCAGCCCCCCCACCCGGCCTGGACAGAGGGGCCCAGGCTGCAGGGAAGGGCGGGGAGGGGCTTGCGGAAAAAGCGGCCAAAGGAAGGCAGGCAGGCGGCAGCCTCCTCCCGGATCACCGCCTGGGGCACGTCCGGCTTGGGCTGCCCCACCGCCTGCAGGGACTGACGCGCCAGGAGCATCCCGACTCAAGCGAGCAAGTGTGCGTGTGCGAGCGGGCACGTGGGGACGGCTGCCGCTCCGTGGGATAACCTTCGCCAGTGGCCTCCACGCTCTGCTCTGCACTTGCAGCTGCTGGGAGGGAACCCACCGCCCGCCGCCCCCAACCGGAGCCTCCCGCCAGCCCACTCAACACCGCTGCCCTCGATCCATGATACACACAATCAAACAGCAATCAGAAACGGTCCAGTCTTTAAAAACCCCACAGCTGGACCTGCCCCCTCAGTAGTGCGGAGCGGTGGTCCAGGGGGGTCCCTGCCAGAGGCGGGAAAGCAGCCGCAGGCCGGGCAAGTCCCCATTTGGTCCCGGGGCTCTGGTTCGTCAGTAAGCAGAGACCCCCAGAATGAAGGCAGCCCCCCGCCGGGCTCTCCGTGCCCACACGGTCTGGTCTGGTGGGAGGGAGATCTCTCCCCCCGGGGGGTCAGGCCGGAGGTGCCGCAGGAGCCCATCTCCGCCGGCAGGTCTCCAGCTGCCTGGTGGGGGCTGGCCGGGGGCCGGGGGGGGTCGTCTCCCGCGCTCTCTTTGGTAGCCTGTCCAGCTGCTGCCGCCCTTTCATCTCATCCGGTTCTGGCGCATCAGGGGCACGATGCAGGAAGGGGGGCCGGCCTTCCCCAGGAAGGGGTGCTTCAGGAGCTCGCTGGCCGTGGCTCGCTGCGCAGGGTCTCTCACCAGCAGGCGGTCGAGGAACCCCTTCAAAGAGGGGGACACCTGGAGCGGGAGGGGAAGCGGAGGGGACGTCAGCCACGCCACCCTGCGGACTTCTGCCCAGGCGCCGAGGCGGTGCTACTCCGGGCCTCCGCAGAGGGGGCGAGCACAGTCGAGAGTGAGCTGCGCCCCCACTGCTTGCGCCCCCAAATGCCCCCCGCCCCCGCAGCAGAGCGCACAGGCCTCTCCTCCCTGGCCAGAGGCGTGCCTTGGAGCCCGGCTTCCGTAACTGGTGCTCCGCACTCGAGGAAGGTCAGCCCGGGAGAGCGACGTGCACCCACACGCCACGAACAGGCGCACGAAGACGCGCTCCAGCAGCGGGGCTCCTCCTAAGCTGACTGCGCGCTCGATTGCTCCGGCCCCCGTGAGCCTGGCCCACCCCCACAGAGTGCCGCATCCAGTCCAACTGGGGACAACCGGAGCCGAGCCACATTTGGCCTGGAAGGGAGCAGGTGGAGTCCCCGAAGGGAGTTGTTCATGTTCGCTTAAACGTTTATTCTGCAGGATTCCTCAAAGCGCTCTTATGGCTTCTGCCCAGGGCTTGGCCCCGTTTGATAACTGCACTAAAAGACCGGAGCAAATCTTCAAGGCTGCTTCTGCAGGAAGGAACTACGGTATCTTTTAAAAAAATACAACACCCACATGAAAACGTCACTGCTATGGAGCATCTTCTGGTGATCCCTGTTCTTTCTCAGACCGCAAGCCCACCTTCTCACCATAAAAACCGGAGGGGGAACACGATTTCCCCAAACAGATGCGTCTGGCTGTGCCTCCCTCCTTTTTTTAAAGGGTGTGGTTCTGAGATTCATGGCTGAGGGAGGGAGGACCAGGACCTCCTGGGGCCCAGCAGACTTCTTTGACCACTCTGTCACACAGCCTTCTTGGAGGAGGAGCCTAGCTGGGTGTTTGGAAGTCCAACCTCTGATCCTCCCGAAGTGGCAAAGGCCGGCAGGGAGAAGCCGGGAGCAGGAAAGGGCTGAGTTACCTTGTGCACATTTTTCAGTTTTGGGGGCAGGTTGTCCCGGATCATCTTCATGGCCTTCAGAGGGGGCTCGTTAAAGTAGGGGGGCTCTCCGTCCACCATTTCTATTACCATCACGCCAAGAGACCAGATGTCCACCTGAAACGCAACGAACGGAGCGGGGAAGAGCGCGCATCCCTGCCAAAGGGTGGCCAGCACAGCCCCCTGCGGAAAAGCTCCTCCGCACAACGGGGGCCCTCCTGCACGACCCCCTCGCCCTGGCGGAGACGACAGAGCCGGCTGAGCAAAGGGCAAGCGCATCAAACCAGCCCGTCGCAGGGGCCTGGTGATCCTGCCACAACCCGCCCTGGATGTTGGCACGCTTGGAACGGAAAGGCTTCGTGCTCGCATTCTGTTCTGCTTCGCTTTGCTTTTTGACCCGGACGTGAGGGCAGGAGGCAGTCGCTGTGTCCCACCAGAGCTTTAGGATTTCACACAAGGCCTTTCCTAGTCCTGGTGCCCAAAACCGTTCCAGAAACACAAAGGACAGGAACTTGGGCAAAACCCCAGCAAGAGGCAGGCCACAACCCCAGTTCTGTCTCCTTCCCGGGGGACCATAGTCTCCCCCGACTGTCCGGTAAGCAGGCCCCACTGTCCCTCTCTGGGCCAAGCGGGAACCCCGACACCACCCACCGTTCCCTGTTCGGAGGAGAGCTCTCCCTCACATCCCAGAGCCCCATGTGTCTGTCGGCCTGCCTTCCCTGGTGCCCCTTACCTCTGGCCCATAGGGCAACCGGGAGATGAGCTCTGGGGCCATCCAGTAAGGGGTCCCAACTAGGGACTTGCGCCGTGGCACCTCCTTGTTCACTTGCGCACAGAATCCAAAGTCGGAGAGCTTGACCTGCAAGGAGATCGAGAGACGGTTAATGCCGACGGCGCGGCAGACGCTGGGGAAGCGCTTGTGGCGTGGGGGGTGCTTGGGAAGCGTTTTTCCAGCCCTGCTTCCACAACCTGCAGTCCCCTGCTTCCACAAGCCAGCTCTATTCCCAACACATCTTTTAAGTGAGTCATGAGGAGGAGGCAAGAGCCCGAGACAAGTGCAGCTGACTGGCAATGCCCCACCCCAGGCCCTCAGCCCCCGTCCCGTCCCATCCCATCCCGCCCACTCCAGGAGTGAACATTTTAAGAAGAGGACATTCCCCTCGTAACTGCCAACCAGGACCACCTTTGTGGGAGGCCCAAAAGCAGGACCCGGCAAGGTCTGTATGGGGTGCAGGTGGTCTTTCACCCAGCAGGTTTCAAAAGCGGCAAAGGCTCCCCTTAAACGGAGACCAGAAGCAAAGGGGCAGCCAATGCAAACGACACAAATTGCCCAAGTCGCAGCCCAGACACATTCTGGCAGCTCCCTCTTGCACCGGCTGGAGCCTCCGGCCGCCTGCAAGGCAGCCGCCGTCCAGGCATCCTGCCGGAGGCCACACGGCCCCTCCCCAAGCCAGCCAAGATCGGTGGGCCCAGCCGGGGGCCAAGGCACGCACGCATGCGCTCAGGCCCCGCCACGGCGGTGCCTGCAGCTCACCCGTCCGTCGTGCGTGAGCAGAATGGAGTCGCTCTTGATGTCTCGGTGGATGACGCCCTGGGCGTGCAGGACGGACAGCGCCTTCAGGACAGACTGGCAGACGGCTGCGATCTGCTCTTCGTTCATCCTGGAAGCGGAGTAAGGACACAGCGCCTGTCGCACGCACAAGCCTGAGAGCAGCCCTCGCGCTCCCAGCGGTGGCCAGCCAGGAGCCCCCGGGAGCCAGCAGGGCGTGATGGAAAGCGCCCTCTCCTGCTTCTCAGCAAGAGGCTGTGAGCAGCTTCTGAACACTCAACCGCCGCGGCTCCGGCGCCTCTCCTAAAATCAGCCGCACCCTTCTAAAGGCCGTCCGCGGCAAGCCATTGCCAGAGCCGCTGCAGAAAAGGCTTCGCACTGAGCGCGGACCCCGCTCGCCGGCCCGGCCAGGTGTCCCCATGTTCCACTTTTACGACAGGGAGACAAAACCTTCCCTCACTGTTTTTAAGAGGGAGGCGACGGAACGGATTCGCCACCTCCCAACTTCTTCTCAGATCCTTGACTGGACACAAGGCAGAAAAGCTCGCGCGTTCCCCACCTTCCCCTCCCCCGTACCTCGTGTGCGTGACGATGTCGGTCAGCGCGCCCCCCTCGAGGAACTCCATGACGACCCACAGCTCATCCCCCACCAGGTAGCTGTTGTACATCTCCACCACGTTCTCGTGCTGATAGTCCCGCATGATCACGACCTGGGACGGAAAAGCAGGGCAGAGGCGCTGAGAGGGAGGAAGCCGCCGGACGCCGCGTGCCGGAGGGAGAGAACCCCGGGGCTCCTGTGTAAGCGCACGGCACAATCCTCAACCCGGGGGCAGCCCGGAAAAGGGCAGCTGGGAGATGCCAAGGTGCCTGCTTGAAGCGAAGAAGAGCACAGCCAGCCCGGGTCCCGTCCCCTTTTCGCAAGAGGAGGGGCAGGGGCAACGTGGAGCCGGAGTCCTTGCCAGAGCTGGCCTTCTGGTTCATTTGGCTCCGGGTCCCACCACTAGCCAGGCTGTGAAGGCAGCTGAAAAGGCCGAAGGAAAAACTACCCTGGAACTTCCCACAACGGTTGCGCACACTGCTTGGCCCGCCTGCCTGCCAAATACGCTCCTGCGAGGCCTCGCCCTGGATTCATCACTGGGCATTTCTTCTGAAGAAAATTAAATTAAACCTGGGAACCACACAGCATTTGCTGGAACAGTTCCCCCAGGGCATGACACTCTGAGGTTTTCCACCAATTCCACTTCCAAGGGAGCCTCATCTGGCGGCAACAAGGAGCGGGGCCTTCTTGGGAGAAGCCCCCAAACGATGGAACGATCTCCCCACAGAGGCCTGCCTTGCGCCAGCCTTGCTCTCCTTTCACACCCTTTTCGCCGAGGCGTTTGCCAAGGCCAACAGCCCGTGTGGTAGAGCAGTGCCAGCTCTTTCCAGCAGTCCTAGCAACACGGACTGGCCTTCGTTCCAGTTATGAAAGGACCGGGCTAAAACAAATTGGTAATATAACGAATGGCTAAGACTCCAGTTAAATGGGGCAATTTCAGGCAACAATCCCTAGGAAGCTTTCAACATGTGTTCACACGTGTACGTACACACACACACAACCACTATCAAAGAACAGCTCTCTGGCCTATGAACAACACCATCAGCCATCTCAACAGCTAAGCTCCAACCAGCTCTGAATGATGCACTGCAGCTCATCTGGGGCATGGCCGTTTCTCCCTAAAATCAGGGTTAGGTGAAAATCCAGGTTAGGGTTAGGGTTAGGGTTAGGGTTGGAAAAATGACGGTCCCAACGAACTTTCTGCAGCCTGCAACATTTGTAGGCTGGGCCCAGAAGGTGAGCAGTGCAGAAAAATCCCCACCTCATGGCATTTTGCGAACTCAGGCTCCAGGGCATGCACTGATTGACTGACTGACTGATTGATTGATTGATTGACTGATTGGGCTATTTCCAGGCCATCCAATCTGAGTCTCTGGATGGCACACAATACCCTTTTGCCTAAAATTAGGGATGGAGTGAAAATACATCGTTAGGGTTAGAAAAACGATGGTTCCGACGATCAGTTCCAACCCTTACACAACCCTGCAACAGACTGCAGCTGCACAACGGCTACCTGAGCCGCACGCAATCCAGCCTTGCTGGGTCCACACGGCCAACTTGGGGCGAGGCCAGTCCAGGCTGCAGCCTCGCCACTGGTGACCAAATACCCCAGGAGGGGCTGCTGAAAGCGGGTCTTTCAGAAGCGTTTATCTTTCTCCCGCACGTGAAATGAGCCATTTCCCTGCTTCCCCTGCTCACTAAATACGCCACACACACCAAGTCAGACCCTCCTGTCCGGCCTGCAGATTTGCCTGGGCCGACCGGTGCTCTCGGTTGTCCCCCTCTGCTTTTCAAACCTGCGGCAGTGACCAAGAAGAAACTCTTGTGGGAAGCCCCCGCCAGCCCCCCACCACAGCCACGAGGACCCTCGTCAGCACAGAAGCACCAGCCCCTTGGCTCACACGTGCCGGCAGGCGACGGCCCCGTCCCCCGCGCCCCCCACACCTCGTTGAAGAGCAGCTCCCGCCGCTGCTGCTTGCGCAGGTCCATCTTCTTGACGGCAACCAGCTTCCCGCTGCTCTTGACGGTGGCGATGCAGACGATGCCCGTCGAGCCTTCGCCGATCTTGATGAAGTTGTCCAGGTAGGTCCTGGGGTCGCCGGGGTCAACAACCATCTGCAGAGCGGCTCGGAACTGTTCGTGGGACACCCGCTGGGGCTCGCGCTGCGGGGAGCGAGGCTGCTGCGGGGCTGGGGGAGGCGGCGCGGCAGGCTGGGCTGGTGGCTGGGGCGGGGGGGCCTGCTGGGGGTGGGCAGGCTGAGGGGCCGGTGGGGGGGCGTGGGTCAAGTGGGGGTCCGACGCGTGCTGGGTGAGTCCTGGACGGGGCGGCTCTGGGTTCTTGGGTCTCGCTGGGCCTGACGGGGGCCCTCGGGAGGAGCCGCTGCTTCCGCTGATGGGGCCGTTGGATGCCGTCTCGTGGGGTCTCCCGGGCCTGTGCTCTGCCTAGAAAGAGGAGAGGGGAAAGCACTTATGTTAGCAACCTCCCTGCACCGATGCGTGGGCTTGGGGCCGGCTCAGGCCCCGCTTTAAGCAGGCAAGGCAGGTAAGACGCTTCCGCAACACCCTGCACGCCAGAAGAGCCAGCGTGGTGGGCAGCGCACCGGGCTGGGCACTTGGGTGTCCCGCCCAGGCACTCTCGCTCCACCTCAGTGGGTTGTTGGAGGGTAACAGGGAGCTATGCATGTCCCCCTGGGTTCCCTCACAAGAGGAAAAGGGGAAGCCGGGAGTGTAATAGTGGTGGTAATAATAATTGTAATAAGGAACCCACAGAAACAGCCCAGCAGGCCTGGGGCGGACCGGGGCCAACTGACCACCTGGGGTTTGAGGCCTGCTGCAGTGTCAGCCAACCCACACGGGGCCCTCGGGCTGCTCCCGGAGTGAGTGGGAGTGGCCCGGCAAGACCCTCTCTTGCTGGGTTCCCCCGACAGAACAAGCCACGGCCACCCCGGACACGTGTCGCCAAGGCACGTTACACCCCCAACGGGCCCAAACGGGCCCAGTGGCCAGCAGGCGCTCCCAGAGACACAAGCAGAGGGCTTTTCCCTGGCCTTTCACGCATCTGTCACAGCAAGACAAGAGCGGCCTCTTCTGCCTTCTGCCTTGTCCAAGCAGACGCCCTGTCCAAAGCCCAAGTGCAGAGGTCCCTTTCAGCCAGAGGCGCTGTGTCCCACTCTGCTAAGGAGCCCCCCCCACAACCCCCCCCCCCCGCCATGCCGAGCAAAGAAAAGCCGCAGAGGCGGCTGAATCGGGCCACAGCGGGCCATCTCCTCCCACCTGCGGGAAGGAGGGTTCTGCCGAGGACAAGCACACCCAATTCCACTCCGCGGACAGAAAGAGGAAGAGGAGAGCAGGCGAACTTCCTGCTAGGGTAGCACAAAGCAGCCAAGGTGGAAATGTTAGTGGTTAGTTGGGTGCAAAGAGAATCTGCGGCTAAGGATGGTACTGCTCTTGGAGGAGGAGGAGGAGGAGGAGGAGGAGGAGGAGGAGGAAAGGTGGCAGAGGTGCAGGAATGAATGCTGAGAAAGGGCACCAGGTATCCAGCAGCTGTTTGAGAGGCTGCCCTCGCCGTGGGGGCCCGCTGCACCCACAATACGATACAACGTCGCACACTTGTAGGGCTTCTACAAAGACAGAAAGAGGAGCTGCTGCACAGAGAAGACACGACAGAGAGCAGTGCGGGGCTGTTAGAAGCCTTCAGGGAGCGGAACGAGCACCTTCCGACTTCCTTTCCTTCCGGAGGCGGCCACACAGGAGCGGCTCGGTTAGTGGAGGCAAGCAGTGCCACAGCACAGGGGCGGAAGGGCAGGACTCCTCGCACGGGAAGAACACGGTGGGCACGAAGCAAGGGGCCGCTGGTCCACGGAGAAATGCGGACGGGCCAGCAGAGGCGGAGGAGAGCAGAGCAACGGTGCAGGGAGTGGAGGAAAGGCGCGCTCGGCACGGTCGTCCTGATCCGTGGCCCTCGCTGGCCTGGTGGTTCCGGGAAAGCTCACAGCCCCCCACGCCATCAACCGCCTGAGGCTAAGCCAGGGAGAGTGTCAGTCCTCACTCCAGCGAGGGAGGACCTGCCGTCTCTGCCGATGAGATCACGTGCCCAAAGAGCAGCGCCTCCAGGGGATCGATCCCGGCTGGCCGGGCCTGACGCGCCCGAGCTACGAACAGAGGCGGGAATCGTTACCTGAGCACCCCGGACTGGATCCGTGTCCGCGCGTGGGTAAGTGTTAAAAGGTCGCCCCGTCTGCTGTGCTGTTTTCATGACGCCCTCAGAGACAGGGATATTGGGGGTCCGGATATTTGGCCCCGAGAGGGGCCGCTTTTCCCGGGGGGACTGCGGGCTGGCCTCGCCAGTGTAAGTGGACTTGGGTCTTTTCTCAGGGCCGTCGGCGCGCTCCCTCCTGACCACGCGGTCAGCCGACTCCCTCTCGGCCGGGGGCTCCCTCCTCCCCTCGCGCTCGTGCGCCCGGGGCTTCTGCTCCGAGAAGGGCTTGTGGTACTCGGGAGGCGGAGGCCGCTGGGATCGGCTGGCAGGCTCCTGCCCGCGAGGGGGCGGCGGGGCAGTCCTGTGCTCCCGACTCCTCTCCCTGCTCGGGTCCAGCTCGCTCCTGGGCCCGTGGCGATGCCGCTCCTTGTGCTCCTCGCTCCCGTGGCCCCCCGGGCCCTCCTCGGCGTGGCGGTGGCGGTGGTGGCGAGGCTTGGCCAGCGCCTCGCCCAGGCCGTTCTCCTGGTGCAGCTGGTCGTGCCGGGGCGGGAAGGGAGGGCTGTCCCTGCGCAGAGAGTTGGAGCGCGACACCGACATGTTCTCAAACTCATCTAGCAGCCAGGCCAGGGAGCCGTCCTTGGCGGTTTTGTTCCCCCGCACGATGGTCTATGTGTGGCGCACAGGAAATGGAGGGGGGGGAAGACACACAAACATAAAAGAAAATACAATAAGCAACATAAAAAAACAAAACAAAAACTGAGGTGCCTGATGGAAGCTTGACAGCAGCCTCAGCACGGCGAGGCTTTTGCGCACACAACAGAGCAGCCAGAAGCGGGACGTGGGGGGCCGGGGAAGGGAAGCTGCTCACAGACAGGCGAAACGAGGACTTCAAAGCGCCCCCCCTGCCAGACATCTCCTGATTTCATTCCATCCACACACCGAACGCTCCTTGAAAGCTGCAAATATGGATCGCAGCAGGTACGGCGGCGCTGAGAGGAATCCACGCGTCTGCTCAGTCACTGCCTGAGTGTGCAGGGCTGCCTGCAGCCTGAACCACCGACAGTGTTATCAAGCGAAAATGCATTACATTATTTAGAAAGATCAGTCCGCACAGCTTCGATTTCATATTGACCCAGTTTGCGGAACTGCTGACTCTTGCCAGAGGCCAGGGCTTGCAAACCGCGGCACCCGTGTCGCCTCCCGCCACGAAATCCGAACCCAGAGGAGGCCCCGTGAACACCCGGATCTGCCGTGTGCAGCTCACCCTTAGAACCGACTCCACCATTTTCTCACCCGGGCTCCTCCCAGCGCCCACACCCACATTTGCACTCTGGGCCGAGCACCCTGCGTGGTGCTCCCACGGTGTACGGAGGACCGGGCCGGCCACACACGCAGACCCCCTGGCAGGCCAGCTGAAACTCTTTCGGGCTTTCAGCACCAGGCTGTGAGCTAAGTGCCTGTGGGTGGCTCTGACTTATGGGAGCCGCATCCCGGTGCACGTGCAGAGCCCCCGGCTGGGGAAGGCTGCCATTCACAGAAGGCCGCCTCTGGCACTGGTGTCTGGCTGGCGCAACTGCCCTTGGCCTATTCGTAGCCTACGTGCGATGCGCGGTCACCAGAAGCAGTACCATAAAGGCTCCAGCCCACTGGGTGGTTAAGCCTCTCCTGTGGAAGCCACCTAATCCCAGGTGCAGTGCATCTTCCGGGATTATTCCGTGGAGAAAGAGAGCAGCACACCTGGGAGGCGACAGGGCACAACGCAGGACTCACGTTACCTGCCAAACCAAATCATCCAAGCTGCAAATATGGCATGACGGCGCCCTCCCTCCATCTGCCTGCCCTCCGCTCTGCCAGCTCCTCCAACCTCATCCAAAGCGGACGAGATGCCGCCACCTCCGACCCACCCCGGCGTATCATTATGCTCCGGCTCTTTTAACCAGCAGGTTGCAGGCTCTCTCCCGCAGCCTCACAGGTGGGCCAGGCCAGCAGAGGGCACTGACAACTGCCTATCGAAGGCCGTCTGCAAGTCAGTGGCTGAGTTATTGCCTGGCTGCAAGAGTCTGCTGTGAGTCCCACATGTCTTCCAGAAATGTGCATTTTGTCTCGGGGCTGACAGGGCGCGTGCGGTGGCAGTGGAGAGAGATGTATGACTACATGCGCACACGATCAACGCACCGCAGCTGATCACGACCCTCCTCTTGGAGGCAAGGCAGACCCGAGCACCGCCAGCAGCCTCCAAAGCTCTGGACCCTGCTGCAAAAGAGGACCTGGTCCCACGCAACCGGCAGGCCCCGTCCGACTCCAGGGTGCAGGCAGAGCAGAATAGAGCGCCTCCCCATGGGAATAATTCCCAGCCAACGGCTCTCCCTGCGACAGGAAACTCAGACACGCAAGGCAAGCTTTGCAGTTTTAAAGGGCACACGTCCGAGAGGAGCTCTGCCACGCTCTGCAGATGGCACGCACCGGCCACTAAGCAGCATCTCTGAGTGGGGAAGGAAGATGCAGGCGGAGAGGCGGAGGCCGCCTCCTGCCCCGGTGCATGAGCTCCCCGGCTGCAGCGCGTCCCTCTGCGTCAGGCCCCCACCCCAGGCCTCTCCGCTCCGCGAAGGCTCCCCTCACCGCACGCCCCGGCCTCTCGCCCCGGCCTGCGCGGCGCATAACTCCACTCGCCACGCGGGCACATCGAGACCGCTTATCCGGCAGAAGGAGGGGTCAGGAGGGCGAGAGGAACCCGCTGTTTCCCAAGTGCATGCAAAAAAACACTCCCGCTTTCAAGCCAAACGGGGCCCACATTCTGGGCAAAACCGTTCCTAATTAGGATCAAAAATAAATGGTAAGAATCGATGACCTGGAACAGTCTAGTGAACTTGGCGCAAGGCGCGTCTAAATCCACATCAGCAGAGCACTCTGCTCGGCACCAAGGCGGCTACCAGGGAAGCTCCCTTTGGAGCAGAGGCCGGGCTGAATGCCTGGCCATGGTAAGCAAAGAGCAAGCGAGGGCAAGCACTTCTCTCTTCCTCAACTGGGAGCCGCTTAGAGGCCGCCTGCTCATTCGAACGAGCTTCCGAAGTGTCCTCCTTGGAAAGCCAGATGCATGTTGCAGCGGCTGCAGAAACCCGAGATGCCCCCTGCAGCTGTGGCAAGCAGAACAAGAGCCTGGCCCCTCGGGGAGGGCAGCGTGGCCCCACCTCCCTGCAGCCCCCACCCGGGAAGCAAGGGCGGTGCCTCCCCCGGCCCCAGCAAGGCATCCTGCAGCACGCCGCCACGGGAAAAGCAGCAAGCGGCACCGCCGTTCACCGGGAAGGCAGGGGCTGTGTGGAAGCCCCCCGCAGCCCTCACCCAGACTCAATGCAAACTGGCCTGCGCGGAGAACGGGGCACTGCCAGCCACCACAAGCGGCATGGAGAGTGGGGGCAGGGGGACGCGGAGCACCTTTTACGGGCTCCGGTCAAGCAGCACTGAGCCAGAGCCAGAGCCAGACTAGGACATACAGGCGGGGGGGGGGGGGCAGTGGAAGACTTCTGCTTAAGAAAGAAATCTCCTGACATCGTGGCCTCCCGAACAAATGGAGGCCAGTCTCACCATATTCTTCACCAGGCTGTCAGAGGACTAGAACAACAGGTTTCGGCTTTCATTCACACGCGCTTCTCCCCAGGAACAGACCACGCCTGAGTCACCCACGGCTAAGATTGCAAGGTGCAGCTTTTCCTCTGACCTGAAATGCAAAGGCGCCGCCTCTTTGGTCAGGGACGGGGCCGTGTTTACCAGCCTGCCTGCTTCCTGAGAAAAGCCACCAGCTGCGCCAGCCAAAATACTTGAAAAGTTATTTCTGGCTTCCCAGCCCCAGTTGTTCAGTATAAGAACACATCAAGCAAGGATACTGTTCTGTTGACTGGCCAGGAGATCCACCACTGCACACACCTGGACATGCAAACATACATTCCATCTGATGCACCCTTAGGCATAAACCACTTGGCCTAGTTTTAAAAATGCAAATATTTTGATCCAACGGTAAGATTTCTGCCTGTTCTGTAACATGATGCCTCATTTAATTGACCGAGTTCACTCTTGGTCTTGTCACCACCCTGAATCCTGCTTGCCCTTGGAAACATAACCATCGCTAAACTAATGCCTATACAGGTACCTCCATGAAAAAAACTGTCTAGTAACTCATTTCTACCTGCAACTGGCATGAGATATGAGTCGAACCAGAGCACCTCTTGCGGAGCAAACTAAAACAGCAAGCACACGACAGGCGCCCCTCAGCAATTCTGACCCTGTCGAGAATGCGGCAGATGCCGGACAATGCAGTCAGTTCCGCCTCCTTCCTCTTTCTCCCCAGCTCACCACCTTTAACCTCTAAGAGAACGAATGAGCAAGCACGACAATTCAGCAAGGAAACCGCGTCCCCTTCAGACACACGCCTTGAGGCCTGGCAGTGTCCAGTTCCGGTTGAAGACCAGTTGTCAGTGCTTGCAGAACCTGGTTTCTGGCTTGCCAGTGCCCAGGCCCATACCTATACCTGTCCCCCTGAGCAGTAGGAAGCGTTCCTTTGTTCGGAGCTAAATCCCGTGCCGCCTGGGGAAGTCAGCGGCTTTTGTCCGCGGAGCCCACTCAACCAGCGCTCATGGCACGCCCCCCCCCCCCCGTTAACATTCTGGGCACAGTGGCCGGGCAGAGCCAGGCAGCAGCTGCCCGCAGGCCGCGGCATACCAGCGTGCGGCTCACACGAGGACGGCGCCAGGGCCACCCACCTTCTGAGAGCCGGGCTGCACGGCCGTGATGCACACCGGGTCCACCAGGGGCTTGGGCCGCTTGGCCGACTCCTCGATGATGCCCTGCCATTGCCTGGGCAGCCCCGTGAACTTCTGCTCCTGCTGGTCATACCCCGTGTGGACCCGGTGCTCGAAGTTGGAGGGGGCGGATATCTCAATGCGCTTTTTCTTCTTGCTGAACATGGTGATGTTGGCTAACAGACCTAAAAGAAAACACAGAGGGGGTTGTTGTTTAAAAAAGGATGTATATGAAATTATCAGAAAGAAACAGGGAAGAGGAACCCTCTGAAGACTGGGCAGCCTGTGAGGCAGGTTAGCCTAAGCGAGAGTGACGGGTCGGTGGTTCACCCAGAAAGCTCCAAGGCTGGGTGGGGGTTTTTTTCTCCCCTTCGATTTATATCCTGCCCTTTTCCTACAAAGGGCTCAAGGCAGCTTACATCATCTCTCCTCCTCCATCTTATCCCCGCAACAACAACCCTGTGAGGTAGGTTGGGCTGAGAGTCTGTGACTGGCCCAAAGTCACCCAGCTGGCTCCATGGCTGAGCGGGGACTAGAACCCGGGTCGCCTGAGTCCCAGTCCCACGCTCTTAGCCACTACGCCACCCTGGCTCTCACGGAGATTTGAACCCGTCTCCTCCTCAACTCCTGCCCAACACTTGCCCACACTGGCAACTGAGTCCTTGTGAGGCGGTCCCAGGGAAGGTCTGACATCAGCCCGGAAGGGCCAGGAGGAGAGAAGTGCCAAGGCAGATAAACCTGAGACAGGAGCGGCTCTTCTTTCCAGGATGCGCGGCTAAAAAATGTGCTTGACTCAAACATCCTTGAAGCACCTGCAGAAAAACTGCAGTGAGCAGCCAGGATTCAGACCCTCGAGCAAAAAGCCAGGAGAGCGTCTCGATTCTTAACTCCTGCTTGCCCAAGACCCTCCGACGCCCTCCTTGTCTTGCGCTCCGTCACCTGTGCTGCCCCGCCACAATTACGGGCCGTCACACACGCGGCGCAAGCAGCAATGCAAGCAGCACAAGCAACCCGGGAAGCCCCTTCCCTCGGGTCAGGCTGACTGGTCCATCGAACCCAGCACTCTGCAGTCCGATTGCCAGCAAGGGCGCTTCAGGGCCTGGGGCGCTTTCCTGCCGCCTGCCAGGTGGTCCTTTCCACTGGGGGGGGGGGCACCACTGAGCTATGCCCCTCACCAGGAGAAAGAATGAGCCCCCAACCTTTCGGCAACATTAAGCCCCCAGAGTGGCAAGACTGGTGCCCGCGCGACCTGCAGCAGAGCGCTTAGCTTCACTGCTCTCTGTCCGGCTTGTAACAAACCTCCCCAAGACTCGCACATTTGCCATTCAAAGCTCCCAAACAGCAACCAGAAAATAAGGAAGGGCTTTGGGGTGAGCTTTCACTCCCGAGCAGGAGGATCTGATGGATGCAAGTGCCGCCCACACGCCTCTCGAGGCTAGCAAGAACCGATAAGGTGCTTTGGTGGCATTTTAAGCCCGTGGGAGCCCCCGCACCCTCCCTGTGCTTCCGAAATGCTGGAAATGCTGTGCTAAAGAGGCTGGAAATCGAGCATGACAGAGGAGCTCCAGGAAAGGTTTCAAAGCTCTTCAGCATAAAGAAAGGGCAAGGGAGGGGAGACACGGAGGTGCACAAATTATGTGGACAGGGAGGCCTTTTCCTCCGTCTCTCCTAATACCAGAACCCAAAGGAGCCACTCCACGAAGCTGATGGGGGGGGGGGTCAGCCCAGGTGTAAGGAAGGGCTCTTTTACACAGCGCATGAAGTATGGAATTCACTTCTAGGGAGGGTCACCAATGCGGACGGCTGCAGAAGATGCGCAACTTGGACAAATTCATTGCACATCAGTTGCTGGGGAGCATGGACACGAGGGTGCCACTGCACGCCCGTCCTTGCTTGCTCTTTGCGAGCACTGGCTTGGCAGCTGCAAGAACAGTCTGGGGCACCAGGCGCCGTCTGGTCCGTGGCCGCCCTTGCGAGTCAGGAAGGGGAGGGCATTGCCGCCCTGTGACCCACACGTGCCCTGCTGCCGAGGCCGGTGGGGGACGCAATCCCGCTCCCCTTTCCTCTGCATCCCAGCTCAGCCGTTTCCCAGCTTCCCCTTGGCCTTCCATGTTCTGCTTCCATCAGCCCATCCCTGCCTCATGGATCCTTTGGGAGAGCCACCTCCGACTCCAAGAAATAGTTTCGATTTGAATCATCCGTACTCCAACCAGGACGGAGAAGGCGGTGCAGTCAAGGAAGCCTGCCGGCCTGCTCCACTAGAGGGGAAAGATGGCTAAGCCAGCCCCGCCGGAGCCCAAGTCTTAATGATCCCCACAGGCGGTCCTGAAATGGATGGCAACCGGGAGCACCCGGCCCTTGGCGGACAGTCCCTAGTCATGCCTGTCTGGCTGGTAGTTTAAGCATGAAAACATCCCCCATTCTTTTGCTCAATTAGGGCGGCAGGTGGAACTGCTCACCTGCAGACCTCCGCTGGATCTGAACTGGCACCCTACAGCAGTTTGCAGGCACTCTGATCCCCTTAGTGAATCCTTCGGAAAAACCCCAGACTTCTTCAACTGGACACGACGGAGGGTGTCACGATGACCTGGAATGCACTGCTGGATCCAGCTAACTCCTGGGAAGTCACACCTTAAAGCCAATTAGCGTGAAGCAGAGATGCCACCTAACGCAACTGCGCTGTATCAGCGACCCTGTTCCCAGATGTCCACACTGGATCTGCATTAAACTCGTCCTCCCTGCATTCCGCGCTTGACCCTGCTCCACCCGCTTAAATCCCCGTAAGCGGTGCTTTAGGGCTTGCCAGCAAATTCAAAGCCTCGGGCGGCCAGAGCTCCTGCTGTACGGGGAACGAAGCCACATCCTTCCTCGGGTCCTGCGCTAGCTAGAGCAAGCCGTGTTCTCTTGCCAGTAACATGAGCTGTGGAAAGCCGCTGGCTTCCACATCCCCTCCTCCTCTTCCTCCACTCAATTGCATATGAGACGGGAAAATTAGAACGTTATGCTCCTATGTCTGTAGCAGAGAGTCTGTGGTTCCATCCACATGTGCTGCGCTGGGCCACATGGGAGCTTGTTTGAGTCAGAGCCTGGAGGCAAAGGATGCAGTCTCCTCCTCTCAAAAGGAGCAGAGAGGAAGCTGCCGAACTGGGCCAGGGGTGCATCTAGCACTGCCCACTCCACCGGCAGCCCCTCAGCCGGGTCTCGGGCAGAGAAGGGCCTTTCCCGATCGCCTGCCACCACCTCTTGTGAAGCCCGGATGCCCAGGACTCTATCTGGGTCAGTGAATCCACTCCACCACCCGGGTTTGGATCCTCCCCAAAAGCGGAAGGGAGGAGGGTGAGCATGCAGGTTGCTCCCTGCTCCCTGCTGAATGGCCCTGCGCGGCTGAGACCCCAAAGAAAAGCTCTGGAAAAACGCGTGGCCAGAATGGGACTGGCAGCTAGTACTCTCACCACTTCCTCAAAAATCCTGATGGGCCCAAGAGACCACCGCCGTACCACCTCCTTTTGGAATCAAAAGCTCGACACATTATATAACGTTGCATTATTCCAGCCAAATGTTCCACAAGAGATTAATTCCACGTGTTCTGCACTTCTTGTTCTACGGAAGCAGCATCCCCATCTTGCAACACAAGGATGCCCAACTGCTGATTTCCTGTCATTAGCAAAGTTAAGGAAACGGCCAATCAGGACAAGCGGAACCATAAACCCCATGACCACACAGCGACAATCCCAGAAGGCGGCTTGTTTGTCCGGGATTTGCCCGTCAGTCAGACAGGCTGCTAAAGCGGAGCCACCCGCTCTGCTTCCGCAAATCAAGTTCGGGAGGCGAGTGAAGGCCGACCTGGGAAAGTCCCACGGGGCTGGTTCTCCCAGCCGGCTGAGGGTGGCACTGGCAGGCTCTCCAGGCAGGGCCCGTGGCGGGACGATGGAAGTGGCCTGCAGAGACCGGCTGTTCCTGGCAGAAGGGCAACTGGCGGTCCTAGCGCTAAATCCAGACCCTTCGGTGCCACAAGCTCAACTGGCCCTCGGGTACCAAACCGTACTGGTGGCACTGAGTCTTGCTGGCACATCCCACTCGCAAGGAGCGTGAGCTGCTAGCAAAATTAGCTGCCAATTAGGAGCAAACCCACATTTGGAATGTCACAAGTCTTTACCAAGCTCTGTGTCGAGAAGGCATCATGCAGATTAAGCCAGTTGCCAAATTGCTTTTATTTTGCATAATTTCACCTGGTTCTACTAGCCACTGGGGTGTGAAGGAGCCACCCCAAATCTCACTTTCCCAGCCGGGAGAGAACTTCCCTCTCGCTTTTGAGAAAGCACACGTCTATTTAATGCCCACCTCCCGAATCTGCCACCTAAGGCAACTTGCCTTTCGCATCCCCCCCGCCCTCCCCACCACATTCTTAAAATGGGTGATGGCCCACCAACGGCGACTACATGTTCTTGTTCAAAAATAATAAAGAAGCAGGCAAGCATAATGAAAGACGGCTTTTTGTCTCGTGGATTGCTAAATTAAGGAAAGCATATGGGAGAAAGGCCTTCCCGGGGAGGCAGCAACCACGTCCTCCTGTAGGTTCTGGCCTGCTGCCCTCTCGCGTGTTTCTGCCATTTGCAAAGCCACATTAGAACGGGAACTTCCACAAAACTGAAGGGGAACAAGGCTCACAAAAGATCGTAAAACCACAGAAAAGCAGAGTGGGAAGGGCACTGGGCCCACCCCTGCCCCGCAGCGCAGGAACCCAAGCGAAAGCATCCCTAAGCAGCTGCGCCCTGAACGCCTCCGGTGCGGAAGAGCCCACGACCTGCCGGGATGTTGTGAAGACAGCCTGGCGTGATCGCCAAGAGAGCAGCTTGCATTTCCCCGAGCTCATCTCTGCCTCCTCGGGGGCATCCAGCGTCTCCCACCCTACAAGCCACCAGAATCATCACGGGCCTGCCAGAGATTGTTCCAGGCTCCATCTGTCCACCCAGCGAAGGCCTGGGCCAACACAACCCACCGAGCAGCAGCCCTTGGGCAGGGCCACCTCCGTCCCGACTCTTGCCTTTCTCACTACCCAGCGGAAGGAGGCCAAGGAGTGGACCCTGTGCAGCCTGGGGAGCAAGACACCGAGCACGCAGGGAGCTGGCGCCCAGGAGCACCTCCGCAGCCCCAGCCCCAGGATGCGCCAGCTCTGCCCCGCGAGGCACAGTCCCCACGGCTGGGCTCACACAAAGGCCATCAAGAAGAACGCAAGGACATTTCACTCACCGGTCTGAAAAGAACAGCCAAACTGACTGAGTCACTCTTTGTTATTGTTTGTTTCAGCCTCTACACTTTTTAATGTTGTCCTTCTATTTATGATACTTTGTTGTATTTTGTTGTTTGTTGTATGGATTGTGGTAAGTTGCCCAGCGAGCTTGGCTCTGGTGCAGTACAGACATGAAATTGAGGAGGCGGCGGCGGCCACACTGGGCTGGTTATGGCAGGTCTAAGAGGCGCAGCTTCTGAGCAAAGGACACGCACCACGAATTCATCGGAGGAGACGTGGCCTCCCTTCTCGTCGCAACCCTGGTCCTGCCATCACACGTTCCGCAGTCTGACACGGAGACTGAGTCAAAGAGCTCCTCTGATTAAGCTTTTCTCTAATGGCAGTGATTAAGAGGCCACGGCTAAAGGGAAAACTGCAAAATGGTTTGCAATTGGAACAAACTCAGCGGAGAGACGATAGGGGTGATGAGGAAAGCAGTGAAATATATGCTCAGACTTACAAGCCCAGTCCTCTTCTGTGTGAAATGTCATCGTCGCCTGGTCTGCCTCTGCAGCGTCTGAGCAGCCAAGATCCTGCTTACGACTTGCTGGCCCGTCCTCTGCTCAATTAAAGGGCTGGTGATCCCTCCCTTCGGCTCAGCCCAGCTGCTGTGAAGCACGAACCCGAGGGGGCCCTCCCTGCTTCCAGGCCACGAGAGGCTCGAACCCCTGTGCTTGCATTTGACAAACTCATGCGACTTGTTGGCCGCAAGTCTTCCAGACCCAAGACTAACTTTGACCCTGGTGCAGAATGCAAGAGCCCGTTTTCGCTCTGCAGCTCATAGAAAAGCACGCCAGCCGCCTTCCTCCACGCCCCTCTGCCCCCTTTTCAGAGCGTGGTGCAGCATTGGCCACCAGCTAACCGTGCCAAGATGCTGAGAAAGCGCTTGTCTGCTCTCTTCCCTTCTCACCCACAAATTCTGTATGATATTTATCCTGAAAGCCACAGCCCTTTTTCCCCAGACAGCACTTCTGGGGCATCTCTGCTTGCTTTTAAAAATTATCACCTGTATAGTCGCTAGTATGCAGCTTTCCAGGGTTCTAAGCCCTTTGGAGAGTTTTTACGGTGCAATAAAGCATAAATGAGTGAACCTCACGCTACCGACTGGAAGCTAAGAGTTGGTGGCTTGCCCGGCGCCACCTCATGGGCTCGTAGACGAGGCACGACCCAAACCGGGAACGTCCCAGTTCGCAGCGTAGTCTTTTCCCAGGCCACCAGACAAGCTCTCCTCCTTCGGCAAGTTTCCTCCTGGTAACCCTCTTCACTCATACGCTAGGGCTCAGGAGGGAAGGAGGACATTGCCCTCCTCGGCAGAAACACCCTTCTTAAGTACAGGGTTTCTCTTGCTCCCTGTGCAGATCTCTGGGGTAACTACTCCCAGGATAAACTGCAGGAAGGAAAACAGACACAAACAGGGAGTAATTACAGCTGCCAGGTTGTGTGGAGGCTGTTTCCTCGCTGGCAGTGATTGCCGGCAGAGTGGGGAAAGAGGCTAACAACTGAAGCGGTGATGTGAATGCAAACGCATCCGCACATACAAAGTTGTGTTCCACCAAACAGGCCATTGGCCCGAAGGCAGAAGGCTCAGGGATAACTGCTCTCGTTCGGAACCAGCTTTTCCCAGCTTTCCCTTGTGAGCGAGCAAGACACAAAGCCCTCACCGTCTCGGCAAACAGTCGTGTCTTCGCTAGGATTTATTTTGAGGTCTGATGGACAGAAACAAATTTTTCTCAGTACCTCACAATTGGAATCCATTACACACAGGCCCTGAGCTAGCCAAGACACACTCCTTCGCGGTCAAGCTAAAATTAACCGTAACCATTTGTTCCTCTTCCGAGTCACTTATTACTAGCAGCGTGTTGGCAGCGACACGTTCTTGCGCACCCCCAAGTGCTAGCAATGCTCCATCAGAAGGGTGCTACCTGCTCGTGCGTGGCCCTTGGAGGGGCGGGGGGGGAGATCTGGCCAGCCCTGCCAGTGCCAGGAGGGGTCCCCTTAGGCCTGCCCCCACCAGCAATGCACACCCGGCTCGGGTAGTGTTACCACCGCCTTCTTGGCTCCCTGAAACTTGCTCTAATGGCCCCCTGTTGACCTGCCTTAATGGCCAGGCACAAAGCTTGCTTGGAGCCCCTGAAGTCATAAAAAGGCCACGAGAACGGAGTGCATGAGCCATGTCACACTATTTGCATGGAATTCATCCTACACACGAGCTCAACAAAGGCAGACTTGTGCAGCACACAGAGAAGAACCACTAAGCTGCCACTGCTCCAGGATAAACCAGCAAAACGAGGAAAAAGACAAAGACAACCCTATTATGCATTTATTCCTCCCACCAAGCTGTGCAGGATTTCACCAGGACTCTCTGGGTGCATTTATACTTGGGGCGCTCGTGCAGGCCTGGTGCATTCCCAGAAGCTGGAAGGGGTGCCATGCATCCGCCCCGCGTCCATTCAGGAAGGCTGGCAGGCACCCGTGAGGGCTGAGACAACCGATGGGGTGAGGCCCCCCCGCAAGCGCCCTCGGCAGAACCGCCCACAAGGCCGCCGGCCGGCCGGTACCAGAGTTGCATTGCAGCCTGTTCACGCAAGAGCAGGACTCGCTAGCACACAAAACCACCGTCACACTTCATCGCGACGGAGCCTGTTTCTTGCGGGAAGCTCCAATTTCTCTGTCTCTTCTGCCCAGGTCTGGCGATTGTCCCAGAAGCCAATGGAACAAGCAGAGACCAGGAGACCCGGGGCAGCCATCAATTTCGGCCCTGGCCTCACTGCATGCAAGAGCCCCCCCCGGCCACGAAGCACTCCGGGAAGGGGCAGTAGCAGAAAGAAAAGAGAAAGAGAGGAATTCGAGAGCTCGTACCTGGCTCATGTAGAGCCCACTGGAGTCCGCCACCGTTTCCCCAGCATCTGGAACATCAGCCCTGCAAGTTTGGGTTCCAAGCAGCGAGTGCGAATGGCTCCCACACAAAAGTGAGCACGCTCCATTCCTCAGCGGCTAGTGAATCTGGGAGGCAGAGTTATTCTTCCCAGAAGAGTGGGACACTTATTGAAAATATTTTTGTGCTAGCTCAGATACCTGAGCCTGCTTATATTATGCTTGCTTATTATTCTATGGCACTTTTTTGCCACACTGTAAAATAATTTTCAGTGTGTGCAACAAATAAATATCACCACAAATACAACTCTGCACAACAGGGGCAATGGGACTCCGTGAAACAGTCAAACAAAACCTCCCTTCCAGGAAACGTGGGCACTGTGCCCCCCTAGAGAGGGCAGCCATCCCTGGCCAGCTCATTCTTCAGCTGAAGCCAATTCCAGGAGGGCGCCCTGCCCTCCTTCCCTGTAAAGCCACAAGGACCAGCAGCAGCTTCATGGGGGAGCAGAGCAGCGTCACAAGAAGCCCCTCCCAAGAGAGTGCAAACCTCTGAAAACTGTCATCAGGTTTCAAGATTCATCTTTCAGGCCGGAGCAGATGCTTTTTCACTGCCATTTCAGCAAAGGGGCCCATGGGTTTGTCTGAAGGAGAAGAGGGTAAGCTGCTGGGGGGGGGTGCAGCCCCCAGGGCTCACTGGCCACCGCCAGCAGCCTTAACCTCGGTCAGACTCGCTTTATCTCCTTGCCTCGTTTAATTAGTCAGCCATAAACCAACACTTTTCCGCAGTCATGGATAAACAGAGGAGGGGAACACGCTCACCTCACCAGCACACGCCCTGCAGTTAAGGCCTTCCCACTGGCTGGAAGCATAACCACCACCTTAAAAAAGAGACACAGGAGAGAGAGGGCACGCACGGCAGACTGACAAAACTTGTTTCTTTGGGATCAGATATAAACTGGTTTGGCTGAACGGCTTTAAAAGCAAACTGGAGTACTGCCTATTTGCACGGGTAAATTGACCAAACTTAACACAGTGTACGAATATCTGCAGAGGTACAAAGGGAACCCCTGCCAGCTGTACAAGAGCCGGTTTTCAGAGAGAACGTAATGGTGCAGGAACATGCAGCCCCCGAAACCGACTGCACCACAAGAGCTTAGGAACGGCTTCTTACCCCGTCAGCGCATTGGTCTAACCGGGTTCCAATATTAACTCTGCCAACCGGGTGTCACTTTCTGCAGGTCAGAAAGGGGCCCCTTCTCAGTCTTACCTGGGACTGGGCCTGGGACCAGCAGGATGCAAAGCCTGCACACCACCTGGGCCACAGCCCTTCCCCAGTGGCCTTGCCGGCCGGCCATGGCCCGCCATAGCCCGCCATAGCCCTCTCACCCCCTCAGCTTTTCTCTCCACCCATCCTCCTGGCCACATTCTCACACCTCCACTACCTATGCAGCTTTCAGAAAGATCCCCCCCCCACAAAAAAAATATATCACCTGAAGAAACAGAGTTATTACTGCAGGAACATTTATGCCATTAAAAGACGCATCTGTAACTGTTTTCTAAGCTGCGGCAAACTATAATGTTCTGTAGATGTTTTAAACAAATTTAAAAGCAGCCTTCAGAAGTTGTGCCACATTCAATTAGTAAGTCTGTAAAGCTCTGACATAATACTTTAAATCTTTCTTTCTATTGCTGATGAACAGAACGATTCTTCGGAATGTCTCGTTATGATTTAGTCTTCAAGAAAGCAGGAACACAAGATGACGACCCAGGGTGAACCATGACTCCTGCATCCATCTCTCTCTTGACAAATACTACATCTGACACTTCCTTGTCCCCTCCCTCTTTCCTGTAATCCATGCCCCCTCCCACAACATCTCCTGCACCAAAACCTTCTCTTATTTGTTTCCCTTGTTCCTCTTTCTATAGTCTTTCCTAAAATCTTTTCAAAACCTCACACTCAGGTTTGCAACAGTGATCAATTTTTGAAAATCTGATTGATGGGTGTGCAGGTATCACACAAACACATTCTCAAGCCCTGCGACGTGAGCGCAGGCTGAGAAGTCTAGGGGTAGCTTACCAAGGTTCTACAGCGCTCTGGTATCCTCACCTATTCCCAAACCCACATGCTCCCTGCTCCCAAATTCTAGCAGGCCACGATCTGGGCAGTGCAGACATCCAGCGAAACAGTCGGACCAGGAAAGCTGTAATTACAAATTAGGAGTGGCCATCTACTGTTGCGCCCCTCCCATTTTGAAAAGTGAATGGGAAACTCTGCTTTTAATTATTAAGCTACTTAAAAGAGTTTAGGAAGTGTTTCATAAAGGCCCTCTTCTTCCAAAAAAAAAAAAAAAAAAGCTCTTTAAAAGATTTCTACACAAAATAAAAGCAGACTGAAATTAAATGCACACGGAAAGATCGATCCGCCCCACGCCCGCCCAGCAGCAAGCCTCTTCCCTCTTCCAGAGCACAGTAAGGGCCACCCAGAGTCTTTCCGAGGTCAGGAGGTGACAGATTTTCACGCAGCACCCGGCTGCACCAGAGTGCCCTGCTCAAACGGGGGGGGGGAGCCCTGCCTCCCCCCACCGGCTTCCCCCGCAAGAACAGAGAATCCACCCTTCCTGAAAGCGCCGTGCCCATGAAACTCCACAGGGGAGGGAACGCAACTGGTGAGCAGATTCAGTACCTCTCTCATTGCCGCCGTACTTCCTGCAAAGTCAGTCTCAGGGTGCTGGAGCAGAACCAGCCACAAGGCGGGGAAGGGGAAGGGAGGGAGGAACGGCCCGCCAGAGAGACTGGATTTGGAGAGACTGGATTTTCTTCTCTGCTCCGCTGTGCTGGCCGGCCGAGGGAGTCGGTTGCCTTGATCCGGCGGGGACGCACACTCCTTCCGTCACATTCCCTCTGCTACCACACAAGTTCCCTGACGTTGCGCGCCCAGCCAGCAGCACCACCCCTCCCGCCAGAGTCCCGAGCTGAGCTGAGCTGGGCGGCACAGGGCCAGCCCAGCGGCGAAGTGCGCAGGCACACGCGGGGCGGGGGGGGGGGGCGGAGACAGGCGCCCTGCTTGTCCAGTCCCACACTGTTTTGGAGCTGAGCGGGCCAATGCGCATTCAAGGGCAAGTACCTGGGATGGAAGCGCAGGCTATTTCCCCTTCCCTCAAGAGAAGGCGTCATAAAGCGCACGCCCCTTGACCTGGAAGCCTTCTCGCCCTCGGTGGCACGTCCTGGGTGCCACCGAGTCCCACCACTCAACACGGCCCGGTGCCCAGCCCTCGCGGGGGACCCGAGCCAGGCCCCTGTGAGGCTCGGCTCAGCTACAGTCCGTGGGGTGGGGGGTGCCCCGACCTGCAGATTCCGAATGCGGGAGGCAGGGAATGGGATTCTACGGAAGGCATCTGCAGACAGCGGCCCAGCAATGGTCGAATTACACATTACGTGGCCCCACCCCGCTTCTCTGTCTTCCTGTGGCCCTTGCCATGGGCCTGCCACACAGTCGCACTCAAAGGGGCAGACGACCCGGCTAGCCATGAAATCGCCCGTCTTTGTTCCTGTTTTCCCCATCGGAGGCCCAATCTTCGCAACCTCAGTTATACACATGCACAGTCATTGCCACGGAACCACCGTTTGGGTCCGAAGTCATCATCTGCAGAGAGAGACTGGTATGCCCTTCCTGGAGGTCCCCCCGGCCCCACAGCCCTGCCTGCCTGGACGTGGTGCCCTGCCAGTGGGCCGGGCCTGCCACTCCCAGCCCACGCAGCCACTGGCCACGTTTCCCTTCCCCACCCTGTGCATGTGCTCCATTGCGTGGGCTGCTTCAAACGGACAGCAATGCAGGTCCAGCAGAACTCGGACTTTGGAACCTTCTGGCAGCTCGCTCGCTCGCTCGCTGTCTCACTTGGCAGCGCTTCCAGCAATAGAAGCATCATGTCAGAGGCACAGAAAGGAGTGGCCTGAAGTTCTTCAACATCTCAGAAAACAAAGATCCTCATGTTCTTTTAGGAAAAGGAATCCATGTACAACGAAGACCGAAGAACACACCTGCAAGATCCTGGACATTTTTATCACGCAACGTGAAACCAAAAACGGGATTGCGAAAGAGAACAAGGGGGAGAAGGAAAAGTCGCTCAGCACCAGGTGGCAACGGGTTAGAACCACGTGGAGGAAGGTTGTCCCGAGCAAAGAGTCATATTCTGAATGCCACCTGGCCTGCGACCTCGGGACGAAGGGAGGCACCAGACCCGCGGCGCCATGCCTGCCTCTCCCCGGCGAGTGCGGCACGAGGACGCGTGCTGTGACCGGCTCGGGTGCCGCCGGGACTCCCTGCCCACAGCTTCCTCTCCCTGCCTGCTCTCCACCCTCCCCTGGAGAAGAGCAGACCCAGCTGATGCCCGATGCTGGTAAAATTCCAGCATGGAGAGAATCACACTGGACAAATGAGGGTTTGTGGTATGAACTATTTATGCAGCGTTATAAAAGGCAAAAACTCCACTAAGCTCCAGCTTACACCTTGAAATGTGCCAGGGTTAAACTGCAAGCATTTCCTCACACAGTGTTCCCCTTCCACGCACGCACACGTTAACACAACTTGAGACCCGACCCGCAAGATTTTTCCTATTGTTTCCACGGGCAACTCTTCCACCTATGGGTTGGCAGGCTGTGCACGGCTGTGCAGAAGACAAAGGGGTTAACAGAAAGACGAACTGAAGCCAGAGGAAACTGGAGCCTGGATAGCTCAGAAAATTTCAGCCTGCAGCCAATGAGGCAGCAGCGTTTAAAACACAAACAGCCAATTGCAGGCCGCACTGGGGGGGGAGTGAGTACAGGGGGGAGGACAAGGTAAGGGTGGATCCCAAAATAACAATATCCCAGATCAGGATCCTGCAATTTTCCAGAGGCACAAAGGGGAGCTTTACCGCTCAACGCTAGTGCTAAAAGTGCAGCTTGCCATTTATTAACGGCCAAACCCAGAACCTCACGCTTACAACGTGCAATTCAGGCGGCACACCCAGAAGTTGCTGGACAGCATTTCTTTGGATATCCAACCTGTTTTATCTTCCGATTCCCCGTAACGGGTTCAGGAAAAGGCAATTTAGAAACATCAAGCAAAAATATGTGTATCTACACACACACCTTTCTTAAAAAGCATTCCCTAAGGAATCGCTCTGGCTCATCTGCAAATCAACCGTGGCAGAAAGCGCTCAGGACTGACGAGGCAGCAACATCCTCGGCAGAATGTTGTGGGAAGCTGATGGTAGCTTGCAAGGATCAGGTCCGTGGCCCTGGGAAAAAATGCAAGTACTGCACTACTTCGCATTCATTTAGTGCTTCCAGAGGATCCAATATGGCACACCACTTGCTCAGCAATCCCTTCAACTCTCGCCATGCAAGTCAGCATTCCCACAGCGTGGACTGGGGACTACAAAGATGATCTATTGAGCTGAGGCGATTTCGACTCCAACTTTACAAGCCAAGGCACCAACCACAAACCTGGATGTGCATCAGGTGAGTTTATAACAGTGGCTTCTCAGAGGAACTCTGGACATTTGATTAATTCCATCTCTCACCCGAACCAGAGGTTGGCTGGCATAACTGTCCAGCTGCAAAAGCAAGAGTCGACATTCCCAAAAGATTCCAATTCCTGGATGTCTCCCACACCATCATACAGCAGGAAAATGCACCACCTCAAAAGTGTCAGGAAGAACCAGCCGCTCGGGGAAACAACCAATTAACAGTTAACAGGATGACATGGCTATATAAATGTGGGCAAGGAGTTCTACAGCTGATTGTAAGTGCCACAAAGAAAGCACAGGGGCAAAGAGCACTTAAGTGAGCCACGCTTCTTCATCACAGGTTTCCCTCATCCTGGTCTGACACGCTGCCCGAGACTTCATCATACCAGTTTGGCTGTCGCCAGAGGACTTCAATGCCTGGCGCACATCGGCGGGTGGGGAGGAAAAGCGAGCCAATTCCCAGGATGGACAAAAGATGGACAAAAATAGGACTCTGGAGAAAATGAATGACCTATTCCATCGCTGGTTTTGGGGTCCCCACAGGAAAGGAATCGTAGGGTCCAACAATATCACGTGAGGAGGAGAGTCTGCTAGTGAAGCAGGACTGCTTTCCCACTGTATTACTGAATCAGGGTTACATCTCTGACTGCGAATCCGTATGACAATGTTATTCACTCGGCCTGAGCACAATACACAGGTTCATGCGCTACAGTAAAATAGAAATCCAAAGCAAACACACATTGCGCAGGAAGCTCCCAAAATATCCCGATGGTGGTGGAATAAAGTCTTGCGGCCCTCAGGGAACACGGTCAGAGGTGACCTCTCCTTGCCTCGAAAGAAAGAGCGCTTCCAGAGAATGCTGCCATCGCGGCAAAAACCTTGCCCGTTGTTTCCATGGCTCTAACCTCTCGCCGTAAAGGGCAAGTCTAGAGGAGCTGCAGGCTGCCGCTCACAGCGGACGCGCTTCCTCTTCGCTCGTCCACTCGGCTCCGCACAGCCGAGGAGCAAAGCCGACACGATTCTAGGAGATGCAGAAACGTGATGACCACACCTTGCTTTCGCTGTGGGGCAAGCAGCACCTTCCCCAACTGCAGTGGCCAATTTGTGGGGCGCTCTTCTCAGCACCAAATGCGCCCCACTGGTGCCAGCGGAAGCCCTTTCTGTTTCCCAGGGTTGTATTTTTTAGTGCTCAAGGGCTCTTTCAGCTGCTACTTTTATGCTGCTGTTTTAGTTAGACTGGTTTTTTTTAACCCACAAATCACTTGATCTGCCTGACTGGCATAAGCCATCCTGGGAATTGTGGGATACACAATACCTAAATCCAGGCACACGAGTTTCCACCAGTGCTGCTCACCCAATCCAGTCCAGGCCGCACCCACAGGTGCTTTGCACATGCACAGAAACATGAGGAGATGCAGCCACAAAGAACATCTCACCAGCAGAGTCTGACCGGGCTCTTTTCTGATCCACTCGGCTCTGCCCCTCTGCACTGCACAGCCAACAAGGGGCGCATATGGAGGAGGCTAAAAGAATCAGCCACAAACAGGTACACTAGTTCTTCATTCTCCAGTCACACTCAGACCAGGCCCTGTCAGCCGAAACTTTCTGGAGAACTGAGAGGCAACCAGGTCTTCCAACACGCAGGCCTCCCAGTCGCCACTCAGTGACTCAACTTCCAGTCATCAGGGGGATGAAACTGGCCCATTTCTCAGTCCTCTTCAGGGCCAAGGTGACTCTCAGCACACCTACCAGGGCGGAGTCACTTCAATTCCTCACAGCATTTACTGGGAGGGTGAAACACAGAAGGGAAAAGTGCGTGGATTTCTCACAACTGCCTTTGCCTTCTTGCCTTATCAAGCAGCAACCACTTTGGGGAAACTGAGGAACATAAGGAAAATAGCCACCAACCGTGTCAACTCCCCTCCTAGAGGGAACTGTTCTCTGATATGTGAGAATCGCTGGAAAAGGTACAGGCGCCCCTGCCAACAGCACAGGGGACGAAGGACGAGCACCTTTAGCTTCACCCAAGCGCACGGCCTGCTGGTTCTGGTGTGCTCCACACATCACTGGAGAACAATCTTATCTCTTACATAGCTTGTTGTCTTTGCTCCTTCCAACATCTGTTTATGGCACAGGAGTTGCTTCCCTGACTTACAGAAAAATTCAAAGTGATGCACACAAAAATGGGTGACAGCAAAACCCTCTCCAACAGAACATGAGAAGTACGGCAACAGCCACAGACAGAACTAACAAGAAGTGGGTCGCTCTGTGGGTGCCAGTCAGGTTGGGCTTATGTGCGACAGAAAAACAACAATTTTCGCCATTGCTTCCAGACAGCCCATGAAACAACACAAGGAAAAGACCTCAGGCCCAAAGCATTTCCACAGTCAAAAAGCCAGGCTTTTTATTTCAAACGAGCTTCATTAAAGGACACACCAAGGTCAGCCTCCAGGACAGGACAACTCACTTCGACAGCATTCCAAACAAAACCCCCCAAAGTAACAAAAGATTTAAGTAATAAAGCCATCACAAATGAAACCAAAATCCCTTTTCATTTCTGCATAATCAATCTTCATCTCCCAATGGCCTCTAACAGGAATTTGCTGTAACGATGATTTTAATGCAGTCTGGCAGCAGACAATACTGCTAGTGCTAATTGACTCCTTTTAAAGAAATCCATCCTTCTACTGGACAGCACACAGAAGGCCGTGCGCCATTTATCGCCCCTCTCAGCTTCCAAGAGAAGATTCTGTTCCCTGGGAAATAACAAGGTTGGGTCTCTCAAGAGTTCGGATTATTAGAAATCATAGCAGAAGCCTACCTTCCTTGTGCAATTATGATAAACTGGTGACCACTGCATTTTCAGCTGCATTCTCCAGCCACATTACCCATAATGAGGCATTTATAAACCGTAGAAACTTAGCCCTGTTGACTTGATCTTGCAATGAAAGCATTTCAGGACATGGGAGGGGGAGGGGGGAGAGTGCAGAAAATGCTCTTTTCCCCCTGCAGGGTTGTTTGCAGGCTGCCTGAGCTTAATTTACTCTCTCCAGCTGCTTCCCTCCTTGCTTTGCCTTGCCATGCCTCTTCGCGTTAGCAATCCCGCCGCCTCCGCGCTGTAACAGATAAACCCACTTAAAGCCTTTCCAACAGACACCACGGTTTGTCAAGGTGGGCTTCTGTCAGGAATGTTCGACCCCAAACATGGAAATGTTACTGAGTAAAAGAGTTCGACCCAAACCGAGAATGGTTTCCACAAACCACACTAAACACACTGGACAATTACAATTCACATCCATCAAGGCTCAGCGAGTCAGCTGCTCGCTGTCGCTTTCAGCAAAGATGTATCTGGCCCTGCACTGCATTCCGAGTAAGAATGCAGGAGGTCTGAGCTTAACCCTTGAAAGACCCCAACCACAAGCACGCCATTCCATGGACAGTCGCAGAATTCCCTTACACAATTTTTCATAATTGATTGACAATCCTCCTAAACTGCCAAATAGGCAAAGGAGAGCAGTGATCAGCTCATCTGCCAACTGCGTCTCAGGGCTGTTGGGAGATCCCTGGAGTGCTCCGAACCACCACGCTGGTCCAAAACGTTCTCTCCATGATATGTTATTTGGTGCTCTCACCAAAATAGCTGGCAAACCCAGCAAGGAACCATAACAGAAACAGACAAACAGAACAATGCACTCCAATGGCTGCATTTGAACCCCACCACTCAGACATATGGCTACTTTCTGCATATCAGGCATGCATTTAAAAGGACTTGGTGGCCTGAATATCTTCCACCTGGTGCCATCCAGATGTGCAGGAATAAAACTCCTGTCACCCCAAACAACCTGAGAACTAGTGCAGAGGGGGACTTGTAGTCCTACACACCTGGGTATACCAGGTTGGGGAAGAATGTGGAATGGCGTTTAAGAATTCCATCTTGGCTTCAGAAGGCAACAAAAGGGCCTACGGAAAACATTTTTTTTCCACAACGTTTTAAATATTTTCTTTTTCCCTAAAAGCCTTGCTCGAAGTTCTTTCACAGTTCAGTCTAGTGAATGCTTTCACTGCACTTTCCCAATTTCCCCAATGTGTGGACAACATCATACAACTCACACACTATGCATCTGTTTTTAATCAGGCAAAGTGAAGTATTTGCAATGGGAAAGCAGCCGCATGCAGAGAAAGAGATAAAGACTTCCCTGTGACACTAATGAGCAGAGGGTGAGACTTCACAGCCGGCCCTTCCCACATTCCGAGCATCTTCCTATGCGATACCACAAAGATATACTTGACACCAAAGGATGCCAAACTGCTCATGGATCAATTCATTTAAAACGGCTAATTCAACCTCCTGGCAGACCCCACCCCCATCAAGAAAGAGAGCTTAGAAGGGTTATTTAGGGCTCCTCACCCACACAGGGGCATTCCACATTCTGGTTTTGTGGAAACAGAAATAATGGGTCAGAAGTGCATTTCTGTAACTAAACTGTTATCCTAGATAGGAATTCTGATGAATATGCATGAGATAAAGAATTAACAGACATGCTTTTCCCAAAGCTCCCCCATTTCATCTTATCATCTGCATTATAACTTGGTGCACAAAACCAGCCCTAGAAAAGCTGCTGAGGGAGCCTAAATGCTAGAAGACACTTACTTTTCTGAAATAAAATAGCAACCACACAAAGAGGAAAACTAAGACATTTTGAAGGAGGACTAATTAGGGTGGTAGATACAGCCACTGTGCGCTTCAGCTTCATGTATTGTCTCAGGGCATGCCTAGGAATTACAATACATCAAGAGTAAATTGATTTCCTGTAAGAGACTTAAATGTTTCACTTCCCCACGCTTTTTGGAGCCACTATCAATAAAGAGCTTCAGCTGTGGGAAAGTAAAGAAATGAAATAAACAACAAACAATCATTTCTACATTTTCACTATCCAAATTGCATTTTGATTCATACCTATTCATGCAGCTCTTCGAACATTCCTTACCACTCCATCTTTATTCTTAGACATCCCACTGAGGCAGGTCAGCATTACCAGCCCTGTATTTTGCAGTGGGGGTGAGGAGCACATGACAACCAGGCAAGCAGCTTGCCTGGGGCTGCCCCATGAGCTCAGGGCTGGGGCTGAGATCCCCCGCGTTGCTCTGGCTCAGGCTGGTTGACACTCTTCACCACTTTACCACTCTTGCCAAATGCACGGATATGCGGTTGGCACTCTCCAGCTGTTTTGGGCTATAACTGGCCGTGAATTAGGGAGACTTCCCCAAGTTACCCTGACTTTCCAGACTGCAAATGAGTGTCTATCATCCAAAGCCAGCTCCACTCTGCCCACGAAAACACACTGACCTCATTAGTGTTCCCAAGGGTCTCCTCCCTTATCAAATGCTGGTTGAAGCGCTTTCCAGACAGATAGGCAGCCGGCCTCTGGAATCCCTCACTGCTGAGTTACTCCCCATTAGTCACATCTGGGAAAGTCGGTCCCTGCCAGGAGCTGACTGGTGGTTGCACACGAGGGCTGCTAAAATACGCTGCAATGTAATTGCTTGTGCAGATGCCAAAGGACTCAGCAAAGCTGGAGCAGAGTGCCTCTGTTCCAAAGGGGACTTCTGACCGCCGCACTGCACCCCCGCCCCGGGGCCAGGCATTTGCCTTTCCATCTCCCTAACCACCAGCATGCCTCTGAGGCAGAAGTGGACACCCAGGGCAGACAAGTGGTCTCTCAGAACACACACCCAGATCAAGTGACCTCTGCACTGGGAGAGGCAGGCAGGCAGCCCCAGCCAATGCGGCTGTGGTCAGGGCCTGAAGGATTTTCAAAGGAAAGAGCAGCACAGGAGGAAGAACGGGGAGGGCAGGCATGAAAGGAATGCAGAGAGATGCACGCAGGCATCTCCAGCCCATCCCACCTAAGGAGCAAGGAAGCCACGCGCGCATGCGCACGGGATGCATGGGATCAGCTCCTGAGCACTCGCCAGCCCTTGGGACCAGCCTGAGGAGGTGGGGGCTGCACCAAAACAAGAGGCTCATGGGGCGACTCCACTTTGTTATTTAAATCAGGGGTGGGACACAACCTACTGTTCCTCTCAACAGGGATTGCAGAGGTGGCTAATGGCTTGTGCCTAAAGGGCCAGGGTCTGTTTCCCCTACTTCTGGCCTTATCACTGCCTAGCATTCACCGCACCTTCGACAAAGACTACCTCTGGTGGACTTGCCAAGCTCAGAAATCCTCCCTGGACAACCGGGAGACAAGGTTCGACTGCGGAGCCTTTGCCAGCTCCCCCACCCTCAGCAGATGGGAAAAGCCAGGTAGGAAGGGAGGCGGAAGGGGCTGCATTACTGGAGGCTAGCCCAGTCCACTAGTCCACTGAGCCCAGTACTGTCTGCACAAACTGGCAGCGGCGCACCAGGGCCTCCCCCAGCCCCACTCGAGATGTTGATCCCGAGAGCTCCTGCTGCACATGATCATGCATTAAGCTGCAGCCCCGGAAGGGTCGGTGCATGAACAGGGAAGCCGCACGGAAAGCGCACGCGGTGCGCGCACACCGTCTGGCTCGTGCCCCTATGAATGGCAGCCTGGAGGGAGCAGGCAGAGCAACCTGGCTGAGGCTGAGCAGACTTGTTCAACAGCTCGAGAGGGGATCACATGGGAACCCCGCATTACCGCCTGGAAGGACAGCGAACCCAAGGCCAGCCCCACAGAGGCCCTTCCAGCCACTGGGGCCGCTCAAGCAGACCCTCCATGCACACGCCAGGAGGCGGCCCAGCCCTGGGTCCGCGTCCGCCCCCCCCCACGCTCTGCACAGCTGTGTCTCACAGGCACAAGCGCTAGCGTCCCTGGGCCCGCAGCAATGGCAGCGGCGCTTTGCCGAGTGATTACTACCAGTGGCAATTAAACTGCCAGCTGACTGAGCAAGGCCCTTCATTAGCCCTTTACATCGTTACCAAAATTATAGCATGCTTCCTCCACTAAACGCACGTGTGGGACGGGGAGGGAAGTCGGGCAGAACCCGTAGCATTACTGCTCATCTTCATTAGCAGAAATTTGCCTGCTATTTAGAATTATTTACATAAACTTTTGTCTCTCACAGAAGGAGAAGTGCCAGCTAGTTATGCACCTCACTGGCGGCGGCTGCGCATCTTGGCCGCTCCGGCATAGTGCCAAGTACGGATGAGGCTTCTCCAGCAGAAAATCTGGGAAGCCCCCCTCCCCCCTCCCCACACACACACTTCTTCCGTAAGGCACAGGAGCCAAGACGTAATTACGAAATCCAACCTACCTTCCTGAATATCTTATTGCCCTTCCCCACCTGATGGTCCATCTGAGGGTTTTAGTCAACTTCCAAAAGCATTAATCGGACACTGGGGAAAGGCCTCTTGCCTGACAGACTCGGATGCTGCTTTCCCCCACACTTTCGTTGCTGTTGCCATGTGCTGGTCAGGCCAAGATCTGCTTTATTAACTGACTTTTCTTTCCATGGCACTTCACTCCACCTCACTTTCATCAGAAGCATGAACTACAATACTAATGATTTATAATGGGCGTCCTTTAAACCGCATCCTTCCCTATTAAAGCCATTCCTCAGAGACACCCGGCTCGCCATGTTCAGGCCCGATGCGCTCATGTTCCCTGCCGGCTTCGCCCAGCCTTACAGCCATTCGTCGCCTGCTCACCGTGAGCAAAAGCGCTGCTTCCGAAGGCGTCCCGACTTTCCAAACCCTAATTGATTTCCAAGGTCACGGCATAAACAAAGAAAGCACCTGGACGGCAGGGGAAGATGGGGCCGCCCCAAGCACAGGGAACCCCCCAGAATGCATTCTGCCAGTGGACAAAGTACATGGCGAGCGCAGTGCTTCATGGAGCTGCCACAGGCTGCACGGCGCTCAGCCTGAGTGATGCGAGCAGAGCAGGCTGTCAGGAACTTGGCACCGTCTTTCCGGCTCAGCAAAGCCAGGTATTTTGCTACCTGTGAAACATTCCGGCATGGAGCTTACTCACGTAAGCCGTGCTCACTCAGAAGCCTCACGTCTGCGAGAAGCATGTTGCTCCAGTAACTGGGCCCTTGCTTTTCTCGTTCTCCACCTGACTCAAGTAATCCATTTAGCAGGCTGACAGATTACCCCCCTCCCCGTCTGCCTCCATCAGCACAATGAGGCAAAGCACAGGCAGGCGGACGGCAGCGCCACACAGAAAGGCGAGCTCCCCACGCCCCACGCTTGCGTCTGGGACCCACGGCGAGGAGCCTGGCGCTTCTGCTGCAGCAAGAGCGTTCAAGAGCTGCCTGCCCAAGCGGAGCGCCAGAGGACTGGGCTCCAGCGCGGCCTGTTCAAGAGCAAGCCCGCAGCTCTCAAAGAAAACAAACAGATCCAGGCATCGGCATCCTGCAGCTGGAGCCCTCAAAGCCAGAGATGTTTTCCTGCCTCTGACTTAGGAGGCAAGCCTGGCTCTGATGCGTATTAGCAGCACGAACAGGCAAAAAGCTGTGGAGCTTTTCCTCCTCTGAGGAAAGCAAAGCAGCACAAAGGTTTTTCTTCCCCCAGAACTGCTGCTGAGCCGTGTTTGGGGCTTACACAGCACCCTGCCTCACTGCACCCGCACAAGAGAATTAGCTATCTGGGATTAGCCAAATCAGCAAAGCACTCGGAATGCATCTTGCTGTCTTGAATGAATGTGCTCCCATTAAGCCTGCAGAGAAGGGGGGGGCGGGAAAAACGAGGGGCGCACAGTTAGCGCAGCACCGCTTCCGTCTGAACCACTGTTTCAGCCTTGGAAAAAGCAAGTCGCAGGTCCTTAGGGAAGCCGTGCGCTGCTTTGAATTATCAGCCGCACTTAGACTATATGGGAAGCCCCCCCAAAAGCCAACAGCTTGCCTCTGCTTCACAAATTCCTTCATGGCTCCACAGGCTTTCCAGGAGAAGTCAGCTTGTATTAAGAGATGCGGTGCAGCTGAACTCAAGGGCAAGAGGCAGGGTCTGCAGGAAAATGTCTTGCACAGCTACAAGGCGTCCACAGTAGAGATGGGCTGGCCATTAACACGCCGGAGGTGCCCATGCCATGTGGGGGATGGGGTGAAAGGAGCAAGCTGACAGGGAGGGGAGGGTTTGGATCCAAAAAAATCTGTTCTCCAGATTGCGGCTCACAGCAGGCTCCAAAAGCGACTGCAGGAAAACAAGCCTGCCGTGACTTTTCCGCAAGGGTATCTGGCGGGGAGCTTCATCCACAAAGCCTCGTGCAATTCAGCGGCTCCGTGGCTCCTCCAAGTCTGTGAGAGGAGAGGCACCCAGCCACCACGGCTCCGGACGCCAAGCAGCTCTGAGGGAAAGGCAGCACCAAAACCGGACCCCACTAATGCCCTGCAGAAGGACCCACATCAGGCCAGTCTAGAGGGGAACGCAGGGCCCTGCCAGACAGCGTCTCCGCCAGCTGCTCTGAACTCACACGCCTGTCCACCCCGAGAGACCTCGGCGCAAAGAGTGTTTGCTCTTTGCTACAGCACAGACCCTCTGAGAGAGGCATGAGGAGGCGGGACTTGGTTCGAGCTGCAGGGCTGCATGGGCATCCGGCAGGCAGTCTGCCCAGCCAAGGGCCCCTCAGATGTCCTGGACTGCAACTGCTGCCGTGCTGAATCAACCGACACTCCTCTGAAGAGCAGGTCTACCAATGCCGGAGTGCCTGGTCTCCAGGTGTCAACGGAGGCCGGACGCACCTTCCGGCAGCTTTGGGGGGTGCGCTGGCCCTGCCTTTCCCCCCAGGGCTGAATCTGGCCTCAGCCACCACGCTCTAGGGCTCTCCCCTCTGACTACTGTGATGCTTTTGAGCACATGGCATCTCTGACGACTGCTCAAAAGCAGCAGCTGGTAAGGAACGAGGCAACTGGCCCCTTAACGGCAGTGGGTTGCGGAGGGCACACAATCAGGTACCGGCCGGACCGGTCTGCCGTCTACGCCTACTGCACAGCACTGGACTTGGCCTTTAAAGCCCTCGCAGCCCAAGTCCTTCCTGCCTGAGGAAGCATCGACTGCCAAATGCATCTCCTCTTTCTGAGGGGCATCTGGCCACGAATACTCGTTGGGTGGATACCCTACCTCTTATCCTGGCCCCCGAGGAGGACGAGGCGGCGAGGGGGGCGGCACAGGCTCCCTGGATGATCGCACCTCCTTGTCAGCTCCATGGGCAGCAAAAATGTCTGTTTTTAAAGGCAGCTCCCCCTGTGACTCCTGCTTCTTTGCTGCTTCTATTTCCTTTGCTTTCAGATGCTAATGATCAATCCGTAGTATCGTTTGATGCTATTTTGTTACCTTGCTGCATATGACTGTGACCCCAGCAACAGAAAAGGGAGCTTTAGACTGCTGGAAATGCCATCATAACCACAAACGGCCTGGTGGATACTTTGATGCTCCCATGTTTAATCAGCTTTGCTTCCCCTCCTAAAGGTGCGACAAGCCTCCATTTTCTCCAGCAGAGCAAGGCAGTGAGTCCCCCGTCTGTCTTGCCGTTCCCACCCTTAAATCAGCACACTTCCGAGCATCAAGGTATTTTTACCAGCAAGTTACTCAGTCGCCCAAAAATGGCACTCGAGGTCAACACCCGCCAAAAGCATCAGCTCTAGGAAAGGGGTCCAGAGTCAGGCCCTTGGCTCCCCAGGCCAACACTGAAGATGCTGACTGCCAACAGTGGTTCTCTGGGGCTCCAGGCCCGACCTTCCGCATCCCGCATTCCAGTGAGTTCCTACAGAACAACAGCCATGCAGCATGGGATAAAGAGAAGGTTGGGCGATTGGCTTCCTCCCTGCCCAGCCGACATCTATATTACATACAAATAAATAAAACTAGAAGCTGAACAGATGGAGCGTTTCATTTCTTCCTCAAGCATAGCTGTTCAAAGAGAGACACTTCCATATGGTCTTTAGGCACTCGGCATCGGAACACGAGGTTTCACAGAAAAACAAGATATCCAACACAGAGGCAAAAATACTTCCTCCCCCTCCCATTTCTGTTCCCCACTCAAATCATTCAATCTAAAAGAGCAAAATCAAGCAGCAATGTGTTCACAGGAAGGTCTAAAAAAGAAAAGATGATCTTTACATCCATTTTGCATCCTGATTCCTCTTCAACTTTCACCTTTGGAACCAACACAACTGTTCAGATGTCAATGACCCAGACTCTCTTCTCCCAAGTCTCCGCTCTTTCTATCAGTTTTGAGAAAGCTCATGGGTCGCAGCACACGCCTCACATGTAGGTTCAATACCCAGCCCTTGTAGTGGAAAGATCAGCCCGCAGGTGACAAGACCTCACGGACCTAGTCCTGGGCCCTAGGTTTAGGTTCAAGCATTTCTCATATATTATTATTCTATTATTAGTATATTATTATTCCCTCTTTAAAAGCCATGCAGCAGTACTCATTCATGCAGAGTCCCAACGAATTTGGCCCGTTTTTGTAAAAACAGCATTTGCCTTCTGGGAACCTTGATAAATGTTGGTGGAATCACCACCATCCGTGCAGAGGAACCAAAGCACAGGGTGTTGTACAACACACCTGGAGTGTGAAATAAGCGGAGTGGAAAATATATCCCTCCAAAACAACTGAGCAGAAAGTCAAAGGAAGGTTTGGGATCACAGCCAGTTAAGCTGGTGCCGGAGGTCAGACTAGATGGCCAGGGAGACCCCTTCTGACTCACTCTGTTTTCTATGTTTCAATTGCCCCCTCCAAGTGAAGGGATTCCACATTCGGTCAAAGCATCAAGCTTGCCACATGCGCCCATTTTATAGGAAGGCGCAAAGCACAGATCCTATTCCAGGGAAGGTGCAAACTTTCACTTCACAAAGGCCTGGAAAGTGTTTAGTATATGTATAAATGTCAGTCTAGGAGAACTTAGGTCAGCGCAGGCCACCTCCATGGACCCTCAAACCCAACTCTTCTGTGAAGGCTCTGGCACGGACACCCGGTTCCCGGGCCTCACCCCGTCTTGCAACTAAGCCCGAGTGCATAGGACTGAAACAAGCCCATGCTGCTTCCGTCTACTCGGCCTCCACTCCCTTCCTGTTCCTCCGTTTCCCCCAAGTCAAGCTGCAGAAGCGCCTTAGGGCGGAGACCTGTCCTCCTGGACTTTCTGAAGCACCAGGTTACTGACAGCACCACAGAAATAAAAAGAGCAAGAATACAGGAAGAAGCTGCCTTATGAACAGAGAGAGAATTAGACAATTCATGAAGTAGGGTCTACCCAGCAGTTAGAGCAAACTGAGGCTTCTGTTCCCGCAGCTGCAACCCAGGTGCCAGGAGGAGGCGCACAAGCCAGGCCTGAGCGCAGCGCTCCCTCTGCGCCGCTCCGGACTGGCATACTGGAGTTGGGGTGAAGGGACTGGGCTGAATCCCCCGGGAGGTCATTCACCCCTCGGAAGGCCCTGGGCTCCGGGATTATGAGAAATTAACATTGCCATCCACAGCTAAGTTCTCCTCATCTCAAGGCCTACAAACATTTCACTTCCTCAACGAAGACAGGGGGCTTCCGGACTCTTTCATATCTCTGCAAGTCTTTTTTTATCCTCAGCCAGAGTTGCAAAATGCACAGAACAATGTATTTATTCATCCAGCAGGTTTGCTGCATTACTGAAGTTGAGCATTTTCCTTAAAATGTTGCTGAGATTAGTTCTGTTTTCACTGGCAAGAGAAAGCTACTCCTGGCTAGCTTTCAGGTCTTGTTTGCGCCTTCACGTTGAAAGCTTTCTTTCACTTTGCTGGGGTCATTCACCTCTTTCCACCCCCATCAGCTCCACCTGGAGCTTCGCAATGATTTGTAGCGCCCCATTCGATCGTGGTTCAGCTAGCCTCCCCCAAAGCTCACATCCAGTGCTCTTCACCCCCACGTCATATTAATCCCCAAGAATCCTAGCTTGCTTGTGTACTAGGGTACCCAGTTTCTAGCCCTCATCATTTGCAAAGAAGCAACTCCAAGATCAAGCACTTCAGAGCTGAATTAATCTATCTCCTGTATAATGAGCACAAGTGCAAATGTTTAACTATGCCATATGTCTGACTGACTCTTGCCAAGTTTAGTAACCGTTTAATCTTCTCCTTCCTTGGGTTTTCCTTTGGTTGCTTCCTCACAAAGAGATCCTTTCCTCCTTTGAAGTGATTCTAAGCTGGTGACGATACACAAAGGCAGAATCTTGTCAGAAGCAGCCAAGAGCCAGAGATTTGCTTTGAGCCATCGGATGACTGTCATTTTAGTGAAAATTGCAGCCGGGCTTTCGAGCTTCTTTTATGATTAGTTATACTGGGACACAAACCCAGTATCTGAGGAAATGTTCAAGGGATAAAACCAGTTGAAAAGAGTTAAAAGACAATCAACTCCTGGCAAGACCAGGCTCCTTTCTATTGAAGACCATTACATACTCAATGTATAGATTCCTGCTAAGTTATCAAGCAACTAAGGTGGCTCTGGGCAAGTCACACACCACCAAAATAATGTCGCACAGCTGTTGTGAAGCTAGAATGCCGTTTGAGTTCCTCAAAAGCAAGCAGGATGCAACGGCAGAGTTCCCACCTGTGTGCAGCAGCATGATTTGCAGCTCCCCCAACATTTTAATGAGCACGGCTGGCATTAAATGCGAAAGGTTGAACAAGGGCAGCCATCCTCTTTTAGCTCAGTAGCTGGTTAAAGAACAGAAAGCAGGAAGGAACGGCCGACACTGCCCAAGGAGGGAGGCCAGCGGTGGGTTCCACAGGCCTCTGAACCGGAAGCAATGATTGTCAAGTAGCCCGTAAGTGATCTGGAAGTAGGAGTAGTGAGATGACCGCAGGCACTGATGGTGGCAAATTATTTGGAGAAGTCAAGTCAAACAGAGATTGCAAGGATCTCAAAGAGGATCTCTCCAAAGGGGAAGGACAGGCATCAAAACAGCAAAAGTGGTTTAATGTAAGTATACCGTGATTCATGTTGGGGCAAAAAGTCAAGCTTCAAGTACAAGCTGATGCAATCGGAGCTGGCAGTGGCTGACCAAGCTAGAGATCTTGGGGGGTGGGGGGGGGGGGGGGGGGGTGGATAATGCGATGAAAACGTCTGCCTGGGTGTGGCTGCTGTGCAAAAGCAAACTCCACGCTAGGCATAATTTGGAAAGGAACTGAAAAGAAAGCTGGCAATTCAGCACCGCCCTCATACGAATCCATGGCGAGCCACATTCAGAATGCTGTGCATGACTCCATGCAGGGCACCTCCAAGGATATTGCTGGGTTGGAAAAAGTACAACAAGGTAACTTAAACAGCTGGGATTGCTTAGCTTGGAAAAAGGGCATGTAAGAAGAGGGGCTTGACGGGACATAGAAAATTATCCATGGTGCAGAAAATATGGACAGGAATACATCCTCTCCGGTTTCAGCCAGCCAGGCACTCTTCCATGGCCTCTGCTCCAGCCTCTTCCGCTTCCCATCCTCAGTCAGCCAGCATTCCCTGCCCACCAAGCATGCACCCTCCTCAATGGCTTGTTGGTGTTCTGGGGAAGGGGCATGAAGCTCTTCGGCAAACCTTACAATTCCCCCAAGCATGCAGATATGCCCTTCCTCCATGTGGGTAGCTCTACTTCACCAGCATGAGGATACACAGAGACCCGGAGAATCAATTCACTATCAGTGTATTTCATCAGAACGGATTCTCCAGGAAGCTGTGAAATATACACAAGCACACAAAGAAGCAATGTGGGCTGCAGGCAGTTTCCTGAGCCTTATATAAGTAGTGCTGGCCCCTAAACAACAAAACAGAAATGTAATTTCCAAAAATGCAGGTGTTATGGCTCACACGGGAACATAGCTGAGTTCCCACCCACTGCCTAAGGGAGCTCTGTCATTATCCCGAACCCCAGAGAGGGCCCTCCTGAAGCCGTGACAACCACAGCCACAAGTGCAGTCATTCTCAGAGCTTGCCCCGCAACCACACAACACCCCACGGTTGGAACATTTTGCAGAGACAAATGCGCCCCGCCAGCCAGAAATCCACCCCTAGGTGGCCAGCGAGTGGACAGAACTAGCACACCACCACGTACCTGCTCTGCGTAGCTTCTGACTGGCACACCATCACGCCCCCCGGTGAATTACACTGTCCGCTCCAATAAGATGCATCAATCAGCGGACGTGACCCTTGCTGAGGGGAAAGCCCAGCCGCACATCCACCAATCAATGGGCTTTCGGAGAACTGGGATACTTTTCAAGGGCAAGACTCACTTCACTTTGAATTTACAACTGCATTTCACTTCCCAGCAATTAAAGAGATTCCCATTTAATTGAAGATTTAGAAATCTCCTCCTGGAGACATCAATGGGATGCAGTTGCCAGAAACGAGGGAAAAGGGAAACGCTTCTGGCCAAGGTCCGCTGTCCCTGCCCATCATTACCTTATTGTGCAATTGCGGATTATACCTTATGTCGTCCCTGTTGGGTCTCTCAGGGTGCAGACCCTGGCCTGAACGCACAGCCAATCCCAGCAAGTTTCTATCTAAGCATGTGGAGGATCTTGGAGGATTGTTTAAAATGCGCATCCTCTGCCTATTAAAATGCTCAAGGCAGCCTATTGTAACAGTTAAACAGCACCCTGCTGCATGGACGAAGCACTGATTCCTCCACCAGGCAGAGGCGGGCGGTTTTCGCTATTTTCGTGTCAAGAAGAGGTCAAGGGGAGCTTGTGGGGAGGAGGGATCTTTTGGTAAATGTTTGGCTTCAAGTGCGAGCAAAGGCAAAACCAGCTGGAGCACAGTTCCGCCAAGCAGGAGAGAAGCGTTCAACCATTTGCAGGGGAAAACATTGTTGTATGTTATTTTGGGTTCTGTAAATACAGACTGATCATTTCTGTAGGCATGAAACATATGTTGCTTTTAGGACATGAGCAAGAATCTGGAATAAACTGAGCTACTGCACTCTGCACTGCATATTCCATCACTCTCTGAATTCATCTGTTCTTGGTTATACCTCTCCCACCGCCAGCCTGTCCCAAAGGCCTTTTTTTTGGGGGGGGGGTTGGCAGTGGTGGAAAGACAACACAACACATTTTTCTACCATTCTGTTTCTGCAGCCGCTTCACTCCAAAAACCTCTGCTTCAGCTGAAGAACCGAGCTAGCACAGCATTGCCCACAAAGGGCAGGAACAGCCACAAGCATCTCTTCAGGGCAAAGGGCAGAAGCCATACCCAGCTCCAATCCAAAGAAGTCTTACAGCACCACTCAAGAACCCAAAAAAGAGGAAGGCACGGTACTAGAAAAATCCAGGGAACTTACTCACCTGTCACCTGCTTGTTAATATTTGCTTTTTCCTGGAAAGCACCTTCTTTTGTAAGGCTTACAACATCCTAAGTCTGAAAGTGCCACCCTCTTCAACATTCCTGTTATACTCCTCTTCTACCCTCTCATAAATTCCTGGCTAGTGTCTACCCTGTATCCTGTGATCATTACATGTTTCCTGCATCCAGACTGAGTTGAAGGGATCAGGTCTCCCCTCTCCTTATTTTCTTGCCTTTTCTCAGTCCTACAACCACCATCCTCCTTCCCCGGACCTTTTTCACCCAAGCTAAGAGTCCATGCCACCAAACGGCCCCATAAGCCCTCTTCCCCTCCCCTTGTGGGAAAGCCTCATAATTAACCAAGATATTGCTGCTTTCAATAAAGCACTGACTTATCTGTGCCCCAGAAGAGTACTGCACTCTCGTAAATAAATGTTCTGAACAGTGCCCATGCTAGATTCTTTTGCACTTGGCTTAACATGCTAATACAAACACTCTCCACCAAACTGACACCAGGCTGTTCTGCAGTGGAATAGGACCCATCAGGAAAAAATTTTCATCACCTCAAGCACCACTGTTCCAGAATCATGCTGCAAAAATGCGAAAGTAGCATGCTTGAGTCCTAGAGCAAGCATGGTAACAAGGACAAGCAAGCCAACTGCGCAGTTTCAAGTCCATCAACACACGAGAGCCCCAGTCACCCCAAGTCTCTCTCTCTCTCTCTCTCTCTCTCTCTCTCTCTCTCTCTCTCTCTCTCTCTCTCTCTCACTCACACACACACACACACACACACACACACACACACGTTTTCCTGCACAAACTTTCCCTGGTAAGGTTCTTCGCAGAGGCCATGGGGGGTCCTTTCGCAGCGGCGCAGGCAGCGCCTCCTTGGCCGTGGTTCTGGCATTTCCCCCACCCTAACAGCTTCTGGCCTTTCCTCCAGCCGCTAAAATGAGGTCCTGCTGCGGCCAGTTCGCAGCCTGACTCTCCCGGTGTTTCCACCACCTGAACAAGCCGGACCGGCTTTGCTGCTAGTCTGCCTTCAATTTTACCATTTCAAAAGGACACGCTAGAAATCCGTTTTCGGCTTTGCAACACACCGAGAGCTCCCACGGGCACCGACGCGAGCGCAGGGCGAGCCCTGCCCGGCCCCCGCGGCGACCCCATCGCCCTCGCCCCCCTTCCCCGCCCGGCTCTTCCCAGCGCCGCCCTGCCGGCCTCCTCCTCCGCCCCCCGCGGCTGCCCCGGATTCTCGGAGACGCCCCCCACCCCTTCCAGCCCCGTCCCGGGGCAGCGGGGGACCCAGGGGCCGCCGCGCCGCTCGCCCACCTGTCTCTCCGCCCGCGCCCCGTCCGCCGCCGCCGCTGCCTCCGCCTCGCCGCCGCCCGGCTCCCTCACAGGCACCGCTCACGCCGCCGCCATCTTGGGGCCCAGCCAAGCCGAAGCCCAGCAACATCCGGGGACAACCGCTCCCGTCGCCCGGCAACCGAACCCCTCCCCCGCCGCCCGGCGCGCAGCGAAGGGGGCGGGAAGGGACAACTCGCTTCGGATTGGCGGAAACAGACGCGGCACCGCGCGAGCCATTGGCCAGGCGAGCCGAGGGGGCGGGACGCGCGGCCACTGGGGGACGCGAAGGCTGATTGATGGCCGAGGGCCGGGGCCAGCGGAGAGGCCGCTCTCTTAAAGGGGACGCGCGCTCGAGGAGCTGCGGCTGCAGCGGCGGCAAACCCGAACCGGGCGAGGCGCGGGGGCCCGGCCAGCGGCCTCTGGCTTGCACGGGGCAGCCGCTAGGCTGCGGCAACATCCGCGCAAGCGAACGCTTTGGATCGCTTGGCGAGCGATCCTACGAGAATGGCGCGCGTCGGCCGCGCTGCCTCCAGCGGTTCATCCCGGTTGCTGCTGAGCCGCATTTCGGCCGCGCCGTCCCACCCCCCGAGCGCTTGTTCGAGCCGAAAAGCCGCGTGGAGACTTTCCCGCCGGGGGCGCAACGACCCTCGTCCTCGCGCGGTGCTTTGGCCTCGCCGGGGGAGCCACGCGAGCGGCGAAGGCGAAGCCGCTTCCCGGGGGAAAGGGCGGAGCGGGTCCGCCGGAGCGATTCGGGGGAAATTCCGAGGCCGAGAACCGGAGGCGGAGAAGCGGGCGAGGCCCCCGCGAGGCGCAAGCGCGCCCCCTGGCGGGGAGTGCGGCTGAGGTGGGGCCGGAGGGCCTTTCACCCCCGAGGGCCAGGCTTGCTTCCGGGGGGACAATGCCCGCCCGCCTCGGCCGGTGGCGGGGCGAATGCCACGGCATGCCGCGCTCCCTCCTCACCCGGCCCCTCGCCATCCTTCAGCCGCCCGCCCGCCCACCACCAAGGAGCCCAGGGCGCCCTTTACCCCTTCAACCAACGGGGTGATACTGCCTGGAAGATATGGGGGGGCTGGCCGTGCGTTGCAGACCATGCGTTAGGCGAATGCCTCCCGCCCCCCGTAAATGCCCCACCGGACACCCCCCAGGGCCTAAACCAGGCAGCTTTTCCAGTGTTGGCGTCCTCAGCCTTGAACCTTGGGCAGACGCTGACACGGGCAACCACAGCCTTGGAGCTAAAAATGACCTGTTTTTCCCTATATGCAAAATGCTTCCTTGAGTATCTTCTAACATAAGTTTTGGTTCTGTTTAATACCACTTTATTCAGTGCTACATTATACAATTGATCCAGTGCCAGTAATTCTCTTCATTATTCTTTCAAAAGCCTGAAGTCATAGTATAGTCAGTCCACCAATGAATATTGATTTCGGCTGAAATTTACAAACTGAGAAGCCTTTGCCTTTCAGGTTACCTTCAATCACACCTAAGAGGCGGGAATCAAATATCTGCCTGAGTTCCAGAAGTGCTGCGAAGAGGAGGGGCAGGGGCGGGAAACCTCTTCCTTGTGGAACAGAACAGCTATGAACCATGCTCTCTCTGCAATCCTCTAATCTGCAGTAATGGGGTGCCAATGGACTGCACTGCAGGGCAGCTGTACACGCCTCTCAGCTCAACAGACATAAAACGGTTTCTTCGGAAATCGGTGGGATTCTCTTGCCCTAAGAGGGGTTGCAGCCCCACCCCAGACACCCCCCCCCCTTCTTCTCTCACACCAGGGAACCAAGGGAGGAAACCGTCCGTTTCTGCAAGCCTTCCTTCTCTAGTCAGTCCGGATGCATTTCGTGCTCCCCACGTGCCACCAGGAGCGTGACTGTCCCGAGGGTGCGATTCTCAAGGCTGGTCCAGCCGCTGGCCAAGAGGGGCACTTTCTGTGTCTCGCTGATCAAAGAGCAGCTGCGCTGGCCGTGCTTAAAACTCCTGGCCAGCTGCTTCGCTGACACCTTTCTCGGTGGCTCACTCCGAGCCCCGTTCCACGGAAACGGGTGGGTGGGAGGCTGCGGTGAGTGCCTGCCTGGAGCACCAGCTGCCTTGCCCAGGTACGAGCAGGGAAGGCGGCAGTGCCCGTGCTGTGGCCACGTGGGCCGGGGGGGTGGGGGCTGCCTTCGTGGCTTCCTGGCCTCCTATCACAGGCAGCTGGAAGGCGGAAGGCGGAAGCCCGGCAGCCATCTGGGTCAGGAAGGGAGCAGAGAGCTTGCCAAGCGCCTTTCAGCGTGGCAGGATTAGTGCCAGGCTTCCGGGCCATGCTGCTCTTTGATCAGCCAAATCCCATCCACCACTTTCCCGTTCTGAAAAGCAAAAGCGGAGTTTGGAACGAGGGCGCTCTAGCGAAAGCTGTGCGACGTGTCAGCGCGGAGGATCCAGGGCACGCACATGAAGCATCCCCTGGACAAGTTTTGTCACTGGGCAGGGGACTGGGAACCGAAATGCCCAAGCTCCCTCTGACCTGGGGCGAGGAGGCGATGGGGCAGGCTCACGCGCCGAGACCGGTATGGCAGCCCAGGGCCGCTGCACCCTCCCCCCGGGAAGTGCCTGCACCCCAGGTACCATTGGCAGGACCGGCAGCCCCTACCTGGTCATCAGAGACCTGCTCCAGCCAGAGGTGCGTCCTATTGAAGACCTGCATGCGGGCATATCCGTAATCCTCGATCCGTAGGGCGCTCCACTCCCGCGGCTCGGGGTCAAAGGGGTCCAGCCGTTCCTGACAGCCCTGGAGCCGAGAAGGAGGGCAGGGCTTCAAAGGCGGCGCCTCTCAGCAGAGTCTGTGCTGGGGCTCAGCGAGCACAATTTGCCGCCCCCAAACCCTGCGAGCCTCTGAGCCTTTCCCCGCCCTTTCCCGGTTCCCCTCTCGGTTTCTAGAAGACCTCGGGAGGGGGGAGACCAAGGATCCCTCTCTGACCTTGGGACCCACTGCCGATCCCAGGCTATGGCCTCTGGGATGAGCTGGCGTGTTTCACTAACTCCCATCTTCCCTAGCAAGCATGGTGCTTGGGTGGGGACGATGGGGGCTGAGCCACCCTCCGGCAGACTGCGCGGGCACCGGCTTGGGAGAGGCTGCATCCGAGGGCAGGAGCACATGCGGAAGATCCCCAGCTCCGTCCCAGAGGAGCCGGCCGAGAGCCGCTCTGGAAGACGCTTCCCTGCCAGAGACTCCGTGGAGCCGCAGCCAACGCCGCCGAGCCCCGGAGGAGGGCAGCCTCCTTGCAGGAACTCTGCATAGGCTCGGCACGGCAAGCAGGGACCATCGGGTCCCAGGAGAAAGCACTCTCACTCAGAATTAGGCCTGCCCCCCCAGCCTCTCACATACAGCTGATCCGATGATAATGTGCACGGGGGCACGGGGGTTGGTGTACGGGGCCTCGGTGCTGCCGTTGTAAACCTGCGGGAGAGAGCGAAGAGAAAGGGGGGGGAGAGCATCACCTGAGGCTTGAAGGGGAGACTCCGCAGGGAAGCTGCTGCCGGCTCGCCTGGAGAAAGCACTCCCCCCCTGCCCCCCGGCCACTTGGCAGGGACGGGAGTCTTTCAGGGGTGGTACCCCACTGTGGAATGCCCTTCCCAAAGGGGGCCTTTCAATGGTGGGGGCATGCGATTAGACCTTTTGCCCCCACTGGTTTTTTCTCTGGTTTTCTTCCGTTCCAACATTGCATTTTGGGGTTGAAATTCTCGAGAGCGTCACAGAGACCTCTGGCGGTTGGGCAGCAGAGAACGGTTAAAAATAACGATATAAAAAAGGCTGGCCATAAATCGGGGGCCCTCCCTCATTCATTTGCCCCAAAATGTTCCACTTCTGAAGGAGGCAGCGTTCCAACACGGCGGCGCTCCAGAGCCTCTGCCTGCACCGTGCGCGCCCCCGGCGGCAGGAGAGCCCCACGGGCCAGAGGCCGAGCGGCACGGGCAGCCCGCCCCGCCCCGCCCCACGCGGGACCCACCTCGTAGTCGAACAGCGGCCAGAGCCTCTCGTAGGAGTGTTCGTGGGCCCACAGCTCCAGGTCGACTCCTGGAAGGCAGAGCGGGGGGGGGGGGGGCGCTGAGCTGGCGGCTGCGGAAGGCCCCTTCCCCGAGGAGCAAGGCCTGGCCTGGCCCGGAGGAGCCCGGGAGGGTCCCCCGCAGCCGGGGCACAGGTCTCCGAGCCAGCGGCTGCAGAGGGGCCCCGGGGCCGCATTCCGGGGCCTGAGGCAGGGGCCAGCATGCCAGCAGCTGGTCACCACACTGCATGGGCACCCGGCCCCGCGGGGACCCAAGGGAGGTCGGCTCTCCTCCTCCACTCCGCTTCAGTCCTTGCAACAGCAGCCCTTGGGAGCCGGTCGGGCTGAGGGGCAGCGCCTGGCTCAGAGTCGCCCCACGGCTGCACGGCTGTGTGGGGCTCGAACCCGGACCTCCCAAGGCCCACCCAGTGCTGCCCACTGCACTGCACCGGCTCTTCTGCTAGCAAAAGTCCCGGGAGAGGCATCCCCGGGGGGGCCACGGGGGGGGGCTTTTATTTGCTTGCCCGGCTGGTGCCCCCCACTGAACCTGACCCATAGCGGGGACCTACCGTACTTGTAGAACAGGTCCTCCAAGCCATACTGGTGTGGCCGGAGCCCGCGGCGAACCTGGGGCAGGGGGCAGAGTGGGGAGGCCCCAGTCACTCCACGGCGGCTTCCGCGGCTCCGTCCCGCACTGCCCACCCAGGCCGCTCACCCGCCTTCGTGTTACGGCAGCAGGGCAGCAAGGCCGGCAGGAGCCGGGGCACGGCGCCGAAGCCCGACCTGCTCCCAGCCCCTGGGTTGCGACAGTGTGCTCGGACCTGCTGCAGCCACGGCCCTGCGCGACCTCCGTGGGAGGAAGAGGCAACCTGCAGGGCTTCCCGGCGCTTCCGACCCCCAGCAAGCGAGCGTCAGCTCTGTGACATGCCGGCGGGTGCACAACTCGGTCTGCGGCCGGCACAGGCGCCGGGATGCGGCCTCACGCGGCTTCTCACTCACAACGCTCTCGTGCTGCGTGCAGTCGTCTTGGTCGTTGTTGGAGCAGTACATGGGCCGGTGCCCCATGGTTATGATCCAGGGGTGCTCCTTGCGCCTCTCTGGCCGGCTCGCCTCCTGCCGCAAAGGGGAGGGAAGTCAGCGGCAAGCAGCCGAGTCTCCCGCGGGTGCAAGCCACCTGCGGCCTGCCCGGCTCCTCACCCGCAGGTCCTTCTCCAGCCACTGGAACTGCTCCGCAACCAGGTGCTGGCCGTACTCCAGGAAGAAATACACCTCGGTGGAGAAGGAGACGAGATGGACGGGGCCGACGTCCCAGCTGGAAGGCAGGACGGGACGTCAGTGGCCCAAAGCGAGGGCTGCGTGCTGGAAAACCGGGGCAGCCACACAAGAAACCCACACGCCAAGACAGCAGGCCCACACAGCGGCGGCACGGCCGGCCCGGGCTCACGACTCCTTCGACGCCGGGCTTCGTACGGCTCCCACCTGAAGCGCTTCTGTCCCACCCCTCGGCCGGGAGCCTCCTGGAGCGGCTTGCGCACAGCCAGTGAAGAAGGCAGTCCGTGCCCACCACTCCCCCCGTCTCTGGAGGCTCAGGAAGGCTGCGGCCCCTGGACCGGAAGACACTCACCTGTACCAGAGGCCCTCCGTGTCGCCAGGCATGCTGAAGCGAGCGCGGTAGTTGGAGAAGTTGCTGAAAGAGAGAACGAGGGCAGAAGTCAGGGGAATGAGCGAGGCGTGCCGGCGTTCGTCTGCCTCCGCATTATTGCCATTATGCCACGGCAACTCGATCCTGCTCTCCTTTCTCCTCTGGGGAACTCTGGCGGCTTAAAGAAATGCAAAGGCTTGGGGGATGCCCTCGCCAGTCCCCAAATCCGAGGACTCGGCACAGGCGGGTTTTAGACAGATTTTAGTTTTGATTATGGAAATAAAGATATTATTTAAAAAGTGGGAAATCCTTAAGGGAGCAATTGCGCTGTAAGCCATCCAGAGACGTAAGTAATTGGACGGCATACACATTTTATAAATAAATAAGGAACATTAGGGAAAATATTAAGGAAAGTGGTGGGGTTTTTGTTTGTACTTTTAAATAAATAAAATTAGAAGTACCATCCAAAGGGCAAAGTCCTCCCTGCAAGCAAAACAGGGAAGGTGCTTTTCCAAGAACCGGCGCAGAGCAGCTGCCGGAATGTTTGCTCTTCCCGATCCTTTCCCGCCCAGCTGGTACTCACTATTTCTGCTCGTGGTTCCCGGGGCAGGTCATGTACGGCACGGAGGCCGCCACCGGCTCGATCGTCCTCATGAAGGCATCTCCGACGAGGGCATCCTCCTGCAAGGCACAGGATGGGGGGGCTGGGCAGGGGCCGGGCAGGGGACCGCGGGCTCCGCATGGGGTCAAGGGCAGGCTCAGCCTGCTGGTGCCCTGGCGGGGGAAGTGCTGTCCGGAGCTGCGAGGGATGGTAGCAGAACAGGGCGCTGGGGCCCAGCGCTTGCCTGAAGAGTGTGGCCTCACCTGCCTGTGCCCCTCGGTACGCGCTCAGGAGCAAAGCTCCCCAGGACCATCCACGGCAGCCCCGTGCAACATGGGGCAGCTGCACCAGGCTCCACGGGAACACAGTGTTTTGCATCCCTGTGGCAAGATCTGATCGTGGCAAGATCCGCCTTGGCGGGCCCACCTAAACTGAATCGTGCAGATCAGTAACCGAAATGAAGCCGCGGCAAGTGCAAGAAACACCACCAGTTTGCAGGATGCGGCTGCCTTGGCGCACAGCTGATTTCTCTCTCGCGTGCAGGAGCGAGAGAGGGGTCAACCCGAGACAGCCGAGCAAACACGAGTTAGTTCGTTCCGGAGCGCGTCACCCCAAGTGCGTGGAAGCGACACACGGCCTGTGGTTCCGAGGCACACGAGTTCTCTCTTCCCATGAGGGCCCTACAGGTCAGCTTTCCCCAGCATGGCGCTTTCCGGATACGTTGGATGACCGCTCCCATAATCCCCCAGCCAGTTATGGGAATTGTAGCCCGACACACCTGCGTCCCGCCTGCTTGGAGAATCATTTTGGGCCACCTCATCCCAGAGCCCAAATGCAGCCACGTCCCCGGCGGCTTACCGTGTCCAAGTCGTAGGCAAAATCTCCTGCGGAGAGAAATGGGGTCGGAATGAGGCAGGGGGAGGGCCGTCTGCGGGGGGGGGGAGATTTCTAAACAGTGCCAAGGTGTGCCCTCTCCTGCATCCCCGGGAGGCTCCAGGAGGCAGCTGCCTCGCTGTCCCCCGGGACAAAGCCCAACCTGGCTGAATCCCCCCGGATCGTACCTGCGTGCAGCACCACGTCGTACAGGCCCATTTCGGTCTCATGCTGCAAGCGCGGCAGGGACTGGGGGTTCACCTGGCCCAGGTCCCCGAACACGGCGAAGCGTGGGCTCCAGTCGCTGCCGTTCAGCAAGGCCTGGAAGCTGTAGGGCCGGCTCCAGCCCTGCTCGCTCCCACAGCGATAGGCTGCAAAGGAGGACGTCCGGCAGTGCTGCCCCGGCTCGCTGCCCCCGAGCGGCCCCAGCTGCCCCAGGAGGAACCGGAGCCTCTTCCGGCCGGCCGCAGGCCAGGCTCCACTTCAGAGGGTGGGCGGGGTCCATGGTGAATGGGGCGGGGCCAAGCGCGTCAGGGGCAGGGCCAAAACACTCCCGCGTGCCGGTGCACTTTCCTTAAAGCTTTGGCGGACACTAAGCCCACCTCAGGTGAGGCACTTCGACGTTTCAGAGCAGGGAGAAAGTACCCCACAGCCAGGCCCAAGGGGTCCTGGGGAAGGGGCCACGAGACACCCCCCTCCTGGCTCCCAGGCCTGCCTGGAGGTGCCGCTTCACCTGCAGGCAGCACACGGACACGCTTTCCCCATTCCCAGCAGCAGCCCCACAACCACCCCACGAGGCAGGGCAGGCTGAGAAGTGGCGACGGGCCCACCAGCCAGCAGGGAGCTGCATGACGAGCCGGGCTGGAGCTCCGCTGCCCTGGGCTTGCAGAAAGGCCTTCTCCCAGCAGAAACGCTCCGGACAAGCGCGTCTTCCCCAGCCCAGACCTGACTGCCCTTCACACGCGCTGCCCTGGACAAAGTTCAGGACGATCCTGGGAGCCTTTTCCGGCATCCTTCCCCAGCCCCGCCCGAGCGCCTCGCCCGTACCGTAGCGCTGCCCTGGCTCAAGGCCCTCCAGGGAGACGTGGTGGATGAACGCGGTGCGTCCCAGCTTCCCGCCGTCCACAAACCGTGAGGCCCATCCCCTGGCCGAGCGCGTGAAGGCCTCTCCGGGGTCCCGGCCAAACAGTACAATGGACTCTGCTGGGAGGAAGGTCGTCCAGGTGACCATCATGGAGGTCGGGTCTCCTGTGGAGGGGGACGGCCTGCGCTGAGCGCCATCGCAGGTGGGCTGAGGCCTGCTCGGAGGGGATTCCGAGGGTCCAGCAAAGACCGATGCTCAAGGAGGCCGTTAGCAAGAAAAGGTACCTGGAAAGGAGAGGTGCACCTGCTCTGGCTGGGTGGAGTGGGACCCTTCACACCGCAGCTGCGGGAGCAAGAGGCAGAAGCCGCAGAGCAGCCCCTTCTCCCAATGCATGGCCCTTCCGACTGCCCACCTCTCCAGCCACACAACGTGGGACACGGGCCCAAAGATGGTTGCTTTGAAGCACGCTGCTCCCAAATTTGGAAGAAGAAAACCTGGAAACGGGGAGAAGCAGGGAAAGGTGTTAATTCCATGCAGAGTTGCGATGAATGTCACGTATTTCTCAAGAATACTGTGGGTGTTTTTATGCCGTCTCCTGAATCAGCTGCTGCTCTGCTTCTATTTACATGCTCCATAAAAACGCCATAAAAAGGAAGCGAAGCGCCGCTGCTCTTCTGCAGGGCTCCTTCCTTCTAAAGCCTTATGCCACAGTGTCAGGCGCAGCCATCGCTGTTTCATTAGGGTTTTTCCCATAGGGTTTTGTTTTTCAGTGCCAGGCCAAGGCCTTTTTATTTAAACTATATTTTAATTGCTGAACTTATTTATTGATTTTATATTTATGCCAGGACGTTTCCAGTTTTTTATGTATCTGTATTTCTATTTATTTGTGTTGGAAGCCGCCCCGAGGCTTTTGCGAATGGGGCGGCATATAAGAATTCCAAATAAATAAACAAAATAAATAAATAAACAGAGAACTGGCTCCCCCCCCCCCCCCCGTCCCTCCTGCAGCCACACTCAAACGACCTGCATCAGGCCGACGGAAAGCATTCTGCTGGCTGGCCCAAAGATGCTTGCTTTGAAGCACACTGCTCCCAAATTTGGAAGAAGAAAACCTGGAAAGGGGGAGAAGCACAGGCCACGCGACCCCCCCCCCCAAGGCCTGCAGCCCCCAAGCAAAAGGACGGGGGTCTAAGACACAGCTTCCTGCCTGAAATGCCACTATCCTGACACGCCATTGCTGTGCGCACCAGGATGCAATCCCACTTGCGTGGCCAAACGAGGAGTGGGCAGTGGAAGAGACCATTCAGGCACGGGCGGGGGGGGGGGGAGCGGAGCCCCTCCTGGCTGGAGCGTCAGGCCCCAGGCAGCCAGTGCCGCAAAGGCTCAGCCCGGGCCAGTCCGTACCACCCTCACTGGGGCATCACTGGCTTCCAGTATTCACTGTGAATGGTTTCCGCTCCACCCTGTTGCCAAAGCTTCCAGGGCCATTTACAACAACGTACAAAACGAAACAAAAACGTTAAAACAATCTGAAATCAATCTAAAACAGCTTGGAAATACAGCTGAAAATACAATAACAGGACCCAGCAAGGAGGAGGATCATCCCCGAGGCCTCAGGGCAGCCAAGACCTTGGAAGGCCTCCCCGCAGAGCGCTGCCTTGCCCGGAGGCAGGAAGGGGGCACAGGCGGCACCAGGCAGGCCCAGCCGGAGGCCGCCCCACACCTGCCCGGCCGCCGGCACCGGGGGAAGGCCCGGGGATGCGGGCCCGGCGGGCTGGGAGAGGCGCCCCACGGCTTTCTCCTGCCGAAGTATGTGCAGGGCTGCTCCCGGGGCGCCGTCCTTGGACCTCCCCGGAAACGGGCGGCTTTGCAGAAGCTGCCCCCCGCCCGCAGCACGGGGTGCCCCGAGCGAGGCCTCGTCTTCTCCCCGCCCCGCGCCGCGCCCCTCGGGCCGCGCCGGGCCCTCCCCTCCCCTCCCGGGCGCTGGCGGCTCGAGCCCCGGGGCCCCGGCGGGCGGGCGGGCTGGCTGGCCGGGGGCCGCGCGGGACGAGCCGGCGAGGGTCCCCGCTGCGCCCGGAAGGCGCCCGCCCGGCCCTA
>NW_025335760.1:1390320-1414034 GCF_004798865.1 Varanus komodoensis
GGCCCCAGGCCGACCCCCTCCGGCTCCCGGCCGTGCGTGGGCGCGGCCCTTTTCTGGCGGGCTCAGCTGCGCGAACCTCCTGGCTGTGGCACTAGATACAGTTCAGGTGTAAATGTGTGTTGTGCTCTTGCCACGCATCATTGCATTTGACGTTTTATTGTGTTCGACCGGTTGTGGTGCAGCACGCACAGAGCTTTAGCCACTGAGTTACGTGGCAGCAAAGTTAATAACGATTTCAATGTTGTCAGGTGCCCGACGGTGACAAGACCGGAAATGGGGCAGGCGAAGAGCAGGATATCCTCGGATCCTCCACGCGGGAAGGAGATCCAGTGCCTGGTGGATCTGAACCCCTTGCCGGATGAGGTGCTGGTGCTGATCCTCAGCTGGGTGCGCGCCCGGACCCTGGTGACCCGCTGCCGCCTGGTGTGCCGCAGGTGGAAGCGGCTGATCGACACCCCCACGGTCTGGAAGCTGCAGTGGGAGAGGGACCCCTCCCTGCGGGCTGCCCTGAAAGCGGCCAGTCGCCACCCCCAGATGGAGTGGGGCCGGGTGAGCGTGTTGCGGCCCTTCGGGAGAAACCTCATCAAGAACCCCTGCGGGAAAGGTGAGGAGCCGGGAGCGAAGGGGCGCCGGGGGCCTGGGGGGCGCTTCCCCGCATTTCTAAACGGGGAGTGCAGAGGGAGCCTCCGTACCCCGTGACCCGGAAGTGCTCGGCCGCAGATCCCAGGCGTGTCGTGGGCGATTTTGCAGGCAGGAGGGACGGCGCTCTGCACATCCGCAGAGGCATTTCATGATCCCACAATGTTTTTCAGAGCTGAATCCCACCCTGAAAACAGTTTCTTTGGTTGAAGGTCAATTTGGAGTGTTTGGCGAGAGAGGCAAATGCGGGCTGGGCCGCTGAGGCCGACAGCATGTGGCCCCCGGTATTTTGGCCTGCAGCCCCTCGTCGCGGCTTGCTGGCTGGCGTTATGGGGGGCTGGAGGTCACGAGTTTGCGTTCCTGCTGTAGCGGAAGGCAAGGCGTGAGGATGCTCACAGTCGGGTGTTTTGATGAAAATCACGTTTCTCAAGAACTTCATGAGTGGGGTTTTTTTGTGTGTTGTCGATAATATTTACTTTCTGTCTAGCTTTAACTTTCCACTGGGCCCTTTAAATTAAGAAGTCACGATAAAGCTCCTGCTGCTTAATTGTTCTCTTCTTCACTTTCCTTTACGTTTCGAAGCAGCCCAGCCTGTTTCTCAACAGGTGCAGCTCAATGTGAACAATGCAGGTGGATGATGTTTTACTTAAGGTTAACCTTGCCCCGAGGGCCTGCTTTGCACGTACTGAGAATGCAGCATATGGGTTAAACCCTGGGTTGTTGCTGAATCGTGGGTTGCCGTTCTGTGTGAACCCTTTACTGTGGTTTAACCATGGGCTGTTAACCTCAAGGAATTCAGAGTTTGCAACCCAATGACAAACCATGAGTTAGTTGCTCATGGGTAACAAGCCATCCTTAAATTGTAATGCAGGGTTCAAACACAGCGATCATTGCTTAACCCTTGGCTCCCTGATTCCAAGACCACCGTATCCATGATGTTTTGCATTTCTGTGTCCACAGAGGAATTCCAGCACTGGAACATCCAGCCGGGGGGGGATGGGTGGTGCGTGGAAGAGAACAAGCACCCGGTGGAAGGCGCGGAGGCCCAGACGTGCTTCGTCTCTTCCTATTAGTGAGTTTGGGGAGTAAGTTTTCTCCCGGGCCCCTTCCCACTTGGTTCCCCTGATGCTCAGGATGTCATGAAGGTCACAGCATCCTTTGGATGTGCCGTCCCTCCTCCTCTCTGCGTTGCCCTTCCCGCTTGCGAGTCCGTTTCCAAGCCTACACATTGTGACGACTTCACCGTTCCTCCCCGGGGTTTTGCAGTGTGCATGCCTTCCATTGTTGTAACTTGGGCTCTCCACGTGTGTGAGACGCTTTGTGGAAGCTGAGCACCTCACAGCACGGCATGGGCATGCTAATGCGCTTCTTGCTTTTCCTCCCTCTCTCCACAGCTGGTGCATAAAGTCTCAGCTGATAGATCTGCTGAAGGAAGGGTTCTGGGAGGACCTTTTGGACAACTACCAGCCTGAAATTTTGATCTCTGACTGGTGAGTATGGCTTCCCTTGAGCTCCGCTAAAAGCAGTTGGTGGCCAGTTTTCTGGAGAGCCTCTGCTGGACAAAACAGCTCCAGCCAGGGCGAGAATCTTTTCCAACGCGGTTCTCCCCTAGACCCAGCCCACGCTTCCAGGCCACCAAAGAGCCAAACAGTGATGTGCGATCAGTTGCCTCTCCCAATGATTTGGGGCTCGTGACCTTTGCAGACTTAACGGCCACCCGGGAACTCTTGGGGCTCATCCTGCCTTTCCAAAGAGTGGTCCGTGTGCAGCTCCTAGGCGCTCTGCAAGCCTTTGCACGCTTCAGACATTCTGTGCCAAGACGCGGGCGTGTTTGAGACGCGCATCCCGTGCCGTGCTCCACAAGCAGGCCGGGCAGAGGCTCAGCGCTCCTCCTGTCTCCACAGGTGGGGTCCCCGCGAAGACTGTGGCTGCGTCTATGAAATCCATGTCTCCCTCTTGGCGGGGGACCGGCGTTCGGTGATCGCCGATTTCAAGGCCAGCCCCGATCCCATCCCGCAGTGGAACGACACTCGGTATCAGCAGGTAGCTTTCTTCCGCAGGAGCCCCCAGGGCCCACCTTGGGACTCGTGACCGAGGGGCTTCCACGCACGGTCGCCTTCCACTCCTTCATCTTTAGTGTGGTCACTAGACTAGAGATAGATGTAGCAGTTCAGTCTTCAAAGATTTACACAGGTAATTGGGTAAAATGGTATTGGCAACTATTAAAAATATATAGAATGGAATAAAAAACATGGAAGTAGGATTACCACGATTAGGAAAAAAAGTATTCGTAAAATGAGTAAAATTAGGCTTACTTTGTGCTCATGGAGATTAGTGGAAACAGCAAAAAGCTGGCCCTGAGTAGCCAGGAAAAATTATTTTAACTGCCTTGTGGTATAAGCTGCTGAGCTGGACTTCCCGCAACACTTCCTTGGGTCTTTCCCATCTTTGGGAGTCTGCCCAGGCAAGGAGGATTCAGGCACAAACCTGTGTGTGTTGAGAGAGAAAAAGGGATCTGCCGCTCCTAGCATTGCTGAGCTGGCTGCGGACGGCAGGGGCGGAAGGACCCTTTTCTGCCTAAGCCATCACTGGCTTGGGCCCTTTCTTGAGTTCAGAGATGTCTTTCCTCGTTCCTCTTTGCCTCGGCAGGTGGCCCACAGCTTCAGGCGTTACGGCCCTGGCGTTCGCTACGTGCATTTCCAGCACAAAGGAAAGGACACACAGTTCTGGGCTGGGCATTATGGGGCTCGCGTCACCAACTCCACGGTCCGGGTGAAAGTCTCCTCGGAGCCCCCGTGATCTCTGCCGGGGAAGGTTTTCCTTGCTGCCCATTCCTCCGACCTCGGTGGCTTCTGGGGCAAACTTCGCCAGATGAGAAACAACGATTTTGTCTTGGAGAGGATTTTCGGAAGAGGGAGCGTCTGTCAGTGACTGCAGGGTGATGGTTGGGGGAATGTTCACGTTTCCTTTTGCAAAAAAATAAAGAACTTCTATGATTTATTTACCTTGAAGTCAATTAATCCATCTTCAAACAGTCAGGTATGAGACCCAGCACAATGTAGTGGGTGGAACGTTCAACTCGAGATTCCGCTCTAGACCCCACCTGGCCAAGAAACTCACTGGTTACTTTGGGCCAGTTGCTGTCTTTCAGCGATCCTACCTCACAGGATTGTTGTTAGGACGAAATGCGTGGGAGGCAGACTGGATCAGCCATTTGAGGTTCCATGCAGGAGGAAAAAAGCAGGAAAGAAGGGTAAAACAAAATTTAAAATAATTGTTTAAATTAAAAAAAAATTAAAGTGAGTTTGAGAGGTGAAAACATGGGCTCAGAAACTGTGTGGAACAAAGATCTGTGACAAAGACCCCTTGTACACACATGCAGACTCACAGGTATGCCCGAATATCAGTCCAATCCAGAAGTATCAGGATCCTTCCCATGGTACATACACAAATTGCACACCGCTCCAACAAAATCCAGGAATTAACTTGAACAGCTTGACAACTGAAATGCAGAAGTTTTACTTTTCCGCTCAGTATGAAAGCATTCATTATCTTTGAGATGTCACATGGTACATTGAAAAAATGCAGGGAGTTAAAACCATCCAGACACTCACAACATTTTCGGGTAATTTGTATGCAGCAGAATTGAGGACTTTCCTGTGCAGCCACTCCTGACCTTGAGTCGGAATGGGGCCGTACAGAGAACTGAGGAAGGGGCCGTGACGGGCCGCTCAGCGTGCTTCCCAGCGGGAGATGATCCGGGAGATGATCTGTCCTGAGATTCCGGCTTCAGGAATGCCTCTTGGGAGGGCACAGATGCCGAGAAGGGCGGCTGTGAAAGGGGGGTGGGGGGACACCACGGGGAGGTGGGAAACACACACTGGGGGTTCCAGGCCCTCCGAGGGGCAGAGGAAGCGTCCTCGCATCAGGTGCCGTGTGCCGCTGGCCTACCTGTTTGCGTAATTCAGCGCAAGGACCAGCTCTGCTACTCAGGGCGGTGCGCTTGGTCTTGGTGGATTTTGACAAAAACGTGCGAAACGCAGAGATGCGCACACAGGAAAGAGCAGGCAAGATCAGGACTGGCATATATTCGGCCGGTCAGAAGACCCCCAGAAATGAAACGTCCTGCAAAGGCGGCAGGAATTTCACACACTGGATGCGGCAAGGACCTTCCCCTCTCCGTGCCAGCGCTGCCCATCAGGGCGCAGAGCCAGTCCCACGGGCTCTGCACAGGAGCCACGGGCGCACGGCCCCCCGGGCCACTTGACCCTCTCGGCCTCGAGGCCAGAGAGCAAGAGCAGCCGGCTGGATTCCAAGCCTCCGTGCGTGGAGGAAGCGCGAGGCCCGGCAACCATTGTGCTGGCGACGGCTGTCCGGGAGACACCAGAGCCCCCTGCTCCCGGCTGCCGCTCAGAGCTGCCTCGGCAGCCATGGGGCGATGGCTGGGCGGCCCCGGGAGCAGCCGAGACCCAGCCCATGGCCCAGGGAGCAGAGGCCCCGGGACCGGGTGCTCCAGGCGGTGGCGTCATGGATCCCGCAGGCGCTGCGGGAACCGGCGGAAACGATGCAGCGCCGGTCTCCGCCTCACTGTCCCTGAAATCCTGCTTCGGCCAGGGTGAGCGCGGGCTGATCCCGGCCCGAGCCGTGCGAGGCGGTCCGCCAGAGCCACGAGGTCCGCAGGGCTGCCCGGGTGGCTCAAGCGTGGCGTGTGGCGCTGTGGCCGGGCGGGGGCGCCCGGGCCAGGAGAGCCCCCGGAGGCCTCCTCCTGGAGCGGGCGCGAGGCCATGGGGACCGGGTCCCTGTGATGCCCTCTGGATTGGCCGGGCCAGCTGTGTCACCCCCCGTGGGAAGGGACAAGACCCCCCACACGACTGAAGTCACCTCGCTGCCCCCTGCCCCCTTTCACTGGCGGCTCGGCACTGTTGCGCTGGGGCGAAGCCTGGATCCTCCTGGGACGGGGGCTTTCTTCTGGAAATGTGCCGAGAGACCCCTCTCCGCGTGGCTCGTGCGCCTTGCCCTCGAGGTGACCAGCAGAGTCGCCTCGAACGCGTCGCTCCCTCCCCTTTTCCGCAGGCCTGAGGCAGCTGAGCCACACCGAGGGGCTTTGCAACGCCACCCTGATCGCTGGGGGAAGAAGGTTCCCGTGCAACCGGTGGGTGTCTGTGCCCGGCCAGGCGGCCTGCTCACCTGTCATTTTCCTACCCCGCTTTTTCCTCCAGGGAGGTCAAGGCAGTGCTTATGGGCCTCCTCCTCTCGGGTTCATCCTCAGAACAGCAACCCTGCAAGGGAGGTTGGGCTGAGAGTCAGTGACTGGCACCAAGGCACCCACTGACCTTCACGGCCAAGCGGGGACTTGAACCAGAATGGCGGAGTGTTCAGCGTCCTGGACTGACTTGGGAGAACAAGGTTCTAGTCCCCATGAGGCCCACTGGATGGCCTGGGCCAGTCACTGCCCCTCAGCCTAACCTACCTCACAGGGTTGTTATGAGGATAACATGGAGCAGAAGAGCGCCGTGCAAGCCATCTGGGATCCTTCCAAGGGGGAAGGAGGAGGCCGGGATAAAAAGTCACTGCAGCAAGCCAGGCGCGATGCCAGCTCCCGCTCCGGGCCGGCTCCCAAGGGAGCCAAGTCGCGCCTTCCTCTGGGACAGGGCCGGGGACGAGGTTCCCTGAGGATGCACACAGCTCCGTCCGACAGTCTCCATGTTCTCGCAGGGCCCTGCTGGCCTCCATCAGCCCCTACTTCCAAGCCATGTTCGCCAGCGGCTTCAAGGAGTCCGTCGACGGAGAGGTGCTCCTGCAGGATATGAACCCGGCTGTGCTCCAGAGCCTGCTGGGCTACCTCTACTCGGGGGAGCTGTCGCTCAGCGCAGAGACCGCAGAGGACCTCTTCACGGCAGCCAGCCGGCTGCAGCTCAGCCCAGCGCTGGCGCTCATCAGCAGGTAGCCCGGGAGGCCCGGATCTGCCTCGTGTCTCCCCTCCTCCGCCGCGAGGGCCACCCGTACCTTCCCCGTGACGCCCTGCCTTTCCATCCCTGCTGGCAGGTACCTAGTAGAGAAGATCTCCATGGAAAGCTGCCTTCGCCTCTACTCGCTGGCTTGGGACCACAACAACCCCGCCTTGCTGCAGGGCTCGATGCGCTACCTGAGCCTCCACTTTGAGCCCCTCCTGGAGCACAAAGACTTCCCCTGCCTCGACCTCGGGGCTCTGGTGGGCATTCTCTCCTCCGACCACCTTGCGGTGCCCTCCGAAATGGCCGTCTTCCTGGCTGTGCAGCGCTGGGTGGCAGCCGAGCCCGCCGGGCGGCTTCCCACACTCGGGACGCTGCTGCGGCATGTCCGCCTCCCGCTGCTGACTCGCGAGGAGATCGCCCGCATCCAGGCGGACGTGGCGGCGCTCGGCCGGGAGGTGGAGGTGCAGTGGGAGGATCTGGACGGGGCAGGGCGGCTGCGGGAGAGCGGGGGCCTCCGGCAGGGCATGTTCCGGGAGAGGATCGTGTGCATCAAGGTGCCTCGCCTGAGAGACATCCTGTCCGTCAGCGAGGACATGGATTGCTACATGGAGTGCATAAACCCGGGGACGGGCTCGAGGACCAGGCTGCCGCCCCTAGAGCTGGTGGCGCTGCCCGGCTGCTCTGCCCTGGAACACAGGCTGTACCTCTCCGGTGGGAAGCACTCCGACGGCTCCTACTCCCGTGCTCTGCACGAGTACAACTCGCTCGCCGACCGCTGGGTCCAGCTCCCCGCCATGTCCACCCCCCGCTCTGTGCACATGCTCCTGGCGTGCAAGCAGAGGCTGTTCGCCCTGAGCGGCTGGAACGACACGGGCGCCCTGGCCTCTGCCGAGTGCTTCGACGTGGCGCGGCAGGCGTGGGCGCCCATCGCCAGCCTGCCCATCATCCTGCGCTTCTCTGCTTCGGCCCCGTACAAGAACAGGCTGTACCTGATCGGCGGGGACGCGGACTCCGACGAGGTGCTTTACCAGGGCATCCTCGTCTACGACATCCACTTGGACACCTGGGCACAGGTGCCGCTGGACTTCTGTCTCCATGGTGCGGCCGCTGTCCCCATGGAGACGGGGATCTGTGTCATCGGGGGCTTCTTTTCAAAGAAGATCGCGCACTCCTACCCGAATGGGCGCTTCAGCCAGCTCCTCCCCTGCACTTCCAAGTGCTTCTTCATGCACGAGGCCGGCACGGTCAGCCGGGAGGTCGTCATCCCTCCGCTGCCGCTGCCCCTGGCCTTCGCCGGCGCCACCTGCTTCCAGGGGAAGGTTTACGTGATGGGAGGCGTCTGCACCTCCAGGACGCACGACTCCATCTACCACTGGCAGCCTGGGGAAGCCGCCTGGACGCGCTACCCAGAGAGCCTCACGGGTCAGGGGGCCGTGGTGCGGAGGGTACTGAAGTGCGTGACCCTGAAGGTGGCCCGGCCGAAGATGAGGACGCTCATTCGAGATGCGTCTGCCAGCCAGGTGGCCGTTGGGCTGCTGGACTCGAAGGCCCCCTCTGGGGAGGGCAGCCGGGATGGCTGTCCCTCACGCTCCCCGGGGGCAGAACCCACAAGAGCTGCAGAAACACCTCGCAGGGAAGAGATATTTTCGTCCGGATTCCCCTCATATTCGGCCGACTAAAAGCTCATGCGGCTCCCCCTCCGATTCTGCCTCGTTCTCACTCCCGGCAGTGAGACAGACATTAAACTTTCCAGGACGACATGCCAGGTTTTCCCTGCGTTTAAGGAACAGCCGCCAACACGCCACCCCTGAAGACACAAGGAGCCACAGGCAGCCTTTACTGAAAGCACGCAAAGAGAGCGCTGGAACCCCGCCATGTTTTTGCCATGTTGTCATCCTTTCCAAATATACAGGTTGTGCAGGTGATGAAAGGGCACGGAAGTACCTGAATCGGCTCTCTGAGATCGCCCCAAAGCAGACCCAGCACCCTCAGGTCCAAAACCCACCCCATGACGGCGACAGTGTGCAAAAATTAGCTGGGACCAAGCTGCCACGAGCAATTACACACGGTTTGCGGGACGGGAGGGCGAGATCCGAGGCAGGGCTGCCCGCTGCGCAGTTCAAGTCATGTCAGTTTAAAGCGGGATGTTGACTCCCTTGGGCCAGTGGAGGGTCCAGGGGCCGGCATGTTCCTTCCTTGCCCCCCCCGGCCCAGCTGCGTCCTTGCAGCGTGGACAGTCAGAGCGGTTCCTTCTGCACCAGCTGCGAGGGGGCAGGATGGCAGCTCAGCTTTTGGACTCCCTGCTCCAAGATCGTGGGATCCCCCAAAATCCTATGGCTGCCCAGGCAGTGTCGGGAGTCCATAGGACCGCACTCTTTTGAACGCTGACACTGCCTTCTCACCAAAGCTTGCCAGGTGGTGTGCAACACGTTAAAAATACACAGTAGGAACAAGAAAAGAAAAGAAAAGAAAAGAAAAGAAAAGAAAAGAAAAGAAAAGCAGCACAGCGTAAAACCCTCAGCAAAGAATGAAATATAAAACTAAACTGAAAGGCAGTTGGGTTTTATATTGTATATTTCAATTTGGCTTAATGAAATCTAAAGCTAAATTGAAAACCAAAACCAATGAAATAGAAAACCAAATTAAAAACACTAGAAGCAGCTCTCAAAATAGCTCGGAGAATAAAAACACATTCACCCAACACCATAAAGATCTCTGCAGAGGTGCCAGCTCTGGGGGGAGAGCTGTGCATGGACCCACCTCTGCTCTGTTTGTCTTTACTGCTTGTAGCCAAAGCCACCACAAATTCGAGAAAGAAAAATGAGTCAAGGCAGCAAAAATACAGACCATAAAAATTATCGTAAAAATATAAAAATTACAAGAACATAATGAAATCCCACATCCATTCCATGGGAACAAATAAAATAATCCTTATCCAGAAGGATAAACCTCTTTTCTAGCAGCAGGACAGACTCTACGCCTTGGGTCAGAATACGTGCATTCCTGCCTGCCAGCGGCAGATAAATCTCGTCCAGCAAAGGCCCATTTGGAGGAGGATCGACGGAGGCCTCTGCACCCCGGGGCCGGAATCCTGGGCTGCGGAGTGGAGGGCGTCCCGTCCCCTCAGTGCCATCCCTGCAGAGTCCCCGGACGGTTGGGGTGCTGCGGATCCTGCCCAAAGGGCCGGAGGTGGCTGCTGGAGGCCGCCACGAGTCGCTCACCCTGGGGCGGATGCCGAGGAGTGCAGCACCCCCTGCCGCCGGGGAGGGTGTGGGCAGCGGGTCCCCCCGGTGCTCTGCCATGATGCAGGAGGGGCCCCCGGGCCCTGAGCTTCATCCCTGCTTGCCCCACACGCTTTAGCTGATCCCCAGAAAGGACTCGCCATGACCACGTTCCCAAGATGTGGGTCTGGACGGACATTGTCTGCTCCAGCGGACAAGCTCTTGTGGTGCTTATTTCTCTCCCTTGTTATTCCAGAAACAGCCTTGAATGAACAAAAGTGGGTGGGAAAGCGAGACGATAATAAAAAGAGGGAGGGAGGGAGGGAGGGAAGCGACCTGCTTAGATTTTGCGTAAAGGGATGCTTGGGAGAAGCACATCGTCAGGTGTGCTGGGGAAGACCTTTTTATTTAATCAATATTTTAATAAGTTTTAATATTGAATTGTATCATCATATTTTAATTGCAGCCAGAGTGATTCGTTTATTTTTATGTTATGTTAGATTATATGTTTGTTATGTTATGTTTGTATTTTATTTGTGTAAGCTGTCCTGAGGCTTTTGCAAAGGACGGCATACAAATATCCTAGATAGATAGATAGATAGATAGATAGATAGATAGATAGATAGATAGATAGAAAGAAGCCCAGCGGGGTGGAGCGTTGCTCCCCTCGGTCACCACGAGGTGGCGCAAGAAACCCGCGGCCGGAGACCGTGGCGGCTGCGCGCGGCTTTTCCACGCCCGGCACGTAGCCCGGTGCCGGAACCCGCGGCCTCCGGGGGCTGCGAGGGCAGGGGCGCAAGCGGGGGGTGGGGGGCGCCGTCGCTGAGCCACGGCGGCTGCTGCAGAGCCCCACGGAGCCCCACGTCCCTAAGCTCACACCTTTTATTCTTCTGTAGCGTGCCAGGGCGGGTACGAACCTGTGCACTCACACATGCAGAATGCCTGCGTGAACGTGCGTGAACCTCTGTGCACAGATGCTCGTAGAGTGGCTGGCATATGCGGCATGGGGAAATAAGAACAGCTTTATTTTTGAAAACCCAGTCCAGGAGGCCAAGCTGTGCTCAGGAGAGGGGAAGGCTTCCCAGGTGGCATCCTATTGCTGACCTTTGATGCTGATGTGGCAGCTGAGGTACCCCCAGCGGCCGCCACGATGCCATTGCCTTTGGGCCTCGCAGCGCATCTGTGGAGAGATGCTGCTGGTCCTGCTGCCCGCCCAGTCCGGAAACATCGGCCTGTTCCTTCCCTCTATTTTTTCCCCCAGATCCAGCTATACCAACACCCTTTCCCACATCCTGTAGCAGTGAGTTTCCAGGACCACTTCTGAGCCAGAGTGAGGAGGAATATTCCTTTGGTTTTGTTAGAAAGAACTTGGATGGCTGCATATGAGCAGGCAGAATGGGCAAATGAATACGTTCTGTTTCCTCAATGTCCTTGCAAGATGTTTAAACAAAACAGAGAAACTTCTGTCAAACTTGGGACTCTTTTTATTACTGGCTAGAGGAACGGGACTTGGCTTAGATTTAAATATGTTTTTAAGTTATCATAAATGGAAAAAGAAGGGTGTGGGGGCTGACCCAGGGGGCTCGATGGTTTTGATGATGGATGTTGTTTGTAGTTTCCTTTTTGTTTTTTTTTAGGATTATAATTTCAAATAAAACTTCTTTCTACAGAAAAACAAAACACAAAATGGAGAGGGGTGATGCCTCAAGCAGGCCTAAGGCCCGAGTTGGGGATTACCATGAGCAGAGCAGGCTGGAACCAGGGGTCAGACTAGATGGCCTGGGAGACCCCTTCTGGCTTGTTTTCCCCCGTTTCTGTGTCTTTGGAAGAAGAGCCCTCCCATGACACCAAGCGCCTACGGCAGGACAGGGCAGGACTGGTATTGGCCACTCAGGGGATGGCACTTTGCACATGCTCTGAAGACTAGGATTTTCCCTCACATTTCCGGGCTCGGCTTTAGGCTTCCCTCCGAAGGCAGGTTCCACGTGCCCAATGCAAGCAGGTTGTTGGCGTGTGGGGCCAAAAGGAACTGCTCGGACCGACCCGTTGCAGGGACGCGAGGCAGAGTCTGACGGAGGGACGTCCTGCAGGTCGCAGAGGGACAGGCCTCGCGCGGGTGGGCAGACACTTGCAGGGGGAAAGCCCAGGCTGGAGAGGGCAGACTCGGGGGCTCCCAATCCGTCCAAAAAGGAGGCAAGCCGAGCACCGAGGCGGGCGCGCAAGTTGCGGCTGGCAAGTTCACCGGCGAGTTTCGCCACGAGCACAGCCCGAGGATGCAGTGCGGGGGCGGAAGGCTCGGGATGCGGAGCAGGAGGGAGCTGGGCAGCGAGAGGCGGGGCGCTCAGCTCGCTGCGGCTGCGGGGGGGGGGGCAGCCGCCCTCCTTGCGGCGGCGCCGACATCGCGTGGCGGGCCCTTCGCCCGCGCCGCACGGGCGCCGCGTCCGGCGGGGGGCTGAGGGCGGCGGGCCGGGGAGAGGGGCGGCCCCGCCGGCAGGGCGGCGGGGGTGGGGCCGGGCGGGCGGTGGGTGGGGCGCTGCGGGCTGAAGGTGGGGCCGGCCGTGCGCGGGGGGCGTCTCGGCTGGCTCAGCCTGAAGACCGCGAGCCCAGCGAGGGGGCGTCTGGCAGCGCCCGAGGGGTCCCCGGCCGCGAAGATGCAGGAAAGAGGTGGGTTGCTATGGCGACGGGAGGCAGGCGTGCGGGGACCGGCCGGGAGGGAGGGAGGGAGGGAGCGCGGCGGGCGGGCGGGGGCGCCAAGGGGCGGGCGGGCGGCGGGGGGGGGGCGCGGGCAGTGCGGGCGCGGGCACGGCCGACGGCATGGCCAGCTGCGGGATCCTGCGCGACGCCGCCTCGCTCCTGCAGTTCTGCCACGGTGAGTCGGCGCGTCCCCGCAGCAGCGGCTGCTCCGCGTTCTCGCGCGCTCCGCCGGACCCCCGGGACGGCCCCGGGCCCCCGGGAGGCCCCCGCCCCAGCCCAGCCCAGCCCCCACTCTGCTGGCGGCAGTCCACCCATGCGCGGATATGGTGGCGCAACGGCTCCAACTTTGCGCGGTGCTGCAAAGCGCCACGGCCGGCGGGCGCGAGCAGGGAGGCGCTCGCTTGCCCCCCCCCCGCAGCCCTGCAAGGACGGCGTGGGGGGGCGGCAAGGGACGCCGCAGCGCCGGTGGGGCAGCGCGTCAATGGAGCTTGCAGGATGCAGACCCAAAGCGGGGGGCGGTTGGAGGGGAGGGGGCTGCGCCCAGCCGGGCACAGGCAAGGGGCAGCAGGAGCCGGACCCTCGGTGTTGACCTGCTGCCCCTTTGCTGGGACGGCCGCAGCATTCCCCCCCCCTCCCGCCCGCCCATGCCTATTTCCCTCCGACCGATGCAACCTGTGCAGTTCTCAGCGGAGGACAGTGCCCTCTAACCCTGGACCAACTGCCCTGGAAGAACAGTGCTCTCCAGTCCCGTGCCCCAAGCCCCTAATCTGGGAGGCAGTCAGGCCACGCCGAACGATGGGGGAGGCAGCAAGCAGCCTCTGGCTGCTATTTATCCATCTGGCTGGTCGGCAAAGTAGGAGGCTAGAAGCTGAGCTGAGGAGTGACCAATCTGCTCGACCGCATGGTGAAGGGACCTGCGAGGGGGGAGCTCGGGGCTCAGGCTGGCCGCCTCCTCGAGGGGGACGGCGACATTTGAGGCTCGCTGAGGGAGCTGCACCGACCCACGTTCTGCTTTTCAACAGGTTGCGAGGCTCAGCCCTGGCTCGCATGCACGCTTGCATCCCGCTTCTGGGCAGGCGCCCCGCTTGGCCTGGAGTCGTCCTAAGCAGCGCCTGCCGCGTGGGCACGATGGGAGGAGCCCTGGCGTGGCAGGGCGGTTCAGGTCCATTGTACCCTCGCCGTTGCAGCCCACCCTTCGGCCAGCAAGAGGGACCTCAGTGTGAGGCTCACAGGACGCCAGTTTTGGTCCCAGCTCCTGTAGGGTAGGGGGAGAGAGCGCGCTGGACGGGCTCAAGGTTATCTGGTGAGCTGCGTGGCTGAACCAGCGTGCGAATCCACGTCCCTGAGGTCCAGCGGCTGGCCTTCCCTGGGCACGTTCCCGCCTTGATTCCGGGCTGGTTTTGCACGTCTCCCCAGCGGCAGCCCCGTGCCGGCATGCTTCTTCCAGCTCCTGCTCCGGGACTGAGGGGTTCTGGCTCGGGCCGTCTGCAGGCGGCTTCTCGGGGGCCAGCCGCTTCCCGCCAAGGTCACCAAGGCAGGCTCGGCTGAGCACCGATGAGCAGGCTGGCTGGTCTTCTGCCTACCCTCCCAAAGCTGGTTCTCTGCCTGGCTGCAGCACCCGTTGTCTGTGATTGGACCGCGGCTCAGGGATGCTGCAAAGAGGGAGGAGGGAGAGATGCTCGAAGATGTGCGATTGCAGGAGAGGAGGCGAGGCGGCAGGGCAGGGCAGGGCAGGGCGCGAGGCCCCGCGCTGCAGCAGAGGCGGGACGGGGGCAGCCTGGGCGGCGTGGGCACCCGGCACAGGCAAGCCCTGGCATGACAGGTGGGTGGCGGCTGGTCCACGGGCCCCCTTTGCCTGCGCCCCCCCGGTTCTGCATGCAGCTGCAGCCCTTCCAGAGGGAGCTGCGGGGGTCCGAGGAATGCAGGAAAACATGCCCCCGTGCAAGCGTGTGCCTGCAAATGCGCATGCCACGTTGGGAGATGCCTTCCAGCGCGAGGAATGGGAGAGAGGCGGATGTTGCCGGGGCGGTGGGGGCTGTGGGGGCTGTTGTACCGCTCTGCCGCAGGGATGCAGGGGCCAAAAGCCCAGGAGGCTGGAGGTGCCTTCGCACGCCTAGAACACAAACGTGTGCACACGGCCCCCCCCCCACACACGCCATGGGCAGCGAACAGCCCCCGCTGCTCTCCGGGGTGCGCTCCATGTGTGTGTGAGTTGGCAGCGAGGGCTGTTGTGCATGTGGTGGGGATTAGCCTCGCTCCCCTGCAGGCGAACATCCTCACATTCTGCTTATAGAGCACGGGGGGGGGGGGCAGTGGGGCCTAACTGGAGCCACCCCTTGGCGCAGGGACTTGTCTTCAGCACCAGCTCTGCTCCAGAACACTTAGCATGATCATGAAAGAGAAAGCATCCCTCCGAGTGCATGCAGAGCACAGCCTCACAATCTTCACATGGCTGTAGAGAGGGATCTGCAAAGCGTTCTGATCGGAGGACAGAGCTCCCAGCCATCCCGACGCCCCACATAGCGGGGAGTCCGGCTGGGGAAATGCCCGCACGTTCTCAAGCAACCGCCTTCTTCCTGGTCACGCCAGATGATGATCCTCAGTCCCCGCTTCGCTTCTTCCGTGTGTGGTGTCAGAAGGGAAGGTCTGTGCTTCCCCAGAGCCGCTGGCCCTGCCCAGGGGGCCTTCCTTCCCCAGAGGAGATGCTGTCCTTCCAGAGCAGTCTTGCATCCAGCGGCTGGCTGGACAGAGGCTCTTCACGGCTCCTCCCAGCTCCATGGCCCTCGGAGCTGTGGGAGTGCAGCGCACGTGCTGGAGACAGGGCCCTCTCTCTCTCTCCAGGGCTTGGAGCAGGTTGGCACTCGGCAGTCCCAGATCCGCAGACTCACACGCCTGTTATGGAGTGTGTTAGCCCATCGTGCGGCTTGTCCATTCTCTGGCGGCCAAGAAGCATCCTTGTGGCCGTGTGGATGGGAATCCCACGCGCGTTTCCTTCGAAGGAAGTCTGGCGGTGCTCATGGGGCCATATTCCCCAGGACGTGCGGCTGGGACCGCGGGTCCGTCGTCCGTGGGGTGGGCAGCCTGTTTCCCCCCAGCAGGCTGATCGGAGGACAGGGCTTGATGCTCCAAACCGATCATGAGTAAAGGACTAGGGGGCAGTGAAGGGTTTTTATCGCTGGCTCAGTTCTTCAAACATCTTGCACAGGGCATCCAGTTGCTACAACATAATTAAAAAGCAGGGATTCCCACACCTTTTCAATGCACCCTTCAGGTAAGCCTGTACTGATGACTGTGGAACAGAGGCGACGCCGATTCCAGACCGCTTGCCTCTATTTGAAGCACCTTGCCTTGGTTATGTGCCGTAAGCTCTTACCCCAAAGACATCCCATAACCTCCTGTGCCCTTTCCAGAAGTGCAGCCAGCCCAACCAGAAGCCCACTTACCTGGACGGACAGGTGTGGCAGGGAAACACCCCATGAGCACGGAAAAAGCAACTTAGGCTGCAATGTCTCTGCTTGCCGCTAGTGGGCAGTGTCTGCAAAAGACTGAGCTCAGCCTGGACTGCCCAACCCTAATACAGCCCCTGGGGGCTCCCAGGGAATAGCGTGGGGGGGGGGATTATGCACAGTACGGAGAGCCCCTGGCAGGACGAGGCTCCCGCTTGTCCGGGTGGCTGACTTCAAACAGCTCGGGCTTGATGCCGTGTACCAGTTAGGAGAATCCGCTCCAACTGGCTGGAGATGCCACTGCAGGCGCTAACCACACAGGCATACTTGAATTAATACCAATATTTGCATTCTAGCAACAAATTCCACACTCCTGCAGCCCTTTTGTGTTTTCCTGGTGGGCATGCATGAGGGACAGAGAGAAACACGTTGCTTTTTCTCATCACAGATATGTTCTGCTGGTGATATTTTCAAAGGGGCTGATGATTGATTGATTCTGATATGCATATGAAGCTGAGACTGGGGCTGCACATCTTTGCACAGCCATCTCATTTCCTTCCCCTGCTGTAACGAAGCTCTGCAGCATGCAACCGAGATGGCCGCATGCTCCCTGCTTCTCCCGGCCCGGCCCGGCCCGCCCTGCCCCGCTCCCCTCCACGGTTCTTTCTTGTGCTCAATTTTAAGTTGCAAGCTTTTGGGGCTCAGGGCTGCCCCCCGCTCTTGGCAAAGCACCTGTGCTCAAGGTGCTCAATAAGCTTTCAAACAAACAACACCTTTTGATTTACCTAATCTGTACACTGCCTTGAGAATATTTTATATGGACAGGAACTAAACAGCTTAAAAGAAAGATGAGATAAAGACCACTCCTAGGCAGCCCCTCTGCCAGATGGCAATCAAGGTGGCTGCCTGTCTGTCTATGGGCAAACAGCCACAGGTCCTTGGTGTTTACACCACTGGGGATGTGTTCTGCCCCAGGACACAGTTTAAGCCTCGCACAGATAAGTCTCTGCTGCTTGTCTGGTTGCATTCACACACGTGTGTGTACACGCATTTGACCCCCAACATAAATTAACGGATGCATGCTCTCCTAAGAAGCATGCTGAGAAATATTCCATCTCAGTATTGGATTCTTTTTCTGCTTATACATTTTTCAAATCTGTCTTTCCAACCATGAGGGCTAGAAGCCACTTCCCATTTAAATGAGGCTCTCTGGTGTGTAACGATGGTCCAAATTCTGGGTTTTGGGGGGGGGGGATTAAACACATTTAGTAAGTTTGAATGAATCACACGCCTTGTTCTATGTCACCATTGTGGTAAATATGGATAATAAAGATGCGGAGCCTCTGGCCTCTGGCCGTGCGGAATGGCTCACCTGCTTCTCTCCCCCCCCCCCCAGATGACAACTTGTCAGGCGCCAGCGGGATGGAGGTGGACGATCGCATCTCCTACCTGGAGCAGCGGCTGCAGCTGCAAGAAGATGAGATCCAGGTGCTGAAGGCCGCCCTGGCCGATGTCCTGCGACGGCTGAGCACCTGTGAAGAGAACGGCCTCAGCGTGCAGAAGAAGGGCTCCAGCAAAGGTACTGGGAGGCGGGGAGGCGGAGCGAGCGGGGGTCCCCCGTGCCTGGAGTCCCTCCCACGGCCCCTCCCCAGCTGTGTGTGCATTTCTGCCTACGGAGGGGCCGGGGGGCTGCTGTCTGGCGGAGAAGGCCTCCCTTCTGCCCTGACGCAAGCAGGCAGAGCGGGCGCCCTGCCCCTCCGTCTCCCAGGGGCTTTGCCCGCGGCCTCCTCCACAGAGCTCTCCCGGGAGGCGCAGGGGCTGCTGGGCCTTGTCGGCTCAGCCCGCTGGTGGCTCCTGCCGGCCCGGCCTTTCCTCAGCAGCCTGGGCAGGAATCAGCTTCCAGCCGCTGGCTGGCCGGCGGCGCCTCCATTCCGGCTGCGTGGGGCTGCGCTTCCCCGCAGGCCGGCAACTCCACGCCGTGCGAGAGTCCGAGGCTTGTGCAAACCAGCCACCGACTGGGCAGGGCGACACCTTCCGGAGAGGCAGTGCCCCTGCCCTGGTGCCCCCGGCCGGCCTCGAGCGGCCCACGGGCTCTTGCCCCGGAGCCCACGCGGAGCCACCAGGCCCGTGCCACGGGTGGCTCCTCCCCGGATTTGTCTAATCCCTCTCAAAAACACCCTAAATAGGTGGAGGGCACCAATGAGCCCCGGGAGGGAAACGGTCCGCAGCGCCTTTCCCACGCGCTCGCTCTCTCTTGCAGTCTACCAGCTGCTGAGGGGGCTTCCTTCCCGGCCCACCTTGAGCAACGGAATCGTCCCGCAGAGGAGGGGCTATTCGACATCTCCGTCCTCCCCCAAGAGAGAGCTGCTTCCCGGGAAAAGGTGACGTGCCACTCGCAAGGGTGGCCTGCATGGGGCGCTCTCATTCCTCTCTTCCGGTGCCACTGCCTTTTTAAAAATCGCATCTGTCACGTCACTATTTAACGTGGACTGAGAGCAAACCGGCCGGGGGAAATCGCCACGACTCGGGACTCACTTCACGTCACAGTGCGGTGCACGGCCAGTGGCCACGGGGGGGGGGGGCACTTTGGGTCCAGGAGATGGGCGGTCAGCGGCGGTGGTCCGGTGGGGAGGGGCCTGCACACGCTCAGAATCTGGTGGAGTTCCCTGCTTTCAACCAGAAGTTTCTGATTTTGACCTATGTTTTAAAGTTCTATTTTGACGAGCAATTTAATTTTTAAAAATTCCTGCAGACACTTATTTAAGAATAAATTCCATTGACCATGCTAAGCCCTTTCCCACAAAAATATGCATATTTTATAATTTAATTATAATTTAAAATTATAATTTTAAGGCAGTATGGGTTAACTTAAACTTACCAAAGCCCAAATTTTTACTCCTTATAGTCTTAAATTTTCTAAATCCAAACAAAAGAAAACCAAGATCAAAACTGAGCAGCAACTTCGGATTATGGAGAGTCTGCCTGAGACTTTACCCCCATCCAAGAGTTGCAGACCTAAAACTTTCCCATGAGATCATGCAGGAATTTTTTAAAAAATCCACCTTTTTCCATTTGTGGAGAGAGATTATAAGAGAGGAGAGATTATAAGAGATTTGAATTAAGTACTCCAAAGCTACAAAAGACACAGATCAAAAAGCCGGAACGTTGTAGAATCCAGTTTGGCTTCTTCTCATAACTTAGAAACAGGCTGATACAATTCTGGGTCCTTTTTTCCCTCTGCAGACTGGTTCTCCAGGGGGTGGCGGGGGGGGGGGGGACTTAGAGATAAACACAGTCAGTTGCAAACGAACACTGCTGTCCAAATTCTTCTATTCAGTATGAGTTTCTAAACAGGCCTCCAAGGGTGTGGAATGGGCTTCCACATGCGGTCGTTGAGGCCCCATCGGTGCGGGTGTTCAAGGACAGGCTGGACATGCACATGGTGGGCATGTCGTGAGCAGAGCCGGCTGGTGCCGGAGGTCAGACTAGATGGCCGGGACCCCTTCTGACTCGCTCTGTTTCTATGTTTCTATTCTTTCTTGAAAAACCTGTTGGGCTAGGAAAATTGTCTTCAGTTCCAAGTATCTGAATTCATTCAGATTAGGAACTGACAAAACGGCCCATTGATAAACAACAATAAAGCCAGAACAGAAAGGCAAGCATTGGCTGGAGGCATCTGCATGAAGGCAACCCACCTGGGAATGCCTGCCGGCTGGCATCCTCTTCCCAGCAGCGATGCGGCTTCAAGCAGGCCGGAAGATCTTGCCCGCCCTCCCCGGTTTCACCTCCACATCTGCGAGCTGCTCGGAGCCAAACAGCTTCCGATGGTGGCGTTTCCATCCCAGGCTATCACAGCAAACTGAGATGCTTAGCAAAGGAATCGAATGCATTTTAAAAAGCCTCTTCAGGGTTTCCGTCCTGCGGAAGGTACGTAACCTGCCTTTTTGCAGCTGTTGCAAATGCAGGTCCTGTGCTTAGGTAAGGCATGGCAGGGTCCCCACGGATGAGAGGGCTTTAACGGGGCAAGGCTCGCCCACTGGACTACTAAGGCGCAGCATTTTGAGAAGCGAAAAGCAGAGCAAGACGAGGCTGCCCCGCGGCCTGCCTAACGCGGGAGGGCAACGAAGGCGCCCGGCCTCTTCCGGTGCGGCAGCGGTCCTACGGGTGCCGCCTGCATCAGGTGCGGGGCGATTCTGCATTGCATGGGGCAGGGAGCAGCCATGGGCCGGGGGTGCGCAGCGTCTCCGGGGTCCGCGGCGCAGCTTCGAGAAACACTTCTCACCCTCACCTGCTTTCCATGCGGAAAAACTCTCCCCACATCCTGCTTCTTGCTGTTACGCTCATCGCTTCAGGCCGGAGGGGGCTTCACTTCCAGAACACGGTGTCCGTTCAGGATGGGGGCGGAAGGGGAACCTCGCACAGAAGGGGTGGATCCCGTCTTCCTGCAGGCAGACGCCCCCGGAGGCAGGGCCCGGGGGGCGGTCGCGCAGCCCAAATTCCCTCACAGAGGCTTGGCAGGCTGGTTTGCCCGTTCTCCATCTGGCTGATGGTGCCGTTGGAAGGATCTGGCTGCCAGTGTGAGGACGGGAAGTGCAGAGCCTTCCACCTGGGCTGTGCCTTGGCTTACTTGCTCGAGCCGCTTGGGCAGGGCTCAGCAGGGCCCGGGGCACGTTCGCCGTGCATGGGCTTGTCCTTGCCTGTGGCCTGCCCTGCAGGGGTGGCGGGTCGCAGTTGGGCAGGGAAGAGGGGATGCCAACGGTCCAGGGCAAGGATGGGAGGGGGGCCAGCCAGGCAAGCGCCTCGGGATGCTGCTTTCCTAAAAGCAGCGGCGGCGGCGAGGATTAACTCTTTCCTGCCCAGCTCTCAAAGCGAAGGAAGAGCGGAGATCCCCAGGACGCGACGGCGGCAACCGCGCCTGCCGCTTGCGCCCGACGCTGCAGAGGGGCCGCCGGGCTCCCCGTGGATCGCGCGCCTCCGGTCTCCCGGGAGCCGCCGCCTCGCGCAGGGCCCGGCCTCCAGGCGGCTGCCGCGCCCCGCTTGCTCCCGCCCCGCTCCTCGAGCCCCAGCCTCGCCCGCGGCCCTCCCGGCCGGCCCGCCCCGCTGCTGCCCGGCCGGTCGCTGAGGCTCTCTCTCCCACAGCGGGCGCGGCTGCGCCTCCCCGGAGCGCCCGGCCTCCCTCAAGCGCGAGTGCTTCAAGGCCCAGAGGAGCCGCACGACCTCCTCGAGCAGCTCCTGCAGCGGGACACGCGAAGGGTACGTGTGAACGCGCCGCCCCGGAGGCTCCAGCCGGGCTTGCACATCCCCCGCCGCCCCGCGCGCTGCCGGCTCCACGCATCATCCACGGGGGCCGAGCCATTTCTGCCGCTTCGACCGGAGGGCGCACCGCAGGCTCCCCCGGCCTTGCAACCCAGCTTTCGCAAAGGTGCTTTTCGCCGGGAAAAGTGCCGGATGATTTCCCACGGACGGATGCTTTTTTCCTTCCGCTCTGTCAGCCCAGGTCTGGCCAGGCCCATTTGGGCGCTTTGCAGAGCAGCGGCGGTCCTGCAAAGCGCCTTGTCTTGCTTCCCGCCAGCTCAGCCTCGGGAGCGCCTGCCTCGCATCAGCCCGAACTGGCACAAACCGGAAGAGGAACTGGTGAGGCCGCGGGCGCGGAGATCGGATTTCAAAGCTCGAGGAGGAAGCGGCGGCTCGCTCCCCTAACCGGATATCTGCCTGTCCGGGCACTTCTTTCGGCTCCGGCCGCTCGGGGTGGAGTCCCCGCTTCTTTGCAGCTCTGTAAACCTTGCACCCCCCCAGCAAGGTTCACACGTGCACGGCCACCACGCGCTCGGGCTTCCCTCGCAGGGAGCGCCCGAGTTTTCCCGGGAAGAGCGGCCGCGTGCAGCGGGCCAGCCCCGGGCTCCCTGGCCGGTGGTCGGAGCGCGGTTCGCGGGAGAAAAACAGGCCGGTTCTTTCCCAAGCCTCCCCGCCGCCCCCGGCCAAGCGTGCTCCTCCCGCCCCGGCGCCGGGCGCGCTCCGGCACGGAGAGGGTTAAGGGGAGGGCGCGCCCGGGGAGGGGCCGCGCCCGGAAGGGGGAGGGCCGAGGAGACTCCGGTCCCGGTCCCGTCCCGGCGGCTCGCGAACTCGCCGCACTCCCGCTGCCCTCCACCCGCTGCGATCGCGCCGTCCCGCGCCGTCCCGCGCGCCGAGACCCACGTCCACCATGCGGAAGGCTTCGGGCGGCAGCAGCCCCGGGTACGTGGCGGCGGACGCTGCTGCCCCCGCGCCCCCGCCGCGCCTCCATCCCGGGCACCTGCTGCGCCGCCGGAAGAAGAGCTGATCTGAGCATGTGTGGAGTGCCTCCGGCTTCCCGGCGTTGCGCGCTGGGCCAGGGGCGCGCTCGCGCTTTCCCTTGCGGCAGGAGGGGGGGATTCACCTCCGGCGGAGCGGAGGCGGCCCCCTGGCGACAGCGGGGCTCGCGCGAGCCGCGGGCGAGTGCAGGGGGGCAAGTGGGCCGGGAGCCGGGCAACGGCGGGGCGGGGGGCACGGGCTGCCTCTGGCCCCCGGGCTGGTCGGGGCACGCCGAGGAGGGGTCTGAGGCGGCCTCGCCGGAGGCAGGGTGAGGGGTGGGCTCTGCGGGCAGAATTTGCGGCTCTGCCACGCAGAAAACTGGCTGCCATTACGTGCCGGGGGGGGGGGGGAGAATGCAGTTCAGGTTTGCTGCCTCCGGTGCAGGAGGGGGGAAGCCTGAGTGCCCCAGGCGGATGTGGGCACAGCCCCACTTCTGCTCTCGGGGGCCGCTTTCCGTGTTGCTTAACGAGCCAGGGGCCCCCACGTGCAGCCCCATGGCAGTGTTGGGGGTCTGGAGCCGAGGGGCTTCTCCCCCACTCCCAGCCCAGCCCCGTGCCGGCTGCGCCGCAGTCCCAGGAAGCAGTGGAGGCAGGGGTGGGGGCAGTGTGTCCTGGGTGCCCCGAGGCCTGTTCCCGGGGAGCAGGGCGCAGAGGGGGGGCAGGGCGGTGCCACAGCACCCCGTGGGCTCGGGCTGATGCAAGATCGCAGCCGGATCCCCGGGGGAGAAGGCTGCGGGGCTTGGCACGAACAGGGCGGGGAAGCCGAGCGTGGCGGGGCGGGCCCTGCAGCCTTCCTCTGCCACGGCGCCTGCTGATGGGGGAAGGCGAGGGGCCGGGCAGGGGGCATGGGGGGCGCATCCGAGTAGAGGGAGGGGGACCCGTTGCTTGTCAGGAACTACCCTGAGCGGCGTTTAAAAGGAGCTTTGCGTACCAATAAGCGCCGGCTGCCCATCGGCCCGGGAATCCCTTGGGTGGCAAAGCTCGTACCACTGGACAATCCTTGTTATCTGCTTCTGGAAGGTTGCCTTCCCCCATGTGCTGCCGCCCAGACGTGCTGCACTGCAGTTCCCATCATCCCCAGAATGATGTGTGCAGGAGTCGAAGGCCCCCGCTTAGGGGGATGCTGGTGCGCTCTCTGCCCCGGGGCTGCAGCCGCCCGCGCTGGCACGTGTGCCCAAGCGTCTCCCAGGCCTCGCCGTCGCCCCTCTGCTGGGCAACAGGACTGGGGCAGGGAGCGGGATGGGAGCAGGATGTGGGTGGCGGGGCCTGGGCCCCCCCCAGGCAGCTGGGCCCCGAGCCTGCCCTTCCCGGGTGAGTTGGGTGTGGTGCCCCCAGGGGACCCCCCCCAGGCCTGATCCCGCAACACCATCTCGCCTGCCTCATCAGGGCCTTGTGGCAGCTGAAGTCATGACACTGCCGGGAATCACTTCT
>NW_025335760.1:1414134-1428076 GCF_004798865.1 Varanus komodoensis
TCTCTCTCTCTCTCTCTCTCTCTCTCTCTCTCTCTCTCTCTCGCAGCAAGCCTAAAGAAGCCACCTTCAGCGCCGGTGGGTGAACGCTGCCACAGTTGTCGCGCTTTGGGGGCGGGGGGGGCGTGGTGTGATGACACAGCCCAAGGATGGGGGCCTGCTCCAGAGGAGGGGAACCTCGTCTGGAAGGGCCCTGAGCGCCGTGTGCTTTCTTGATGCAGCAAGAGTTTTTTTTTGGGGGGGGCGGTCAGGGAGAAAGGCCTCTGTCAGCGCCAGCGGGCATTCCAGGGTCCTTCGGCACGTTTCCCAGCCCGGCCACCTCGCCAGAACACGATTCCTGGCGACCAGGTGTTCCCAGGACTTGTGCCGCAGGCAGGCAGACCGCAGCAGAGATGGGCAGGGGGAAGGGTCGCATCCTGGAGCCATGGGGAGAATCGGGGGCGGTCCTTTGGGGGGGGGGGGGGGTCTGGCTGGAGAAGGCTCCAGGCCACCCCCTCCCTCCCACAAGGGAGGCTGTCCAGTGCCCTGCCCTGGTTGGGGGGGCCAGGTCACCAGACGCTGCCCCCCTGCAGCCAGGCGCTGCTTTCTGTGGGGCCTGCCCCTTGAGGCCGCTGCCCCGGGGGGACTCCGTGGTCGCTCCTCCTCCATCCTGCATGCAGAGCCCCCACCCTCTTGCCGAGAGGGGTGTCCAGCCTTCTCCCTGGAAGCTGTTGCTCTTCCCAGCCCCCGGCATGGGCCGCCCACTGTGGCTTGTCTCCGGGCTCCTTGGAAGCGCGTTCCCCAGGAGGGACTCGGCGGGGGCTCTGTGGCACCCTGGGGGGCTCCATGGGGGTGTGGGGCTGTGGAAGCTTGCCGGGGGGGAGCGCAGACGCCTGGACACGCCTCTCCCCCCGGCCCCCCGTCTGCTTGCAGAGGATGGCTACGTGAAGATGTTCCTCAGGGGCCGCCCGATCCCCATGTTCGTCCCGGACGCTGTCGTTGCCACGTACAGCCTGGACGCCAAGCTGGAGCTGCCCCACAGGAAGCTGAAGCTGGACTGGGTGTATCCTGCCTGCAGGCCCCCCGGGGGGGGGGAGAACGGGGGGGGCAGCTCGGTCTGCCGGGCACGGGCCGCCGGGTTCCCGAGCCGCTCGTTTCCCTTGACTGGCCGGCATCCGCCGCAGGTACGGGTACCGGGGCCGCGACTGCCGGGCGAACCTTTTCCTGCTGCCCACGGGGGAGATCGTGTATTTTGTGGCTGCCGTGGCCGTGCTGTTCAACGTGGAGGAGCAGCGGCAGCGGCACTACCTGGGCCACAACGATGACATCAAGTGGTGAGAGGGCGCCCGGGACGAAGGGGGTGGTGCCCCCCCCAGCAGGGGGGCAGAGGGGGCGGGGCGGGCCAGAGGCACCCCAGTACCGGGGGGAGCGGGCTGGCCAGGCCCCCTTCTCTGACACCCGAAGCATTTGGCCTTCCTGCTTTGGGTTCCTCGCACGAGGCGTGTGGGGGGCGGGGGGCGCACCTGCGGTATAGCAGTGATCATTCTAGAGTCCTCCAAGGCTGTACTGGGGCTTCTGGGGAAGGACGACCCTCTCTCCAGGGGGCTTCTGCCACTGCAGCTGATGAACTGGAATGCACTGGTTTCTGTTCATGGCATTTGCATCTATCTTCTGAAACCATTCGTCTTTCTGGAAAAGTCTGCCCAGGGGGCTTGCCCTGCAGTCAAAATCAAGCTGAGTGTCACTGAAGGAAAGCAAATTGATACGGATGCCGGGCTGGGGGGCAACAGGCTGGCGCGGCCCGCAGCTTTGAACGTCGATTTAATGGGGGAGGTTTAATCGGCGTGGAAAGCGAGACGAAGGCAGGCTGGGCCAGGCTGCAGGAGGGGGAGGCTCCAGCAGGCGTGGTGTCCCCGAAGAGGCTCTGCCCCCATCTGATCTCGCGAAGAGCTGGCCTGCAAAGCTCGGGCTCCCCGTGCCCTCGGCAGCCCTGGCGTTCGCGTGGCTTCGGGGCCCCTTCTCCCGGGGAGCCAGAGCGGCCAGGCGGGATGGGGGTGGGCGCTGTGGGCGGCCCAGGCCCGGGCTCCGGTGCAGCCGGCTTGGGTGGCCTCCGGCCTCTCGGACCTGTGAGATGGGAACGGCTGCTCCGCCCTCCGCGGCCAGAGTGCCGTTGGTCACCCGTGCCCTTCTGTCTTGCTTAGCCTGGCTGTGCATCCGGACATGGTGACCATAGCAACGGGGCAGATGGCCGGGACCTCTAAGGATGGCAAGGTGAGCAGGTGGCCATTGTGCCAAAGCGAGGACTCGAAGCGGGAGTGTCAGAGCGAGCACTGCCCCGAAATGGGGGCGGGGAGAACTGCAGGGCAGACTTGGGAAGGGGTCCCCTGCGCCTGAAGCCAGAAGCACTGGGGCAGCAGCTGACTTTGCCTTCTGTGTTGTCCCATTGCAATAGCTGGTAGCTGCCTCTTGGACATGGACGTTCCATTGCATTAGCACGGCTAAAACTCAGTCGATGGGCCTCCCTCCCCGAATAGGTCCGCTCCTCTTTGCTCTTTTCGAAAGCCCTGCCAGCGCGGGGCCGGGCCGTGTCCAGGCACAGCAGCTCCCTTGCGTCGACTGCATCATGTGGGGCAGGCCGGCTGCCCTTCGCCTGTCCTGAGCCGCCTCTCCCGCGTCTCTCCGCAGCCGCTGCCCCCCCACGTCCGGGTCTGGGATTCCGTGAGCCTGAACACGCTGCATGTCCTGGGACCCGGGCCCTTCGACCGAGCCGTGGTCTGCGTGGGGTTCTCCAAGTCTGTAAGCGAGTGCCCCCCCCCCGCACCCCTGATTCCCACTCCTTCGGTGTTGGGGGCGGGACGTCCGCAGCCTGCAGGCCGAGTCCAGCCGTGCATCCGGGCCGGTCTGGCTCGGGACCAAGAGCGCCGCAAGGCCAGCCGGCGGGCAGGCGAAAGACAGCAAGCGCCAAGAGCAGCAAAGTGCAGCGCCTTCCTCCGGACTCGCCCGCTCCTTCCCCTCTCAAAGGCCCCGGCCCAGCTCCGCAGCCAGGGGTCCACAGAAGGGCCTCGTTTTGCCCGTTTTGTTCGTGCTGCTCCCGTGGCTCAGCGTCACGCGGCACTTGGCTTCTGGGAAGCAGAAAGGGGAGCGGCCGGAGGCTTCTGATCGTGGCTGGAGCTGGCCGGAGGCTGGGCAGCCGCCCCGAAATGCGGCCGAGGGAGGCTTGCCTTCTGCATATTCCGGAGAGCGTGCGCGGCCCCTTCCGTGGCAAACCCTCCGCCTTGTGCTCCCCCCGCGGAGGGGCAGCGCCTCCCCCCCACGCCTGTCTTCTCTCCCCAGAACGGGGGCGGGCTCCTGTGTGCCGTCGACGACTCCAACGACCACGTGCTGTCGGTGTGGGACTGGCAGAAGGAGCAGAGACTTGCCGACGTGAAGGTAACGGGCCGGCTGCCCCGAGTCCCTGGCACTGCCCGCCCGGCCGCCCGCGCTCTGACGCTCGCGCTCTGCCTTCCAGTGCTCCAATGAGTCTGTGCTGGCCGCCACCTTCCACCCCACGGAGCCGGCCCTGCTCATCACCTGCGGGAAGTCCCACATCCACTTCTGGGTGCTGGAGGGAGGCAGCCTCAGCAAGCGGCAGGGCATCTTTGAGGTGAGAGCGGGCCTGCGGGAGAGGGGCCGCTTGGAGGGCCCGGGCGGCCGGCCGGCTGGCCTCCCTCCTCTGGACCGGCTGCGCCCCCCCCCTTGATTTCAGCAGAGCTCGTGGGGGCCCCGGAGCCTCACGCAGGCTGCTCTGCAGGCGCGTCTGCCCAGCACCCCGCCTCCACCTCGAGAATTGGGCCGGCCGGGAGGGCAGATCCTCTGCACTTTCCTGTGTAGTGGGCTTTATACCGGGATTAAGCTCCCATCGTCCTGCTCTCCAGTGCCCCTTAGGAGTGGGCCAAAAGGGGAGCTTTTGAGTGGCTTCGAAAGTATTTTGTACTCCCCATCTTGAGGTCCCTTCGGACTCTTCTACGCTCTTCTCTCCTCAGAAACACGAGAAACCCAAGTACGTCCTGTGCATCGCTTTCACAGAGAATGGGGACACGGTGACCGGCGATTCTGGGGGCAATCTCTACATTTGGGGGAAAGGTGAGTTCTGGGGGTGCGGCTGGAGGAATGTAATGGGGGGGATACTTCTGAAAGCTGTGCGGGGGGGTCCGCAGGTCAGTGTCTCCATGTCATTTCATCCTGCCGGTCGGCGGATGAATATTTCAAATGAGTAAGTTTGGCAGTCCGCTTGTGGGAGCCTTGACTTGCAGGTAAGCCCCAGCGTTTCGAAGGGGCTTCCTTCCAAGGATCACACGCCTGCTGCGGCTCCATCCTGGAGCCCGGTTTTTATCACGGGGGAGAGAGCCGGTTGCTGCTCTGAGGTGCCCAGGGCTGCCTGTGCCTGGCAGCCGCTCCCTCTGCGTTCAGACCGCCGTTCAGACCGGAGACGCCGCTGGGGTGAGCATGAGATCTCCGGCATGTGAGAATTTGCTCTCCTCGGTGCCGTGGGCTCCCCAGCGGAGACGCGGATGCCCATTTGGCTCAGCAAGGGACGTGTGGCCGGCAGGGGGAAACCGGATCTGCCACGCCGTGCCCGGCGCCCACGAAGGCGGCATCTTCGGTTTGTGCGTGTTGCGGAACGGGACCATCGTCACCGGAGGCGGCAGAGACCGCAGGGTCATTCTGTGGGGACAGGACTACCAGAAGCTTCAGGAGAACGAGGTACTGGGCGCCGGGTGTCCGGAAGGGACCGCGATTCCTCTCCTCCTCTGGCCTGGCTTCAGTTCTGCAGGGCCAGGGCTGCCCGGAGTCTGCAGGAGGTCCCTCTGGGCTCTCGCGGGAGGTAGCAGAGGCATCGCACTGGGGGCCCCCCCGAGCCATCATGCGCCCGCCCCCATCCCTGATAACTGGCAGAGCTCTGCCTGCGGAGATGCTGCCGCAGCCGGGGCTGCTGCTTACCGCCTCCCTGCGATTTTAAACTGTTCCAGACACATCTCTCTGAGCCAGCACGAAGGGCGCTGGGCACCTCGTGCTCGCCTGAGGGTCGCTTCTGCCTCCCCTGCAGGTACCGGAAGGGTTTGGGCCTGTGCGCACCATCGCCGAAGGGAAGGGGGACTCCCTGTTTGTCGGCACCACCCGCAACTCGGTGCTTCACGGATCCCTGGCTACCGGCTTCTCTCTGCTGGTGCAGGTAACGGACCCCCTCCAGGGGAAGCCGCCGAAGCTGCGCAGCCCTGAGTTCTGCTGTCTTCTGAGAAGGGGAGGCTGGCATTGGGGCTGTGGACGTGTGGGGCACCGGGGGGCGCGTGCCACATGACCGTTCCTCCCCCTGCGGCCAGGGACACACGGAGGAGCTCTGGGGCCTGGCCACCCACCCTGTCCTGGAGCAGTTCGTGACCTGCGGGCAAGACAAGCAGGTGCACCTGTGGAGCGTGGCCACCCACCAGCCCCTGTGGAGCAAGGGGATTGAGGTAAGGGGGCAGCCGCGGCCGAGCGGGGCGTTCCGTGGGGCAGCGCGCTTCGAGTGGCGCTCCCTGCCTGCGTTCCCTCTCTCCTCAGGACCCGGCGCGTTCCGCTGGCTTCCACCCAAGCGGCTCGGTGCTGGTGGTGGGCACCATGACCGGCAGGTACGGCCGAGACTCCTGTCCTCACCTTCCGCCCAGCCAGTCGGGCTGGCATCCTGCCCCAAAACCCTCCGCTGCAGTTAGCTGTCGTGTCCCCCACCTCCTGCCCCTGGAGCCGGGACTGCGTTCCTTCCTGGGTAACGGAACGGGGGCGGACAGGCGGGGCAGGGTGGCCTCCTCCCACCTCGCCCCCGCTTGCACCCCGCCTCGGTTCCCCCAGCCCGCCCCCCCCCGAGCTGCTCCGGCTCTCCTGAGGCGCTTCCCTCCCCGTCTGCCCCGCGCAGGTGGCTGGTGCTGGACACGGAGAGCAGGGGCCTCGTGAGCATCCACACGGACGGCGCGGAGCCCATCTCGGTGGTCAGCTTCTCCCCAGGTAGGGCGGGTGGGCAAGGCGCTCGGGACGGGCCGAGTCGGCGCGCCTGGGAGGGCCCTGCCCCTCGTTCCGCGCAGGCCCACCAGCCCCCTTCCTCGGGCAAGGGACCCCCGCGGGATGAAGGCCGCCCGTCCGCTCCGGCGCGCCGCCTCTGGGCCCCCTTCCTGACTCTGTTCTCGCGCTGCAGATGGCAAGTACCTGGCCCTGGGCTCCCACGACAACTTCGTCTACATTTACCTGGTTTCCGAGGGAGGCCGGAAGTACGGGCGCGTCGGCAAGTGCTCGGTGAGGGCAGGGGGCTGGCGGGCGAGGGCTCTGGGCAAGACTCGCATCTGGGGGGGGGGGGCAGCTGGATCAACATTCGTGCCTCCTGCTCCTGGCTGCCACCCCGAAACAGCCAGGGGGCGGGGGCCTCGCGTGAGGCCGCAGGTGGCCAGCAGGGGGAGCGGCTGTGCCAGCCCAAGGCCCGCGGCCCCTTCCCACGCAAGCGTGGCCGGGCGGGCAGGGGCTCCGCCGGGCTCCCCGTGGGCAGCGGCCGCTCTTCTCTCCCCCAGCGCGCCCCACGCCGGGGCTCCTCTCCACCTGGCCTCGGCAGAGGGGCGGGACGTGTGGCCCGGTGCCTAGCGCCCCTTTTCTGAGCCTTCGGAACGGCTGCTTCTTCCAGGTCCAGCAAGGAGACTTCCAGGACAGATCCTGGCATTTGTGGGGGGGGGGGGGGGGGGCGGGCTCCAGCGTCCCTCTCCTCGCAGGACCCACGTGGAAACTCACCCTCTAACGTCTGTTCCAGGGGCACTCCAGTTTCATCACCCACCTGGACTGGGCCTTTGACAGCAGCTGCTTGGTCACCAATTCCGGGGATTACGAGATCCTTTACTGTGAGTGGCAGAGCTGGAGCGCGAGGGAAGCGGAGGGGCTGCTCGCCCCCCCCTTGCCCGCAGGTGGCGTTCAGGGGGTGCCCCCTTCCAGGGCCCGCTGCCACCATCTGTTTAGCACTGACTCACCATCTCCGAGCTCGCGCCAACTTGTCCGCGTGGGGTTTTGCCAGGAAAGGATCAAAGATCCCGCCTGGTTAAAAAAGGAGGCCCGGCAGCCCTGACCCGCGTCTCCTGCACCCTGCCAGCTGCACCCTTCAAACCACTCCGGGAGCGCTGGCCGGGTCGCTCTCACTCGCCGGGGGAAGGGCCGTCGCTGCCCGGAGGCGGCAGGGCGGAGGGGGCCACGTCTCCTGCTCCTCCCTGCCAGGCCCCCAGAGGGGGAGCGCCTTGCCCTGTGGGATTCCGCGGCCTCGCGGCACGGCAGGACGAGGAAGGCCGAGCTGCGGCAGAGCGGTCCTCCAGCACGCCCGTCGCCTTCCCGGATGGCAGCTCCGCCGGGGGTGGCTCGCCCCAGCCCTGGTGGGGCTCGGCAGCCAAGCAAGCCGTACCGGCCCGTGGCTGAGCGTCCAGCTGGCATGCCCGGGGGAACGTCTGCCTTTCTGTTCAGGACCCGTATCTGTGGAAGGGCATCATGGGCCGGGCCAGCCCCCTCAGCTCTGTATTCTCCCCACGTGGGACAGTGCAAGCCCGTGAGCTGGCATGGTTCGGAAGGCTGGGCAGGGCTCCAGGGGGCAGGGCTCCAGTCCCCGCTCAGCCACGAGGCCCTCTTGGTGGCTGCCTGGCAGGGCTCAATTCTCAGCCGGGCCCACCTCCCAAGGACAAAAGGGAGCAGAGGGGGCCCTCAGGAGCCCTGCGGGGGCCCAGCAAAGGAAGAGAGGCTGCGCGTGAATGCAATGCGTTCCCAACTGGCCTTCCTGCCCACACGGGTGCAGCTGGCAGCCAAGGATCTCTCTCCCTCTCCCTCCCACCCTTCCCACAGGGGACCCCTCCACCTGCCGGCAGATCACCAGCGCCGAGGCCGTGCGCAACACGGACTGGGCCTCGGCCACCTGCGTGCTGGGCTTTGGGGTCTTCGGTGAGTGTGCCCCGGCGGGAAGGTTCGGCCGGGCGATTTCCCAGGGCTGCCGCTCTGTGCCAGGAGGCGCTGCTTCCTGGAAGTCCGCTGGGGCCGAGGGAGCCGCAGCTCTGGGAGCAGGGCGTCTGCCACCCACTGGCCGCCCTCCCCGTGGCCGGAGCCATAAGGACGGGCCCTGGAGCCCCTCGCCTGCCCCGCCATCCCGCCCTCGAACTGCACGCGTCTCTTCACGGGGCCGGGAACCCGCTTCCCCCAGACGCGCGGCACGGAGAGGGGAGCAGAACTCCGGGCCGCTCCGTTAGGGACCTGCGGGGGTCCGGCGCGTGGGCAGCACCCCCATAGCAGCGAGGCCGTGCTGAGGGGTGTGCGCTGTGGCCCCAAGGGGAAGACGGGCGGGGCGCCTGGGGGGCTGCCCGTCCCCTGCGGCCATCGACCCTCCTGCCCCCTCCTCCCTTCCCCGGCAGGGATCTGGCCGGAGGGCGCGGACGGCACGGACATCAACGCGGTCTGCCGCTCCCACGACGGGAAGCTGCTGGCGTCGGCCGACGACTTCGGCAAAGTGCACTTGTTCTCGTACCCCTGCTGCCAGCCGCGGGTGAGCCGCCCCCGCCCCCCGGGCTTCCCCCGCCCCTCGGGGCAGGGCCCTCTCGGCCGCGGGCCTCCCCCACAGCCTGCCCGGGGGCCTCCCCATCCCCTGCTGAGCGGCCAGCGGGCCTGAGCCCCCCAGACTCGCCCTCGGCTCTCGCAGCTTCCCCGGCCCTGGGGCTTAGAGCGGCTTCTCCCCCGGGGCCTCCTGAGCTTGGTGTGCCCCTGGGGGCCTGATCCTGCTCCCGGGGAGGAGGGAGGCCGGGGGGCAGCGAGGGAGCCGCTTCGGGGCTGTGCCTGGCAGCCAGTGCAGGCAGGGCCGGCTTGTGGTGCCGTGGCACCGCAGGGCAGGAACGGGGGCGGAGGGTCAGAGCCACGACGGGCCCGGAGAGGAGGACGTCCCCGTGTGGGCCAGACGCGGGCCGGAGCGCTGGGCCCCGACGTGCCGCCTGACCGGCCCCCCCGCCCCCCGGCTCTCCGCAGGCCCCCAGCCACACCTACGGCGGGCACAGCAGCCACGTCACCAGCGTCGCCTTCCTGCACGACGACAGCCTGCTGCTCTCCACCGGCGGGACCGACACCAGCATCCTGCAGTGGCGCCTCGTGTAGGAGCGCTGGGGGGCCGGAGGGGGCACCGGGGCAGGGGGTGGGGCGGGGGGGCGATCCTGTGAAACACTTTCTGAGCTGGCACGGCACTGGCGGGGGGAGAGGCCGGCGGCCGAGAGGGGAACGCGGGAAGAGAAAGGTGAAGTGGATACGGGCGAGCACTATTTTGCAGAAATCTCTATATGAATACTGATAATATATATCCAGAGCTATCTCTATAAATCTATATTTAAAGGCGGAAGGTTGCACAGGCTGGGAATGTGACGGAGCTGAGGACGGGCTGCGGGGGGCAGAGCGGGGGGGAGCGGGGGAAGGCCTCCTTCCACATCCGGGGCAGCCTCGGTTCTCCCCACGGCGAGGTCCTGCCCGGTGGGAGCGTGGTCTCTGCTCCCCGGGCACCCCGGCCTGCTTGCACTGTGGGTCTGAAATGACCTCAGACGAGAACCGGTTCCCCAGAGTCTGTTTCACTCTGTTTTCTCCCGTCCTCTGGAGCCTTGCCGAGACGGCCAGTCCAGCCCCAGGGAGAATTTGACCCAACCGCTCTGGCGGCCTTCTCGGCTGGTCACTTTCCCCAGCCTGAGCCACGCTGGCCGAGGACGATGGGAGTGGCGAACCCACGCGGGCCACGACGGCCACGTGGAGGACGGCTGCCTTATCCTGCAGCAGGGAAGGCCACACGCCGTGGCGACTCGGCCTGTCCCGAATCCCCTGCCAGGCCACTTATTGGATGGTACCAAGGCCAGGAGTACACGAGAGCTGGGGAGAGGTCCTGAGAGAGAAGCCCGGCCCGGAGGCACGCGCTGGGAGGGGCGGAGGCAGGCACATGGGGGGGGGCAGAGTCCAGTCCACTGCCCCTGTGCTCCGTTTCCCGTCAGGACTGGGCCCCACCACCTGCGTTTCTGCAGAAGACGGGCGGGGAGAAACGTGGCTGCCCCCCATGCCCGGGGGTCAATCAAGTCCTGCTCGCAGGGAGGAAGATGCAGAGGCTTCGGGGCGGGGGCGCTTTGCCCACCTTCGAGTCCCAGCTGGTCACATTTTCAGCCCAGGTTGGCGGTATTTTGCACTGGATGTACTGAAGTGGGGAAGGGCATTCTGGAGTGGGCGTTTTCTGGGGTTGGCCACGTGCGGGCCGGGGGGGTAGTGGGGGGCCGGGCACGACTGCTGTATTTTCCAAAGAAAACTTGGTGGCGCATCGAAAGTGGTTTAATATGAATACAGCCCAATAAAAGAGGCCTGACACCACACCCTCTCTCGCCTGCTGTCCCGACCACGAGCGATCTCACGGGCGCGTTCACACAAAAGATTTCGGCGCCCCGACAGCCGAGCACTGAGGCTCACAGAAGCGGGAAGGGGGCAGGCCCCTGCCCCAAGGAGCACACAGTGACAGCCGACGTGCGTTTTGGCTTTAGGGTGGGGCAAAGAAGTGCTGAAGCCCAAGCAAGAGGGTGGGCATAGTGGGGGGGCCTCCAAGCAGAGCAGGACAAAGGATGCACCAGTGCCCCCCCCCCCCCGTGAGAGTTGCCGGGCCAGTCCAGATTCTTTGGGGCTTATTGGGCAGCATCCGTGCGCTGCAGAGCCCCGGCCCCCCGCAGCCCCACCTGGCCTGAGCATCCCTCCTGCTGCCAGGGCTTCTGGCGTGCGACCTCTCGCTAAGGGTAGCAGCAGTCCCAGCGTGCCGGCCGGGAGCATCTGGGGCTGGGCCAGAATATTTTGAATTTCCACAAGTTTCGGACCATTAATAGAAACACAAGCACACCCACGCCCTTGTAGCCAGCCAACGAGTCCCGGGGGGGGAGTGGGGCCTCTCCAGCTTTCCTCGTCTGTAGCCCCGGCTGGCTGGATTATGCCTGCCCACTTCCTTACAAGACAGGGATTAAGCCACCAAAGGGGGAGAGGAAGCGGGGGGGGGGGGCGCTCTGGAGTTATGTAACAACGGTCAGGTGACGGCTGCTAAGTGGTGCTTTTCAGAAGGCTGTTCAAGGGAAGGCCAGCCAGAAATGGAAATAATAGCTGGAGTTGCAGTTGGGAATGGTTCCCTCTCTGGTCCTCCCTCCATGTGCACCCAAACTGACCCGCGCGGCATCTCCCGCTACTGCCTCTTCGGCAGACTCACGTGGTGTGGATGCGATGCCGCTGCTGCACCCGTGCCGGGAACCCTGCCCCTTCGCTGGCCAGGAGGGCCTTCCAAGCGTCTCGCCTGGGCATCCATCCCCCTTCCACGGAAGACGGTGGCCCACGATATCCAGCACAGCTCATTCATCACAGTGTGTGTTCCTCCTGCGTTCGCCTGCCTTACATGGCGTTTGGGCCTTTCGAGAGCGGCCCGTCCCCGGCAAGACCGGATCCTGGCTGGCCGGCCGGCCGGCCCGCTTGGGCGCTGCAGGACCCGGCCTGTCTGGGCCAGGTGCAGGACTGCTGCCTCGCCACATCTGATCCGGGTGCTCCGGGGCTTGCGGCACGTGCCAGTCGACGGTCTTTGGCGTGGAGGCTTATCCAGAGAACTCCACAAGCCGGACTCTGCTTTCGGGGTTGAACCGGCCCGTTCAGAATTTGAAAAATTGGCATTCTCTCTCTGTCATCCCATCCATGGATGAACTTTTGCAGCTGTTCTTGAAACAAATAAACACTAGCAGGAGAAATAAAGCAATCAGGCCATTTAAAATGTGAATTAAAAGAGAAAAGACTAAAGCCTCTGACGGGATACGGGAATTGCCCACGTAATGGGAAATTGCTTGATGTTGGTGCCCGGCCCAGCAGGAAGCAATAAAAGGGGCAGAAGCCGTAACAAGGAAGCGTCTAATTGAAAGGTGGAAGGACATCGGTGAGCCAGGAGCCCTGAGCAAACTGTGCAGGGGCCTTGGCAACGGATGGGTGTCGGAGTGTCGGGGGGCCCCTTCCCTTCCCTTCGCACCTGCTGACAGAGCAAGGCACTCGTGGGCGCTGGCGTGGCCGGTCACTGGGCGCCTCCGTCCGAGCTCCTCCACTCTGCTCTGGAGGCGGCTGGCAGCTCACGGCAACCCGAGGCGGCAGAGTCGGGCTGCCCCGGGGGAATCCAATGAACCCGACAACCAGACTGGGACCTGGACCGGGATGGTTGCGCTCCCCTTCACCTGCTTTCCCCTCGCTCCTCCGGGCACCATCGCGGGGGCACCCCAGGGAGGAATGGGCCCCCTCGGACTGCTGCGGCCACAGGCCAAGCTTGGCTCGCTCCCCGGAGTTCCCCAGAGACACGCAGCAGCTGAGCAGGCATCCTTCCGGGCCGCCATGGCAGCTGGCTTTGCACAGCACACGAGGCCGCAGTGGGTCCCCCCCACCCCCCCGGCTGCCTGTCCAGCCATGCAAGCCAGCCCGTTTCCCGGCCCCCCATGTGGGGATTCGACCTCTCCGCTGGCAGGCTGGCAAAAAGTGCCCGGCGGCCGAGTTCTGACGGGTCAAGTGCTGGACCTTCCCGGGAAGCTTGCTGGCAGGGGGCCCGCCTCCGCCGGGTTCGCCCAGCTGCACCCATCGCGGAGAGCAGGGACTCTCGGATGTGCCACGTGCACGGCTGGGCGGGCGCGCCAGAGCGTTCCTGCCACCTCGCGCGAGAAGCAGCCCGAGGGCTGGGGTGGGCAGGCGGGGCAGCTGCGCGAAGGGGCCCTCGCCTCTCCCTCCGGCCGCAGGGTCTCGGGGCAGGGGCGCAGGGCCTCCGCATCCCTTCCGCTCCCATCAATGGCGCATCTGCGGAAGCGGAGGGGCCCGCTGTCCGACATCCTCGCGCAGCAAGGCTCCCCGGGAGTTGCTCGCTCGTTACTGCCGGGGCCTAGGGGCGTGCAGGAAGAGGCCTGTCTCAAGTGCGTTGCCCCAGAGCTGCAGCATCAGCTCAGTTTGGAATAAGCCGCATTCCCAGTTCCAGATGTGGGGGAGATGGGAAAGAAGCAGGTGATTTTGAAATTGGCAGATCGTGGCCTTAAATATTGATTCATTTACTTATTTAAAACATTTGGATGTCACCTGATTGTGCCACAGCCCCTTTGGGCGGCTCACAACACACTGGGCAACAGCTGTGAAGTGTGCTTCGTAAGCATTGCACAAACCTGCATTTAAACGGGGGGGGGGGTTGGTTTCAGATGGCTGGAACGTCCCGACTGCTTCCCCGCGGTGGTATAGCCCCCACCACAACCCCCAGGCGATCACAGGCCGCTGCTGGGCTTCCGCCGACAGCGAACTGGCTGTGCTCCTACTCTTCTTGAACTTTTGTGCAGAAGCTTCAATTCCCAAGGAGGGGGGGTGACATCTCCCAGGGCAGACTTCTCATCTCCCTTCTGCTCTGGCAGTGGGGCCGGGAGCAGCCGCTGCGGGATCGGCCTTCCACCCCATCAGGCCTGGCGAGCCGAGGGCACGCGCCCTGACGGAGGCCCCAGCCCGGGCAGTTGCAGCTTCCGTACAGGGTGGTCCAGGCCCACAGGCTGGATGGGAGGCCTCTGGCTTGGCCAAGGAACTGCTTGCATGGAAGCCAGGCCCTACTGCTAAATTTGGTCCAGCTTGGACTCTGTGCATGCTCATGGATGCTCTTGCCTGCCATTTCATAGGCAGCCTGCAAAGGAAGTAGGCTTATGCTTTCAACTCACGGGATGAGAGAAAACCACACTTTTCAAGATGTGTTTGGGGGCAGACATGACAGAAAGAGGCCAATGAGCTTTGCAGTGTGATCATTTGTAAATCAATTCTTCCCACTTAATCATATCCCTGGGGGGATAAAATATGGGGAGGAGGAGGGGGGAAAGTACTGTTTGTGGAGAGAAAGACAGGATTGTGTTGTGGGGGGGGG
>NW_025335760.1:1428176-1450322 GCF_004798865.1 Varanus komodoensis
GGGGGGGGGGGATGCTCCCGCCAACGCTGAGCGCAAAAGGAGATGGAGAGCGCCTGACGCAAGAGGTCTGCTCTCCACCGTCCATGCGCTCAAGAGCTTCGCTGGCCTTCCCTTTACGAGTGTCGGGCTTGGGAAAGGCAGCAGCAAGACCTTCCTAAATATAACCCATCCGCACAGCCAGTGTGCCCAGGAGGCGCGGGCGGGACTGTCCCACGGCGTTCCCACGGCTGCTTCTGTCAGGAGCCCGGCAAAGCCTGAGCCTGGGCTGAGCGAGGTCTTCCTCCCCAGTCCGATGGACGGAAGTCTCCGGGCTTCAGGCACCCTCTTGGAGCCTTTTGGAACAGGGTGGCTGGTGAAGTGGCATTCTGCTAATTTCTCAGGGCGAAAGCTGCAGGGTTTCCTGAACCCCAAGGCGCACGGGACAAGCGCTCTCCGGGCCCCTGGCCTCCATTTCGCCGCCCTTCTCCATGCTTTGCTTTAACCGGGTGCTCCTCAGGCCCAGCCGGAGAGGCCTTTGCAGCCCCCACACCAGGGAAGACGGGGCCACCCGCCTCCTTTCGGCAAAACCAGTTCTGCATCTGCTCCTTGCCCTGGCAGGCCTGCTTCTCACGGGGACAGCAGCACACCTGTCTGGCTGGGGTGCTACTCCCCTCCCGCCTGCCTGGTGGTTTTCGGGGCGCCAGACCCTTATGCGACCGTGGCCTGGCAGCGGGGCTGGCACGTGTGGGTGCCGCTGGTGCTTGGTTCCCCCGGTAAGGCGCCTGAAGACTGGCCTGGGGGGCGGGCCCCCTACCTTCCTTGCAGCGAACCTCCACACAACAACATGGTGCAAAGCCTTCTCCGAGGGCCCCCAGTCAGCTCGCTCTGCAAGAGCCGCGCCAGAGGAAGTGGGAACGGCTGTTGCTCCACTCTTAGAGACCTGAAGCCAAGCAGTCAGTGGCTGCTTCCGAACCTACGGCTGAAACGCAGCTCACTTCGCAGCTTCCCCTCTTCCCCATCTCCTTCTTGCCTCTTTAACCCTCCCACCCCTTTGCCTTGGTTGGCAGCAGACTAGCCACACGCCAACAGAAGGAACTGCTCTCCAGAAACTGCGTTCCCACAAGATGCAGCCGTGGCTGCTGGTTTATATGGCTTTTAAAATGAGTTATAGATGACTTTACTGGGGTCGAAGCTCAGTGAAAGAGCAGCTGCTTTCCATGAAAACGGTGCCAGGTTTTGTCTCCGCCGGCCTCTCCAGGTATGAGGCTGTCTAGTGACAAGAGCAGCCAGGGCTTCCCTCCGCCTGGATTCTTGGAGCACTCGGAGGCAGTAAACAGCCAGGCAGAGCAGCAGTGGCTAAGGCAGGGCACCTGTGTTCAGAGGGGGCTGCGGAGCCCCAGGCACTGGGGACCACGGCGGCAGCGTGGCCTTCCGCCCTTCTCGGGAGCGTCCCCGCCTGCCAGAAGTGCGACACAGGCCTCGTGGGGTCTGCAGTCAGGCCCCCGAAGCCACTCGAAGGCCGCCTAATTCCACGCAGGGCCTCTCTTCTTCGGTGAGAGGGCCTCCACCCAGGCACTTTCAGCCCGCCGGCCTGCTCAGAAGGTGGGAAGGAGGCAAGCCGCTGCAGAGAGGCGCCTTGACGCAGGCGTGTGGCCCCGGGGCTGGGTCCCCTGAAGGGCCACCTTCGGCTGGGGTTTTACGACTGTGCGGGGTCTCTGCTTACAGCTCCACCCTGAGAGTCAGGGCCCTCTGCCTCCTTCAGAGGAAAACTGCTTCGCTCGATCGCTTGCTTCTCAGCAAGTGTGGACAAGGCTTTTTAAACATTTTGGAAACGATGGGTTAGATTTTCCTCTCTGTGTTTCATTGCTCCGATCGACATAGTGTAATGAGGAAGCTCTTAGAGAGTGTTGACAAACATATTGATTTCCAGTGCTTCATGATATGAACCGTAAGTGGAATCACATCAACTCTTGTTTAGAAAAGCAGCATATACATTCTTCAGTAGATAAACATGCATCCCATAAGCTTTTTAAAGCACTCTGAGCACTGGATGTTTTGCAAAAGTCAGGCTCGGAGCGAGTAACCTGTGCCCACCAACCCCAAAAGCCTCTTGGCAGAGCAGCAAACCGAGCCCTGTCTGTTCACGTGTGGCATCCGTGACACCGAGTCGTGCAGGGAAGGCCTGTTTCTCTCAAGCAGTGGCACGCTTCGCCCGGCTCGCTCCTAGCCGCTGGGCCAAGCCCGGAAGGCAGTGCGGGGCCGGGGCACCAGCGCAACAGGCGTGGGGCAGAAGGCAGCTGCAAGGTGCGCTTGGATCACCGCCCTGGGGCAGCTTTCCAAAAGCAAGCTCTGCCCGGCTGGGGTGTGGGGAGGAGGCAGGCAGGCAGGCAGGGCTGTGGACCGAGGCGCTGCAGGGGCGCCGAGTGCGGGGTGGCCCTGTGGGGGACCACCTGGGGAAGCTCTCCCGCACAGGCCACGGGCAACTGGCAGCGCTGCACAGGAGCTCTGCCGTGCCCAGGGGAGGCCCCTTCATGCGGCTGCAGCCAAGTCGCCTTGGCCGCCTGGCACGGTGCTCGGGCTGAGCCCAGGGCCCTCCGGCCTGCAGCCTGTCCCCTTCTCCTCTTCCCTGCCCTTCTCCAGCACCTCCCGTTTGCCTCTGCAGCAGGCGAGAGTTTGTGTCGGGTGCCAAATGTGATCTTCAAAAGCCTCGGACGCTTGTATGGCCTCTGCCTCTCCCTTTTTCCTCTGCACTTACTTATTAATGAGCGGCTGCCGAGCGCAGCTTCCCTGAGCCAAGCCGGCCCGGCCGCTGCGGCTGTGGGATCGTGCCGTCCTCTCCCGAAGAAGCCGCAGGAAGAAGCGGACAAAGCCGGGATGAGCTCGCCACGGCCGGCCGGCCGAGGGCAGCCCAGCCTCACGCCCCAGGGTGCGGTAGCCCAGGCCCCAGCCCCAGCCAGGGTGCGATGCAGATACTCAGGGGCTTGAGAAAGGCACTCTGCACATGCTCAAAGACGTGTTCTTTTCTCTCACACTGGCTTCTTTTTGTTCTTATGTTCACGGCCTGCCTTTGTTCAGCGCAGCTCAAGCCGGTATACACCGTCCCGGTACCAGGAATCCCCAAAGCAGGCTCTGCACCACAGAGAGCGCCTGTAAAATTCAGGCTGAGCCCTGGAGTGCATACACCCCCCCAGCAGAGGGTTGGGAAGGCATGACAAGCGAAGGCAAGACGCTCCCCAGGAGAGCGCGAGAGAACGTCGGATGGCAATCAATACACACAATCTCATTTCACTAGTGCATTTTACCTACTTGCTGAAAACCGGGTGTGAGACGGGGCAGTTTCGGGCTCCTGGACTGCTTTTACCAGAAAGCTGGCTGAGGACGTCTCAAGTCCACGGGAGTCCGAATCCCTCCCTTAGTGGAGACGGACGGTGCTCCAGGTGCCGTTCCTGATGGAAAGAGTCGCCTGGGGAGCAGGATGCAAGCCCAAGACGCTGAGGCGAAGCCCGCCTCTGACGCCTGCAGTGCAGAAGGGTGAGCTGCTTCCAGCCAGCTGCAGCGTATGCCAGAGCGCCCACACAGTGGAGGTTGTGTGCAGCGACGGGCCGGGCTGGGCGCTTGCAAAGCGCCAGGTGCTCAGGGCGGCGCTGTTGAGCTATGCCAGTCTAGACAGGGCACCCCGTGCCAGACCAGAAGACTCGGGTCGAATTCGCGCCTGGCTTTAGATTCTCCTGCTCTCTCAGCCTCCTCAGGTTGTGAAGGAAGCTGTGGCAGTCGGGGGGGGGGGGGTGCTCAGCACAGCGGGGCCTCAACACGTGCCGCCTCGGCTGAGGCCGGGGGCACAAGGCAACGCAGGCCCGCTTGTCCTCGCAGGCCCGCTTGTCCTCACAGGCCCACTCATGCACTTGGCTTCCGATCCCCCCGGTTTGCAAGGGCTTAGCGTGCATCATCACCGCCTCCCGGAATAGCACAGTTGTGCCACCATACTATTAAAATGTTACGATGCTCCAGCAGCGCCCAGGCAGGGTGCGCAGCTCTGCTCCCGGGGCTGCCGGATGGATGCCGAGCACAGGCACACAGGCGGAGGGGGAGTCCTGCACCCTCCAGGCTGCCCACTGGACAATCGGAAATGACTCGGGTTTCTGCGGAACCCTCCGAGGACGCCTGCCTTCCTCCAGCAAACTCTGGCAGGATGGGCCGAAGAATCGGATGATTCAGCTGAGAAATGATGGGAAAGGGTGGACGCCGCACCTAGAAGGAAACCCAAAGGAAGCGAGGAGCAGCCAGGCAGGAACTGGGGGAGGGCGCTGGGGACGGATGCAGCCTCATCTCGGGAAGTGGCCGGACAAGGCCACTTCTCCCTCCCTCCCGAGACTCTGGCCGCGGGCTGCCCAGCCCCGCCATTCTCCAGAGCGGAGAGTGTGAGCGGCGGCGGCGGCTGGTTCACGCAAGAGGCCAGCCTCTTCTTGCCCTCCACGGGACGGGGCCGCAGGGCGAGCCCAGGGGGCTTCTGCAGCGGGCCAGGGAAGCCGGCGGGCAGCTCTCCCGGGCTGCAGAGCGAGCTCCCCCTCCAGAGCCCCTCTGCCATGGCCTGCTGAGCCGCCCCACCTGCTGCTGCCAGGCCAGGCGCTGCGCGTTCGCACATCTGTCCGAGGGTCACCCCTGGACGCAGGGCGGCCCGGCCCAGGATCTCAAATGTGCCCCCGCTGCGGCCGTGGAGGGAGCCAGAGGAGGGTGTGCCCCCCTCTCGGGAAGGGCCACGCACCGCTCACAGCCCGCCTCACAAGATGCCCCCTTCCGCTGGGGAAAACGTTGCAATCCGGCATCCCGGATTTATTCATTCCATCTTGATGCGACCCATTAACCGAGGCTCCCTGGGCAGCCACCCAGAGCTAAAAAGCACATGCAGAGACAAGGATAGGCAAGGCCACCACAACTGTGGCAGAACCCGCACATCCCGGGAGGGGCGCAGCGGGTCTGCCAGCGTGGGCTGCTCCACCCGAGGGGCCTGGGCCGTGGGGCGGTGCGTGGGGCGAGCGCCCCGCTTGTTCGTGGCAGGCGGTCGAGGCAGCTGGACTTTCCCGCTCAAGACGCGACCCCTTCCCCTGATGGCCCCATGGGGCTGGGCGCACGCTCGGGCTGAGCGGTGCTGCCCCAGTGAGGTACCCCAAGCCGCCCGGGGCGTGTGGGGGAGGAGGGCCCCCTCCCCGAAGCAGGAGGACGCGCCAGGGGAGGAGGGCAGGAAGGGGGCCGGGGAAGCCTCGCGGGGACCGACAGCGCCTCCGCGCGAAGATCCGCCGGAGCTCCGAGGCAGAGCCGCAGCCACGACCCCGGCCGGCCGGCCGGCGCGGGCGGCTCCGACACGCCGCGGGCTTCGGGCGGGACGGACGTGCCCCCCGGAGGGCCGGCCGGGCGCCCTCCCCAGCTCCCGCGCCTCGCCGCGGGGCCGCTCGCCGCCAAGCACGCCGGCCGGGCACGCTCACCCCGTAGCCCGCCCGCCCGCCGCGCAACCGAGGCTCACCTCCCCGGGCGAGGCGAAGCCCGGGCCCCGAGCTCGCGCACGCGGCCAGTCCTCGTGGAGGTCGCATCCTCCGCGGGGCGCGCACCGCCCCCCTCCGAGCTAGCGAGCGGCTGGCGCCCCCCGTGCCCTTTCGGGGTGCGCGTCGCTCCGCCCGCCCGCCCGCCCTCCCGGCAACTGGCACCGACGGGGTTAAGGCCCCTCCCCCGCCCAGGGAGGCAGGCTCCGGGGAAGCGGGGGCCCGCCCGCCGGGGAGAAAGTCCTTGGGCAGCTCAGTCGGGGCAGAGACGCGCGACGGGCGGACGGTCGGTCGGTCGGACGGACGGGGCGCACTCCCGCTGCCGCCTCCCCCAGCCCGAAGTCACCTGCCGCCGCGGAGGAGCCAGCGCGACCGGAGACCCCGATGGGAGCCGGGCACGATGCCCCGACAGCGGCGCTGTGAGCGGCGCCGGCAGCGCGCCCCCTCGGAGCCGGGACGCCCCTCCGCCTCGGCAGCAGCCACAGCGGCGAAGCCCCTCCAGGGAGAGCCCCGACAGTGAGCAGCGGCTGGGCGGCGGGGGCGGCGGCGGGGCAGTGGCGACCAAGGCGCCCGCGGCGCGGGGCTGGGCGGCTGGGGCTGGGCGGGGGTGCACCGTTCCGGCGGGGCTGCCGGGCCGAGTCCGTGGAGCCCGGGCCGGTCCCATGGATGAGCAGCCGTGGCCTCTGGGGGCGCAGGGCATTCCCAGCCCTGCTGGAGAGGCCGCTGGGGAGCAAAGCGGGACGTTCTGTCCCGGAGCGCACCCCCGTCCCCCACCTTGGCCCATGTGGTGGGAGGTGCCTCTGGGAGATCTGCCCATCTCCAGGTGGGTTGCCTGCTGGCCATGAGGTGAGCCAGAGGGCCCTCTGACCATGTGCAGAGCGCCTTCCCTTCCCCACTGTAGCCGGGACCGGGGCAAGAGTTTATGAGCTCTGTCACAAGCTTTAGCAAACCTCTTAAAAGCGAAGGACTGTCATTTCGGCTCCCGGACTTTCCCCTCGGCTTCCCTGGAGGTTATTCTTTGATCCGCACAACAACCCAGTAAAGTAGGTGAGGCTGAGAGACGGCAAGCGGCCCAAGGAATCACGTGGCCGCGAGGCTCCGGACCCGGGCACGTCCCTCCGCGCGCTTCTCTGAGCAGCCAGCTCAGGGGAACCCGCCCAGCTTAGCTCAGGCGGCACTTTGGGCACCTGGATGGCGCCCCACCTGTGCCAGGTTTCTGCGCCGAATGTTGGCTCTGTGGCGCCTGGGCTTGGAGTGCTGGCCCCCGCCCCCCCCCCCCCCCCCCCAGTTCACAACGCAGGAGCAGGGCTTGCTGTTCGCTCCAGCAGCCCCCGCACATCCCAAGGCCGCCTTTCCCAGCTTGCTGCCCCTCAGATGTTCTGGCCAGCAGCTCTGGCATTCCCGGCCACTGGCCACACCGACAGGGGCAGATGGGACCCGACACCCCAAACTTCTGGGGGCACCAGGCTGGGGAAGGCTGTGGCGGAGCAGTCCAGTGTCTCCGGCCAAAGGAGATTCTGGAACGGAGACCCGGCTCTGGTCAAGCCCTCCACAGATGTTGCTCAAGATCTCCACTGGGGAACGGCGGGCCCGCCGCGGTGGTCTCAGAGCAAAGGGACCCCCGAAGCCTCTCCGTTCGGGCCAAAGCAAGTCTCAACGGACAGGGAGCTGTGAATTCGGCAGGACCCTCGCGAGGGAGCACGCGGAGGGAGGAGCGAGAGGCTGTTCCAGGGCAGCCTCTGCAGCTGGCCGCCTGCGAGACGGAGCGGAGGGGACGCGAATTAGGTTAAGGCCGTGGCAGGTGCGCGGGAGGGCTCAGGTCGCCGAGGACACACCAGGCAGCAGCGGTGCAGACCCTCCTCCAAACAGGCCTTCCCCAGAGCAGATGTGTCGGACAGCAACCCCCAACATCCCCGGCTGGCAAGGGGGTGTGGGAGCTGTGGTGTGACCCATCCGGGGGTGCAGCAGAAAGCCAGTTAAGGCAGAGAGAAGGCGCAGGGTCTTCGCGAGAGGAAGGCAGTGCGGTGCCCACCTTCCGGTTTGGGCCCGTGACCCTGAGCCAGGCCCGGACCACAGAGGCCACCAGCTGGCCAGCATCCGCGGCTCCGTCTCAGTGGGCTCAGGCAGCACGACGTCCAGCGCACCCACCTCGACCCTGCCGGCCCTTAGCGGCACCCAGCCCTGCTGACACGGCTGTCGGAAGAGGGGTCCTGCCCCCCCCCCGACCTTCCTCCTACTCTGGGAAAAGCAGGCAGGCAGCTCACGGTGCTTGGGTTGGAGCTAGGCCCCATGGCAAGGGGCGTCCATGGGTCTGGCTTCTAGTGGCACAGCACCCCCAGAGGGGTGTCTGCACCCCGACATCGCCTCGCCTTCAAGCGGAGTTTCTCTGCAGCTCGGCGGGGGGGGGGGGGGGAAGTTTCCAGCATGCAGATAACGAAAGTGCCCCCCCCATCAGCTACTCCAGCTGTATTTATTATTGTACCGGCCCTTGGCATGTCTAACAGAATTGTAACAATAAAAAAGAACTAACAGAGTTTAAAACTATAATGAAATCAGCAGAAATGCAATTTCAGAGCCAGAGAGCACCTGGCACCAGCAGCCGCGGCATAAATTACCGATCTGGCTGAAACTACCTCCTCGCCGCGCCCCGCCCCGCCCGGCCCGGCGCTTGCGGAGCAGCAGCTCACCTTCCACGAGCTCCCGGGAGGCACTGGGTGCTCTGGCCGGCCAGCCGACCGGCCGGCAGAGCTTCCCAGGAGGGCCCTGCCGTCAGGAAGGGCCTGCCGGCTGACTCCCGAGGAGCGCCCGGCCGGGAGGCCAGCGGAGGCGGAGGCAGCACGTGCTCCTGTAGAGGCAGGAAGCCGCTGCGATGCTCTTGGAAAGGAACGGAAAGGGCAGGGTGTGCGACGCGCCCTTCCAGGTGCGCGATGCGCCCGATGGTTTTCTCCCTGGAAAAGGACGGCTCCCGTCTGGCACCAGCCGTACCTTTAGGCAAACCTCGCAGGGGCCCACGTGGGGCAGTGCAGCCCAAGCAGGGGAGCCGGGGGTCCTGGAAGCGGAACGGGCCGGGCAGCCCGCCTGGGGCCGGGTAGCAGAGACGGCTGCGTGAGGCCCACAGGGACCCAGGTGCTCGGCCGCGGCGGGGGGGGGGTCAGTGTTCACCCCTCGACTGGAGAAGCTCCGCCGCCAGGGTGCGCCTCACGCCAGCCCACTGGAGGAGTGGGGAAGCTGGGTCAAGGGTGGGCCTCAGGTCTGGAGTGGGGGCTGCTTCTAGCGGCAGATCCGGCAGGCGCGTGGATCCAGACGGCTTCCAGATGCCTGGGGTTTTCCCCAAGATTGACCCACACTTCTGCCGAAGCCCTAACTGGCTCCGGGAATTAGGAGATGACTCTGGCGGTGGAGATAACTGATTCTACATTCTCAGGAAGGCTGTTGGGTTCGCTCAGTTCCTCGGTATTCAAGGAGCGGATGATGAAACGGCCGGGAAGCAGTTCCAGGGAACACGAGTGAACGCGGGCGAGGGCCCACGCGGTGCCGCGGGAGGCGGGGAGGCGCCTTTGCTCGCCGCTGCTGTGTCCGCGTCGTGTCAGCCCACGCCGGTGCGCCGGCTGGGTCGAGGCCCACGTCGCGCCAGTTCAGCGGGGTGCGATGGGGAACCGGCAGCCCTGCTCCGATCCGTTCGCACCGCGCTTGTGGGCGAAAGTGCTCGGTCTCCCTTGAAATGGCCGCCAGTCAATAGTTCAGCAGGAGGGGAGGTGGATGTGGCCGGGGCGCCCCCCAGCCCCGTTAAGGGCACCTGGACATGCTGCTTGGAGGGCGGAGGGCTGCTCGCAAGAGGCCGTGGTGGATCCACTCCAGAAAGGTTATCCAGCGTATCGGTCTTAGGCAGGCTCACAGCGGCGGCTGCTGCTTCAGCTCCTTGGAGGGGACGGATTCCTATTCCAGCTCGTTCCCCTCGGATTCTGCAGTCGACGTAGGCAGGGAAACGGACCAGCTTCCATGACGCTGGTGAAGTGGCGAAGAGCGCAGGATGGGGGCGCAGGTGGCCCAGGGTCTAGGCCCACTCAGCCATGGAGCCCGTGGGTGACTTTGGACCAGTCACAGAGGCTCAGCCCTGCCTACCTCACAGGGTTGTTGCTGCGGGGATGAGGAAGAGGAGAATGATCCCTGGGAGGAAAAAAAGGAGGGCTAGAAATGAAATGAATACTCCTTGACATGTTCCCCAGGTTGGGGTTTACAGGCATGGAGGCCTGACAGTCCAGGACTGGAAGGGGGTCCGGGGGGCTTTGGCTCCATCCATGGCCACCGCCTTTGGGTCGTCTCGCAGTCCCACCTCGTCTCTCCTGCTCGTTAACACGAATTTCTCTCCCTCTTCCGTCATATGACAACCCAAAGGGGCCACCCCATGAAGCAGATGGGTGGGAGGTCTAGACGAATAAAAGGAAGCCCTTCTTAGGCTGGCATTTATCCAGAACTGCCGGGTGAAGCTGCTCGAGGTCGCGCCACATGTTCCCACAGGGCTGGCACCGTGCAGGTGTTCTTCTTGGTTCCACCTTCCAGTTCCAGAGGAGGACTGGGAGCCCTGAAGTGTCTGGGGACCACTCGGGTGGTGGTGGACATGGGCAAGCGCATGGAAATGTACTCCAGAGAAGGGGGGGGGGCTGTGGGTGGCGACATCCACTGGTTTGCGCGGAGGTGCGCTGACTCAGGGCACGGTTGCCCTGCTCCCAAGGAGCCAGGGGAATGGTCTGGGGGCTCTCCTGGCCCCAGGTGGTGCAGGAGGCATCGATGGTCATGCTTGCTTTCCATCCGCTCCGGTTGCTTTGCCGCTGCGGCTGCTTGCATAGCGTCAAGCGCGTCTCGGGAACACGAGCACTGCTCGCGTCCAGGCCGGCTTGCGGTGGCGCGTCTCAGGTGGGGCTGCCCTCAAGGCAGTCTGGGGATGCGACGGGCGGGCGCCCAGGCCGCCTGGAGCCCCTCCGCTGCAAGGCAGGTCATTCTCGGCCTGCTGCTATTGGCCTCGAAAGCTCGAACCGTTTCAGCTGAGCTTATCCGAAGAAATCGCCTGTACTCACGCCGGCCTGCCCAGACGTTCCGGCTCGCAACTGCACCCTGCGCTCTGCTCCCCACGTGAGAGCTGTGAGGTCAGGAATTAACAGAGACTTCTGCGTTTTCTCTGGTGGCCCCCACGTCTCTGGAATGGCCTTCCCTGCGGGGCAAAAGTGCCCCCCCCTTTGGCAGCCCTTTAAAGACTATTTTTCCCAGTTGTCATCTGCTCACTTTTAGTGAACTGATTGATCCCTTTCCTGCTGGAATAGTTTTCCAAAATATAGTTTTCCGAGCTTCCCAGTTGTCATCTGCTCACTTTTAGTGAACTGATTGATCCCAGTTGTCAGTTGTCCCAGTTGTCATCTGCTCACTTTTAGTGAACTGATTGATCCCTTTCCTGCTGGAATAGTTTTCCAAAATATAGTTTTCCGAGCTGAGCACCAGTCCCCAGAGAGAGAGCTTGGCTGTTCAGCCAGAAAAGCTTCTCATTGCCCGAGCCCTCGGAAAGGGGCTCCCAGGCCATGCAGGACAACCCTTGGCTGCAGGCCCCAAAGCACCCTCAAAAGCCCCACTGCACGTGGGGGGCGCTTTGGAGAAGCCCACCCCTGCCCGTGGCCATGGGCAGGATGCTGCCCAGCCTCCGCTCCCCTTCTCGCCTTAGCCAGAGACGTGAAAAGACAAACCTTAAGCAGGCAAAATGTCCCAATCTCTACCCATTAATGTATTTAAGCAAAATCAACTCGTCAGATGACAGATGGTCAACAAAAACCCCTTTACTCGTCTTTTAATTGATTCATCTTGAATCGACTCGCACATCTGTTTGCTGTATAATTAAGGAAGTAAAGCATGGGGCAACTTGCAATTTAATGCCACCCCGCTGAGAAGGAAGGGCTGCCTTTGTCTTCCTCCTTCTGACCAGAACCAAGATTACCTCCAGAAAAACGAGCCGCGAAACAGCAGCCGAACCCAGCAACCCCACCAGTACGGCACCGCTCAGCAGATGCGTTGATTAATCTGCCAAGTAAACCATTAGCATTAGCCAACCAATTAATCAACACACTGGAAACAAGTGAAGCCGGCCGCCCCGCCTGCCCTTCGCAAAAGCAGCCGGGTTGTTCCAGGCCGCGGCGTTAGGGGAAAGGGGCAGAAGCCCCAAACGTCGCAAACAGAAGGTGTGATGGACTGGAGGAGGGACCGGCGGTGCGAAAGGGGTGGAGAGTCAGAAAGCAGACCAGCTCTTCACCTGGAGTCCCCATCTCTGGCAGGGGGGGCTTCCCCCTCCGAAACAGGAGGCTGGCACTCAGCACATGCCCAGAGGCACCGTTTCCTTCCTCACTGCTTCTCAATTCAGTGTGGATGGGGTTGGAAGGCGGCTGGCCGGGGTTGCAGCCGGGCTGTGCCGGTTCCCCCCTCGCGCCGCGCGGGACGGAGGAGGCGGTGGGGCAGGCCGGCAGCTTGGCCACCACTCAGGTCTGGGCTTGTGCCGCAGCCCAGACGTGGTTATTTACTGAGGCCTCGGATGAGCAGGGCAGGGGCTTTGCCAGACGCTCCCAAACACGCCCGCGGATGAAAAGCCCCGACTGGAACGCGGGCGGCCACGGATCCGCACGGCTTCGAGCGGCGGCCCAGGCAGCCGGCCCTGCCTCCGGAGGGAGGCACCGACGCTGCAGGACCCTCCTCGCTTGCTGGAGAGAGTTTTGTTGCGTGCGACAACCCACCAAGCAAGCGGCTCACCGTTTCGCCTCACGAATGTTGGTCCGCAGCAATTAGCCAACTAAGCGTATTAGTTTAATAATCTACCTGGAAAACTAATGAGGGCTGGACACCCCGGCCCTACTCTTAGTGCACAGGTGGCCTTCCCATCTTTGCACCTGGCTTTTCCCGCCAGCAGGACCCCAGAGAGATGCTTGCTGGGCAGAAAACAACTGGAGGCGCCAGCAAGTGCCCACCTGTTGGACTCCTGCCTGCTGTGGCGGCCCGGGGGCCCTAGGCCCTCCAGAGCCCTGCGGAAAGTTCTGGCTCCTGCAACGCAGCCCGTGTCCGGAGAGCAACTGGCTGACAAAGCCAGTGTCCAGCCGGAGCACGTTTCGGGTATAAATAGTCCTGCAGGATGATGGGATTGGGGCCCAAGCACAGGCTGTTACAGGGAGGCGCAGTGGCTGGTGCAGTGGGGGGGGAAGCACCCACGGAGCCCCCCAGCCGTGCGCCGCCGGCCGTCCCGGCCTCCTTGCTGCAGGCAGGCTGCGGCTGGGGGCAGCGTGCTCTCCGCTCTGCACCGTCCCACCGGCTCGAGGGCCAGGAGGGCTTTCAGGCTCGGCCTCTGCTGAGCCGCTGCCCCAAGCCACCCGCAGGAGGCTGCGAGGGACCAGGAGGCGCCCCCTCGCCACCGTGGCGCTTGGGCTGCGTTGGCGGTTTTCCTTCCCACTAAAACCCCGAGTGGGGCCGAGGGGCTGCACAGAGAGCAAACGGGGAGGGGAGGGGAGGGGAAAACGCTCCGCTGGAAATGCCAGGCCGGCTGGCAGTGCTCCAGGGGCGTGTGGGGCGCACGCTGGCCCTCGACCTGAACGACTGCGCAGAAGGGAGAGGTCTGGCCAGTGCCGCTTCCCCTCCCTTGGCTGCCAGAAAGTGATGCTGGAGTCCAGCTCTTGGAACGTGCCGTGCCTCCAAGACCGCCCCCCCCCACCTGCCTTCCTTCCTGCCTTCCTGGCTGTGCGTACTCTGTGGAGCAGGAATGGCACTCTGGGCATGTGCAGAGAGCTGCCCTCGTAGAGGACTAAGGCCGGGCGAGCCCCACTTGTACTCGCCCCTGTGGACTGAAGGCTGTGGGGAGTTGGAGGGAGGGGCAGGCCGGAAGATTTCTGGGGCGGCCCCCCTCCCTTCAGGCGGGGAGGGGGACAAGTGCCAGCTGCTGGCTGGAGGTCCAGTCCGCGGGAAAGCAGATGGGCAGCGTGGCCCAGGCTGGCGTAATCGCATTTGGGCCAGGAACCGCGCAAGAGGAAGCCGGCCTGCCCCAGCCGGAGCAGAGCGAGTCCGCGGCGGCCGGGCCCCGTTCGCCCCTCCCCGCCCTCCCCTCGGCGCCGCACGGCCCTCCAGCCTCCGGCACAGATGCACCTGCGCTCGGGCTCTGGGGGGGCCCTTGGGGGAGGCAGGAGGCTGCTGGGCTTGGGAGCCCTCCCCATTCCGACACAAACGCCGGAGAAAGAGAATGGCCCGGCACGGGCCTCTCCCGACCGATGCCCGGGGCGGCCGGGTGACTAGCGGGACCGGGCTGGGCCAGGTTCAGGGGGCGGCCCCCCACCCGCGGGGGCTTTGGCGGGACGCAGGAGAGCCGGCCGCCTCCCGGCAGCTCGGGCCCCGGCTGGCCTCCTCCGGTGACGGGCAGGCTTCTCCAGCGCCGCACTCCGTCTCAGCAAAGCCCATCGGGGCCTCCGGCACCCCGACTACGCAGCCACGCGTTTGCGAGCCAGTCCGGCACTCGGAGAAGCTCGGCGTTCGGCTTGGCTGCTTGGCGGGCCAAGTTTCTAGCCCCTGCGGCTGACAAAGCGGCCGACGGGACGGCCCTGGCGCTGGGCATCCGCAGCCACCCTGCGCCTGCTCGGCCTGGTTACACAGTAACAACCCGCTTCCTTCTGCTGGAGCCTCGCACCCCCCCACGCCCCGCCGGGCAATCATTAACGCGCCCGGCACAGGCCGGGGGGGCCATGCTCTGCTGCGCAGGCGCTGCTGCCGGGGGGGGGGGGTGCGAGGCGCCGCAGGGCACACCTTCCTGGGCCTTCGCAGGGCTGCCCGGCCCCAGTTCGCCTCCCACCTCAACTGTGTGGAGCGCCCGGGGCCCTGGGCAGCCGCTGGATCGGGCCTCTCGTGCCGGGCTGGCCCCGAGCCCGAGGAGGTGGCCACAGCCACCGGCGCTGCCTCTGCACGGTGCTGCCCCAGGCTGGCCGGCTGGCCGCCCTCAAAGGGCTGGCGTTCCCGGTTCGAGTCTCCCTCCGCGAGCCCAGGGAGGAGGGAGTGCCAGCCACAGTCCCTGGGCGGCAAGGGGGAGGCCCTGCCCCAAGCCACCCTCCCACGAGGGGAGAGCGGGCCCGGGCCGGCCTCCGCCCGGCTGCCCCACTGGGCGCCGTCATGCCACGATCCCACAGCCAGAGGCCTCGCAGGAGCCCGAGTGGGGAGGAGAGGAGAGGCTTCGGTGGCCGCCTGTGGGGCCAGAGGCGGCAGAGCTGCGGGCCCGCAGGCGGGGGGTCGTGGCACCCCCTCCTCCGCACGGGCGACCCACAGGCTTTGGCTGGCCCTGCGGCAGTGGGGATGCTGCTACGCCGGCGGGGCTTCGGCCTAACGCCGCTCAGGGCTGCGACTCACCCCCTTCGGCAGACGGGAGCCAAAGAGGCTCTCTGCCTCTGCATTTCGTGCACTGGGCAACCCGCAGCCCAGCGTCCTGCTCCTTGGGCCCTATCGAATTTCTCTCTGCAATTACCTCCCGTTTCTTGCCAGGCCTTCTCTTCTCTTCCCTTCCCCTCAAATCACGGCATAATGCAGGCAGGCAGTGCTTAAAACTCGCCTCCTCTCTGGCAGCTCTGCTGCATGCATGCAGCGACTGCCCGGCTGCACCTGCTCCCCCGGAAGTGCCCCTCACAGGGGCCCGGGGGCATCCAAGGCCGGGGCAGCACCCAGACAGGCTTGTTTACAGTGTAGACACCGCCTGTTGTTATTGATTTCAAACTGATGGGAAGCCACACACACACACACACACACACCCATTCTCCCCGCCACCGCGTAACTTCCAAGCTCTTCCCGAGGTCCTGCGCATGGGGGTTGAGCCGGGCACCACCTGCGGGGGGCGGAATCCCCCTCCGAGGGGCATCATCTCCTCCTCTTTCGGGCTCGCTAGTTGCTCTGCCTCGGTGCTTGTGCAGGGACCGGACCGAAATGGACCGCGCCCCAGGGAGCTGGACGCAGGCACAGTTACGGTGCCCCCCACCCCGACCTGCCACCAGTTCCCCCCTGGAGTCTTGCTGGCAGAAAGGCTTGGCCGGGGGAGGGCTGTGCGGGGGAGGCGGGTCCCAAGCCCGGGGCGTATCTACACCCTGCACTTGGCTGGGCTTTTCATGCAAGGCAGACGGAGCGTGGCCGCTCCTGCCAGCACCCTGGGTGGGGCTGCAGGAGCCCCGCTGCGCCGGCAGCAGCCGGTGTCGGCCTTGTTCGTTGCCCTTTAGAGCTTGGCAGGAGAGATCCGGGGAATCGTGTTGGGGGGACGGGGGTCCCTGGGTGACCTTCAGCTCCAGCCAGAGGGATTAAGCACCCAGAAAGGTCAGCATCAATTTTTCAGCAGCCCTTTGTACAGAAATTCAACACGCCGCACTTTGAGAAGGGAGTTAATTACAAAATTAACGCTTGCGGCGGCAGACTGGTGGTCAGTCCTGAGGTGGAGCTTCTGGGCGCTTGGCCTTGGGGGTGTGCGTTCTGTGCATGCTCAGAAGGCTACAAAGAAGAGCGCCCTGAAGGCGGCTTGGAAGCCGACTGGCTCAGAATCAGGCAGCCAGGGTCCGATTAGTGCCGGCACGCCAGGTCAAATTGCACCCGCCTTCGCCCGCTTCGCCGCCGTGCTTTCAGGCTCAGTTCCAAGCCTTCCCTTTGACATTTAAAGCCCCAAACTGCCAGCGGCCTCCAGCAGCCCGCTGCTGCCCCATATCTGCCGACCTGCGCCAGGGGCCACCGCCCCAGCTTTGGGGCCCTTTCAGGGACCAGGTTTGTACAGCCTGAGAGCGCCCAGGGAGCTGCAGCTGCATACGGACCGCCTGCCTCTGTGCTCTCGTGACATCCGAACCCCGCGAAGGCTGCTGTTGGGCCACGCAGAACCCAGGGTCTGCTGTAGGGTTGCGGGGCGGCTTCCTCACCCCCCCCCCCCGGTGGCCAAATTCAGCTGTCTTCACCCACACCGTCTGGGACGGGGTCTGCTCGGTTTTCCGGCCGGTCCAAGAGAAGTGGCCAGGTGCTTCCCTCTATCTGTTCCGGCGCATCCCAGGTTCACCTTAAGTACCTGCACAGAAACCATTCTAAATATACATGTCCACCCATAAATTCCCCACTTCTCCCAGTAAAGAACTCGGTGTGCCAGGCGAAGAAACCCCGCAGTAGCCCCGGGGTGTGGCGCACCCAGTAAAGGGCTTGCCCGAAGCCGCCTTTCCGACATGCGGCTTGAACAGCCATGTGCAGGACGTTTAAAAAACAAAAACGAGGAAGCGCTTGGCCAGGCCGCTGCCTCCACAGTTAAGGTCGAACAGCTCAGAAACGCTTACTAGGATATTTTGCCAAGTGCCTGACTCACGGGGGGGGGGGGGGGGGGGGCGCCTTTTTTTTTTAAAAAAAACAGGCCGCCGGGCGGGGGAAGGGACGGGGCACGGGGATGGGCCACCTGCACACGTCGGAAACCCTGGGACCAGCCGCGGCCGAGAGACCGGACCCCTCGCACGGCCACAGCCCTGCCGACACGAGGCACGCGCTGCATATTCATCAAGCGGCCTGCGACACCCCCGCCTGACGCGCCGGCCGCCTGCCCCAGCTCACCTGCGGGCGCCTCACCTGCCCGGCCGGGCATCCGCCTCCTCTCGAGCGCAGGGCTTTGGCTGCGGCTCCCGTCCCCCCTGCAGCCTCCCTCACGGGCATCCCCTCTGCTTGCCAGCCTCCTCTTGACCGTCGGGGGGCACGAGGAGGCGTCTTCCGAGAACGGTTGAACGGAGGGGAGGTGTGGGGGCAGCTGGGCAGCTCACTCTGCTGCCCGGCGTGGGCTGCGCTGGGCTGCTTCTCTCAAAGCCAGGGGCCGCTGGCCGGAGGAAGGCAGATGTCCCTGAGGGCAGATGCCGCGGCTGAAGGTCCCAGGGAAACCCGGGGCAGTGCAGCCCCGGCCTCGTCCGAGAGGAGGCCTCCCGCTGCCCTCGGTGGAAGGGACGCATGGCTGGGCCGACGGCCCAACCGGGCGCCTTCCGGAGGCTTGGACTGCAGCTCCCAGTGTGCTGGAGCCCCAAGCCCCGGAGGGGGCCCACCTGGGGAAGGGCACGGCAGCAGGCGCCACGTGTCGGTGAGGGGCTGCCCTGCAGCGCCCCCGAACCCCAATGCGCGTCTCCTCCTCTCCTCGCAGGTCCAGCAGTGCTCCTGAGAAAGCGCCCCTGCGCCGACCGAGCTGACGAGCGCGGCCAGCGGCCAGGCGGAGGCGAGCCACTAGCCCAGACCGACGGAGACCCTGCTGCATGCCTGCTCCGGAAGCGCCCCTGGGATGGCCTGCGCGGTCCTGTGGACGGACCCCTTTCGGCCCTGCGGGCGGCTGGTCTGAGCTGGGGCTGCCACGCTTCGGGCTTCCCAGGGGGAGCCACCCCGCGCCCACCCCAAGGATGTGCAACACGACTCTCGTGGCCCTGAGCTGCCACGTGGACTCCAAGATCGACCACCTCTTCCCCCCGACGCTGTACACCATCGTCATCGTCATGGGGCTCCCCACCAACTGCATGGCGCTCTGGGCCGCCTACCTGCAGATCAGGCAGAAGAACGAGCTCGGGGTCTACCTGATGAACCTCTCCGTCGCCGACCTGCTGTACATCGCCACGCTGCCCCTCTGGATCGACTACTTCCTGCACCACGACAACTGGATCCACGGGCAGGAGTCCTGCAAGGTCTTCGGCTTCATCTTCTACACCAACATCTACGTCAGCATCGCCTTCCTGTGCTGCATCTCCGTGGACCGCTACCTGGCCGTGGCGCACCCGCTGCGCTTCGCCGGCTTCCGGCGGGTCAAGACGGCCGTGGCCGTCAGCGCGGTGGTGTGGGCCATCGAGATCGGGGCCAACTCGGCGCCCCTCTTCCACGACGAGCTCTTCCACGACCGCTACAACCACACCTTCTGCTTCGAGAAGTACCCCATGGAGGGCTGGGTGGCCTGGATGAACCTCTATCGCGTCTTCATCGGCTTCCTCTTCCCGTGGGTGCTGATGCTGCTCTCCTACCGGGGCATCCTGTGCGCCGTGCGGGGGAACGTCTCCACGGAGAAGCAGGAGAAGGCCAAGATCAAGCGCCTCTCGCTCAGCCTCATCGCCATCCTGCTCTTCTGCTTCGCGCCCTACCACGTCATCCTGCTCTCCCGCAGCGCCGTCTACCTGAGCAAGCCCTGCGACTGCAGCTTCGAGGAGCAGGTCTTCGTGGCCTACCACACCTCGCTGGCCTTCACCAGCTTGAACTGCGTGGCCGACCCCATCCTCTACTGCTTCGCCAACGAGGGGGCCCGCGGCGACGTGGCCAAGGCGCTCTCCACCCTGGTGCGCTTCCTCTCCAGCTCCAAGCCGCAGGAGATGGCCAGCGCCTCGCTCACGCTGGACACCCCGCTCTCCTCCAAGAGCAGCAGCTTCTGCCGGCAGCCCCTGGTGCTCCCGCTGCCCCCCTTGCAGGCCGGGGGTGGGACGAGGGACGAGGAGCTCCAAATGCGAGTACTGACTTTCCACCAATGAGCCCCACCCGCCGGGCGTCGGGGCTGCACCTGGCCGCCTGCCGCCCGCCTGCCCGCCGCAGCGGGTGACCCCGACAGTGTTGAGAATAAAGCACTGCAACAACAGCCGCGCGGCTCCCATTTCCACGCAGGGCCCACACCGCAAGGGGGGGGGAGCTGCACTGGGCCACACCCGGGGGCGCCTCTAGGGCAGCAGTCCGTCCCCAGGCCGAGGCCCCCGCAGGGCAGGCAGAAGGGCCCCCTCCCCCCCGCCCCCGGGACAGGCAAGCACGGGTGCCCTGCTGGCTCTGGCCCCGCAGGCAGCCGAGAGCCCCTGGGACCGGCAGCCGCTCACCCAGGAGTCTGCCCGGCCCCCAGTGGGGCTGCTCAAGGGGGGCCGTTGGCACCCTGCGCGGCAACCGTTTCCACGGCGTTCGGGTGGGAAGCTTTGCCTTGCTGGGCCTGCTCAAGCGCCCCCGCGTGCAGTGCCGCGCGGCCCACGCCGGGACCCCCGGCGCCCCCACGCCCGTCCTCTCCCTCTCGCGCACCTTGCCCCACCTCCCAAGGGGGCCTGCAGCCAGCGGCCCCGCGGACGGGCCGGCGGACCGGGCTAGCAGCGACGCCCACGATACGGGAGCCTCCCCACGCAGCGCCCAACGGCCCAGGGGTGAAGTGGCCGCCACGAGGCCCGCTCCCTCCCCTCCGTTCCCCATCTCCTCCTCGCAACAGGAAGGCGAACGCCTGGGGAGCATGGAGGCTCAATGGGCGGAGGAAGCTCCTCGGAGGCCGTGAAGGCCGACCCGCCGCCGGGCACGGGGCCAAGCGCCAGCCCCTCTGGGCCGCGCAGGCTCGAGGAGGGGCGCCTTCCTCCACACGGCCGGCCCGCAGCTCGGCTGCGCCTCTTAGCCAGAGGTGCCAGGCGGGAGCCCAGCTCGAGCCACCTGCTCCCAGGCCTTCATCCAGAGGTGGGGGGGCTCCAGTTCCTCCCTGGGGAAGGAAGACACACCACACATGCTCAGGAACTCCGGCTGCCTCGCGGGGCCTGGCGGCCCCCACTCAAGCACGCTCGGCTCCTCGCACACTTGCAGCCCGGGCGTTTCAGGGATGGCGGAAGAGCCCCCCCCCCCCGCAATGGCTGCCGGAGACCAAGTGTGGCCAACACGCCGTGTCAGGGAGTATAAATACGGCAAGGGAGCCAGAGTTCCTCCCTGACAGATCCGCCGCAGGCGCCCAGCTGCCATCGCCTGAGTAAGCGGGGCTCCCGGCATCACCTTCCCTCGAGCACATCCCCAATCGCACAAGAGATGGCACTTTTCCCGCAAGTTGCCCTTTCCCAGCAACAGGCGGACAAAGCCTCTGCCGGGCTTCACCCGTCGGTCATTCGGTTGCGCGCCGCTGCTGTCGAGCCACCCAAGGTGACGGCTCCTTGGCGTGGGAGAAAATAAAGCTTGCAAAAATGCCTTCACCTCTGAGATCACGCTGCACCCTTGGCAAGGGGCCGTTAATTCTAGCCTGCAGATGACTCCCATCGCAGGAATGCGAAGGCAGAGCGAGGAGCATCCGTGACGTCCCCTGATCTCGGCGCTTAACCAGAGGCGAGAGCCCTGCGCCGAGGGCTTTTCTGGGAATAAACAGGAAAAGGCCAAAGGCGGCCAGAGCGGGAGCGGAATGTCCCGCTGGGGGAGCCGACAATGAATCCCAGCGGGCGCTGCAACCTCATTACCCCAGGAATTCCAAAAGAGCAAACATCCCACCTCAGCCCAGGTAAGGAGGAGGCCACGGCTGGCCCTGCAGCTGCCCAGAGCGATACAGCAAGGGCAGATTCCAGACTGGGAACCTTTCTCTGCCCCCGTTTGTTTGGCTCTCTCCTTCAGCAAAATCCGCCCCCCCCCTCCAGCTGCTGGGATGCCTGTGGGATCACCAAGGCCACTGAGGGACAGTTTGCTGGGAATGCTGGGCCCTTTGACTCCCCGCTCGGCTTGGGTTCCAGGCTCCCTTTTCCAAGCCTTCCAGGACAAAGCCTGTGCTGCCGATTGCTTAACACAGGGCACTACCAATCCCCAGAGACCCTGAAGTCTGGGACTAGCTCAGGCCAAGCAGACAGTGCCTGGAAGCCCCGGAAGGGCCCTGGCTTGGGTTCAACCTCCTGGGGAAGCTGCTACTTCGCTCCATTCCTCACAGCTTCTCCTCTGCCAACCCCACCTGGTTTTTCTGGGAAAGGTGAGGCAAAGCTAGCCTCCGGGAAGAAAAGTCTTTCCATTCTCACTTACACCCAGTTTCCTTCTGCAGTTCCCACTAACTGCTTTTCATATTTGTGTTCACACGGTCTGCATGACCCTCGGGGAAGGAGAGAGCCACAGGGCCGGTCCCGTAGCCAGACAAAACACAGCAAACCACTGGGGGGGGGGCAGGGGCAAGCTAGGAACATCTCTGCTTTTTAAGAGAAATCTTGTACTACCTAAACAGTCTCCTCAAAATATATAAAATCCAGAACTTCCTCTTACCTCACTAACACCTCCTTACCACATTAACAAAATACTTTAGTTAGGCAGCCAGACGCTTAGAGGCACAGGGAAAACAATCAAATCAGGGGAGCTTTGTATCAACAGCCGTTTCCCACAATGATTGGCCCACGTAAAGTGAGCAAATGAAATTAACTTAATGCACTACAATTAGACGGTGCAAAAGATGACACATGTGGGGAAGGGAAGAACGTATGGAAATACGGTGAAGGATGATTCACCCGTTTGCTATTTTTTCAAGATTAAGTGATGCAATATGATATTCATGCAGGCCAGATGTCAAAATATTTAGAAGCGAGATTACGAATATCCCGGTCTGGCGAGGGGACGCATTCTGCACGGCTGCCCCCCTCGTGCTGCTCACCGTCCCCGAGGGAAGCCCGGCCTTTGCGGGAGCGTCCGCCGCGCTGCGGCCGCGGAAGGAGGGCGCTCGCCTGGCCGGGCCCCCCCCGCGGCCCAGGGCGGGAGGCCCCCCGGGGGGGCCGGGCGGCGCGCGCAAGGGGGCGGGGGGCTCCGCTCCTCCCGGGCCCCCAGCCCGCGGGCCCCCTCGCCCGAGCCGGGGGCGCAGGCGGCCCCTCCCCGCGCGCCGTGGGCA
>NW_025335760.1:1450422-1459058 GCF_004798865.1 Varanus komodoensis
CGCAGGCGACGCTCCCCCGGGCAGGGGCTTCCGCACGCGCCCTCGCCCGGCGCCCCCTCCCGGCAGGCGGCGCCACTGCAGGAGCAGCCGCCTCTCTCCCCAGGCACTTCCGGCACTGGCACCGCCCACCGGCCGCTCTTTCCTGTCCCATCTCTATGATGAGCGGCCTCAGCCCCGGGCGAGGGGCGGGCCACCCGGAAACGGCCCTCGACGCGGCTGTTCGCGGGACGTACCGCCTCACGCGAGCACCGCTGCGCCGAAACCCTCTTGGTTTCCCCTGAACGCAGTCGAGCGAAAGCGAAGCGACTCTACGCGCTATCGACGTAGGCGCTGGACGTGCTCCTGGGAGGCCCTTCTTTGCATATTCATGAGGCGGCGGCGCGCGAGCGAGTGACGTCAGGGGCGGCGCGAGGCCGGCGTCGGCAGGGCCGCTCGCGCGGGGGCCCATGGGAGCGTGAGGATGGTGGCCGGCGCCTTTCCGATCGCCAAGCTGCTCTACCTGGGCGTGCGGCAGCTCTCGAAGCCCTTGGCCACGCGCATCAAGGACGGGGCGCGCGCCAGCCCCTTCTTCCGGCAGTACATCTGCGGGCCCCCCGCCCAGCGTGAGTAAGGCGCGCGCGGGGAGGGGCCCGTGGGCCCGCGGGCAAGCCAATGGAAGCGCCGGCGAGACGGGCGCGAGGAGCGCGGCGGCCAATAGGGCGGCGAGGGAGAGGAGGCGGGCCCCGCGGCGGCTCGGCCAATGGGAGGGCGCGCGGCCGCCCGGCCGTAGAGGTGACATTGCCCGGTCTCCGCCCCGCCCCTCCGCGGTGCACGTGGCTGAGCCCCCCGGGCGGGTGGGCCCCCCGGGAGGGGGAGTACAGCTCCCAGCATCCCCAGCCAGGCCTTGCGGCCCTGCCTTCTTGCCCGCCTCTCATGGTGGCGCCTGGAGACCCAGCGGGGGCGGTCGCAAACCCCCTGCAGCGTTTCCGCAAGGCCGAGCGTGCCGGTTAAGGCCTGGGGGGAAGCCCGGCTCCAGGGCAGCCCCGCGCCCAGAGGCGAGGCTCCAGCCCTTGCGGGGAGCCAAGCGGGGCTGGAGGGCCAGCGGCCCTGGGCTGCCGCACGAGGCCCGCTCGCGGCGCCGCTAGCACCACTGAGACTGGTGGTGCGGCCTTGTGCACGAGGCGGCGCGTGGGGGGCTTTCCGCAGGCGCCTCCACCTCTCTTCCTTTCCTCCGTCAGTGTACCACTGGGTGGAGATGCGGGCCAAGATGCGCATCATGGGCTTCCGTGGCGCCGCCATCAAGCCGCTGAATGAGGACGTGGCGGCAGAGCTGGGCGCGGAACTGCTGGGCGAGGCCATCGTCTTTGGGGTGGGGGGGCTGTGCATCTTTTTGGAGTACTCCCGCCAGTCCACCAACAGCAAGAAGAAAGAGGACGAACTGAACAGCACCCTTCTCGGCCTGCAGGAGCAGGTGGCCGAGCTGACCTTGACTGTGGAGACACTCGATGCGCAGCTGCGCGAAATGCACCGGGTCCTCGTGGAGGTCTCGGCCGCCCCCAAGTAGTCCGGCTCTGGGGGGGAGAGGTGCAGCTGCCTGGAACGGCCCTCTGCCGAGAGCCCCCTTGCTGGATGTGCTATGGCAAGGTGAGCCGCAGGGATCTGGCCCTGTGTGGTGGGATTTGGAGCGCAGAGTCCTGAGCTGCGCCTCACCCCTGGGCTGCTGGATGTCTTTGCAGGGTTTCTCCTAGAATGTAAATATTGAATCCATTAAAAGAAAAGCACAAGTTCCTTTCCTGTGGTTTTCCTGGGGAAAGGCGTGGTGCCCATGGGCATGTGGAGAGTGCCCCAGTTGCGGGACAGAGCTGGGCTGTGGAGGGCGGAGCAGGCCTCTTCTGGCCTTCTTGCTTTCGCAGACAAGGGTTTCCCAGATTTGGGGGGTGGGAAGATAAAATGGATATTTTCAACCAGTCTGGAAATGCTGTGTGTCCAGGGATTGTGAGCAGCAGATTGGGGACTGTCTGGCTCTGTTCTCTGGCCAGGCAACACAGACTGGGCGGCCTGGGGGTTCCCAGTGGGTCCCGGATTCACTGCTTGCCCAGTCATGCTCCGATGTTTGTCGAGGGCCAATACGCTGAGCTGCGGGAGGGCTGGCAACTCTCCCAGACCAGATGCTCTCCAGACAGTTTGGACTGCAGTTCCGATCATTCCTAGCTTGTTTGTTGATGCTCTAGAGAAGGGTGGGGGCGTCGATCGCAAGACTATTTATACTATTTATAGATCAGCAAGGGTGTTCTGGCTTTGTGGCTTAACAATGCAGCGATCTTCTCCCCCATCTTAGGCTCCAAAATACTCATGGAGAGCTTTTTCAAAAGTTCCCTCTTTTCTATGGAATTTCACCCCTCTATTATGGTTAGGGGTGTGCACCAGGGTAGGGTTAGGAAAACGAGGTGTCCTGGCATGATTCTGATGGCTGGAACGTGTTTAGCATGGGCAGAAATGATGAGCTGCGCAGAAAAAGCTACTCAAGGAGGGCTTTTTCAAAAGTTCCCTCTTTTCAAGGGAACTTTCACCCCCTATTAGGGTCAGGGGAGTGCACCAGGGTAGGGTTAGGGCAGTTGGTGGTGCACCTACGGAGCCCTCTCCATCAGCACGCAAGCCAAGTCACCCCAGCAGCCAGCGCACACGGGGGCCATGCGCCTGCTCGGAAAGGAGTTATGGCTCCAGATGATACCACGAGCGACGACTCATTAGCCGCGATTTCTCTGAACTTCGCATGGCACTGCCAAGGATAGATATATATTTGCTTAGACTGGCTGTGAGTTGTTTTTTCTAAACTAAAACCTCAGTTTTCAGGTTTGATTGTAGTGTTAGCGCCTTGCGACAAATACGTGGGTTTTGGGTTGCAGTTTGGGCACCCTCTCTGAAAGGTTCCCCATCTGGTCTAGGACCTCTCCAGATCTGGTGCTGAAAATCCCTAGTTCTTTAAGGCGAGCTCTGCTTTGCCCCTGGATCCATTGCAGCGGCTTGTTCAGTCCTGCTGTGAAGCCACTTGCCTGGCACCCAGACCCACACATTCCTGGTTTTTAAGCAGCACCCCCCAGCAAGCCTTGCCTGCTACGGTCCCTTTAAAGGAAGAGTTGCATACATTATCCGAATTTCCCGGCACTAGGCCTTCCATAGCCCCTGGTGCTGTTCCAACCAGCCACTTAAATTATTAACTTATTTGAAAGCGCTTTTATTGACCGCTCTTTCCTAGATGGAAGGCAAAAGGCACCCCCTGGGCCAGGCCCAGGGCTGCCAAGATTACGGGCGGTGGACCGGCTGTTGCAAGGGGGAGGGGGATGACGTGCCGATGGCCCCGGACTGGGCTGGAGGGAGCTTCCTCTCTCAGAGGTGCCCCTTAATCCCTATTTTCAGTTGGGATTAGCCAGGTAAAGGGAGCGCGCTGTGCAAGGAAACCGATTCTGAGCCGAGCCCCATTGAATTCTGAAGCGGGGACGGCGAGCCTTGAACCCGTGGCCGAGCAGGCAGGCTGCCGGCATTCCCTCTGGGCTGTGGTTGCGCGCCGGGAGGTGCAGGGTCCCTGCTGGCCCAGAGGGAGGGAGGCGAAAGCCACGCGGGCAAATGCCTGTAGGGGGGAAGGCTCAGCTGCTCCCCACAAGCTTCTCTGCTGAAGGGCCCCTGGGGCTCCCCACTTCCCCCTCGTGGCGCTGAAGCCCCCGCAGAAGCGCCTGCGAAGGACGTCAGGGCCTTGGCGTCCGGCATTTTCCCACAAAGTCATGCGCTCGGCCAGCCCCGGCTCCTGGCACTGGGGGACCAACAGCGGGAGCAGCAGAGCCCCTGCCCCGTCATCCTGGCGTCAGGCCTTCTGAAGGCCATCGCGGCCCTGGGGGTTCCTGCAGCACTTGCGGGGGATGCCAGGCAGTTGGGGGGTCCTGACGTCAAGCTGAGCACTGGCAGGATGTCCTGGCAAGAGCGCTGGACCGGGGTGCGAGGGGCCGCGTTCCCGTCCGTGCCGCCTCTCAGCCTACCCTACCTCGCAGGGTTGTTGCGAGGACCAACGGGAGAGGGGTGCCTTGTCAGCCTAACCCTAACCCTTGCCAGAGGAAATCTCCCCCAGGCCCTCTGCACCGCCTCATGGGAATTGCAGTCCTGTAGCTGTTTGGGCCCCAAGCCGCCCACCCCGGGGCCACGTGGGATGCGGCAGGAGCCTCTGCAGCAGCAGCAGCAGCAGGGGGTCTGGGCAGGGCTGCGCGCAGGAGGGTGCGAGCCAGCAGGGGTGCTCCCGCGTCGGGACGCCCATTTTCCCCACCACCCGACTGCAGCCCTTCCCTCCCTGCCTCCGGCCCCATGTTTCCTCTGCGCTCTCCCCTCCTCACACCTGAGGGTGGCCGTGTGCTGCCAGGCCGTGGGCCAGAAGCAGCAAGGGGGCGCCCCTCCGCTGCCCCGCTCCCCAAGCAAGATGGAGTTCGGCTGAGATTTCGTCCAGGGCTCCACAACCCAGAAGCCTGCGACCAACAGTATCCCTCTAGGGAAGCGAGTGGGAAGCCCTCCCTAAGCCACACATCACAGCTCCCAGCATCCTGAGCTAGCACGGCCATTGGCTCTGCAAGCTGGGGAGCATGGTGGGCCACACTGGAAGGGGCTGACGTGCGCCAAGCTGGCTCCGGGAGGCCCCGCAGTGCTGCAGTGATGGCCTTGGGAGCATCCCTGACCCTCATCCACACCCTGTCACAGGTGCTCTGGGCAACTTTGGCCGTCCCCAGCGCCGAGGCAGCCTGCGGTGCGGGGAAACGGAGCAGAGGAGTGCATGCAAGCTCCCTCAGGCGCCGGGTGAGGAGGAAAAATGGCCCACTCCACCCCCAATCCCGCCACCCCCAAAACAGCCCCCCCGGGGGCCAAATTCCCCGTCAAGGATACGCATCCCACACACTTGGGTTTTGCAATTTTTCAAAAAAGGAAAAAGATTTATTCCTAAAGAAGTTTGGTGCATGTGCCCAAGACCCTCGTGCCCATCGGCAGGTGAGCGGGTGCTGCGTGTTGGAAGGGTAGGTAGAAATCGGGCAGAAATACCCAGCAGATCAGTAATAATAATAATAATAAATCAAAATATAATATTCCATCCAGCTCAACAAAAACAAACGTCAAAAATTACAGCTCAGTAGAAAAGCCAAGAGCCTGTCCCGCCTCCCTCCACAGCCTGACGGAGGCAGAGGGTGAAAACATTTTTAAAAAGGACCCAGAAAGGTGGGAGCAGGAACAGGTAAAATATTCTGAGAAGTACCCCGTTCGCCATGTGTAAAATCAAAAGTTACAAAACCAAGAAAAACCAGCCGCGTGTGTGAAACAAGGAAGGGTCCTTGGAAGTGTGTGGAGGGCTGAGGGCCCTGATTCGGGAGGAGTTCCCTCCTCTCGGGGGGCGCATGCATGGCCACAGGCACCGCAGGAGTGGTGCCCCGAAAGGGCCGCGGCTGGCAAACGGGCAGCCACCGGCCGGGGCTGCCGGGGTGAAGGTGCTCCTGGCAGATGCTGCCCCGCAGCCTGTGCAGCCGCCCCGGTCGGTCCTCTGCCCCTCTGCCCGGACCCCTGCAGCCTCGCCTCCGCAGAAGGAGGACCGCGGGAGGAAGGCAGCTTGCGCCACGGACTGCCCGAGGAGGCAGGCCCGGCCGGGGCCGCGAAGCAGGTCGCCGGCGTCGGCCCGAATCCAGGGAAGGAAGCGTCTCGAGCTGAGCGGGGGGTGGGGATTCTCCCAGCCAGGGGCACCTCTTCGGGAAGCAGGTGCTCGCCAGGGCGCCCCTCGGAGGGCCGTGCCCCCTGCCCACGCTGCCTGCACCCCCTCTCCAGGGGAAGGGGACGTGGAACATGGACGCCGAACGAGGGAAGAGGAAGGGGGGCGCACCCTCCGGGAATGGCAGTGTGGGGCAGCCAGAGGCCCGTTCCGCCAGGGAAGCGGCCCCCGGCCCCGTGGGAACAGCCTCTCTGCAAGGGGCAGGCCGGGCGGGGGGCGGTGCTGCTATTGCTCTGGGTAAGGCACAGGTGGGGGTCCGGCCCTTCCTGGGGTGGGGACCGCTGCGATCGTCCCTCCCCCACCTGGAAATTGCACAGCGGGGGCCAGAGGCCTCGGAGCCAGCGGGGAAGGGGGGCTCTGTGTGAGTCTGTGTGGGGAGGGGCTCGTCTGGTGCATGATGGGGGGGAAGGTGATCGGGTTTCTTCTTCATTTTTTCTCATTGTTTATTCTCGTCTGCGCATGGGGAGGATTCAGCTGCAGCCACCGGTGGCCCCACGGGTGGCAGGGGGCTAAGGCGATCCCCGCTTCCGTAGCTCCGCCACGAACGCTGCGAGAGAGGAGGCGATGAGCGTGCGGCGAGCCACGGCCGGCAGCCATGGCCGGTGATGGCGGACCCGGAGCCTTCCGGCTCAAGGGCCACAGCCGGGCTCCGCTCCTTTGACGGGCCTGAGCATCTCCCCCAGCCTGGCGGTAAAAGGAGGCACGCAGCTCCCAGAATGCCCCGGTCAGGCTGGGGGATTCTGGGAGTTGTAGGCCAACCCAGCTGGAACCTGGGAAGCCTGCTTCCGACCACGTGAAGCCAGGGACGAGGGCCCCCGCGCCCCTTCCTCGTTGGGCCCCCGTGCCTCCCGTGCGAGCCCTGCGCCTCGCATTCCTCCGGGCAGGCCGAAGGGGGAAAGCCAGGCCAGTTAGGCGGCGGCAGAGCCACGGGCTTGCCATGCCCAGCTGGAGTCTGACGCACCCCGCTTTGCAGGCCCGAGCTGGGCCGCGGGGCTTCGGCGGGGCAGAGGAAGCCTGCGCGCCTGACACCCGCCCCCCACCGGGAATCGGCTGCCTGCATTTCGGGTTCGGAGAGCAGTGCAGGTGCCCCGCTGGATCGGGCCAGCCACGGCTCCGTGGCCTCCCGACGGCTGCCAGCAGGGAGCGAGGCCGAGCGTCGCTCGCGGCCGTTACGGCAGCTCCAGGGGCCGGGCCGGGCCTCCCCCGTGAAGTGGGTCACCCATCCCGCATCCTGCCGCCCAGGCCTCGCTCCCGCTCACCCTGAATGATCTCCTCCTTCATCTTCTGCAGCTCACGCCGGACCTCCTGCAGAAGCTCCTGGACAGAGGGAGAAACCGGGCTCAGGCCAAGGTGCCAAGCAGGGCCCGCGCTGGCCGGAAGACGGGTGGGCCCCACTCCCCTCCCTCTCACCGCACTACAGCTCCCATCACCTCCAGCTTGGCCTTCCCTCCTCGGGGGCAGTCTGACTGCTGGGAGCACGGGGCAGGATGGGCTTGCGGGAGCGCGGCGCTTATGGGAAGGGGTGCATGGAGTTCCCCCTCCGTTGGCCGAGGGCAGTGCCGGCCGGGGGGGGGGCTGTCCTTGCACAGCTCTCCCCCCCCCCCCCAGGGGAGCTTCAGGAGCAGCGCTAGGGTGGGATTTGGCCTGCTTACCTGCTTCACCCGTTCCAGCTCCGATTCATCCCCAGCTCCTCCTCCTGCCGGTTCTGACCCGGTAATCGCCCCGGCAGACTTCATCCTGGGTCGGGGAAGGGTTGGCTCAGTGCAGGGGAAGCAGAAACCCCGGAACCCAGTCTTGGTCTGCCCCCCCCCCATATTCCCCAGGGTGCCCCATGAACCAAGCACACCGAAGGCACCGCCGAACCGTGGGAACTGCCCTTCAGGCGCCAACGGCCACTTTGGAGGGCAGCTCCCGTCAGGACCTCCGTGGGGAGAGGAAGAATTAACCCCCGCAAGCCCGTTTTTCAAGGCTGCTGCTTGCAGGTCGTATCCAGCCGGCACGTCCCACCCGGCACGGGTTCGAGGCTGAGCAGCCCCACTGGCTGAGCGGAACAAGCACGAGCCCAACTCTGGCACGGGAGGCTGGCGTCTCTCCCCCACATGACCCACTGCACACCCTCCGGCCTTCGCTGCTGGGGGGCCATGTTAAGGGGCTGGGCCTTCTGGTCCGTTGCCCCCTTCAGAGGAACCACTGGGGGCAGACACGAGGGGCCTGGGGGCCAGGATTCTGGATCCCACTGACTTGGCGGGAAGGACAAAGAGAGCTCCTAGCCCACCTGTCCCCCCCCTTTTCTTACTAACGCAATCGAGGATCCTAGGAGTCACGGGGGGGGGGGGCTCCCGCCCTTCCAGGGGCAGGCGCTGCAGCGTCCTGGGACTGGATCGTGCCTCTGCACGACGGGGGTCCCCCGGATTGGCTGGCGGGCGACTTGACCTCCCCTCGCCGACCCCCACCCGTCTGTGGGGCGGGCTGCTGGCGTGGGTGGGTGGGAAAAGACGCCCGGCCCGCTGGCCCTTCTCCGCCCACGCTGCGCCCGCTCAGACCGAGGGTGCCGCCGCCTGAGCGCCCAGCCCTGCCGCTTTCTGCTGCGGAGGGGGCCGCCTGGCCCTCGGGCCGAGCCGGGAGGGAAGCCCGGGCTGCGCCTTGGGCTCCGCTCAGGCACTCCAGTACCGCAGGCAGTTCTGGAGAGAGGCCCAAAGCCAGACCCACGACTCCAGCCACCGAGGAACATGCCCGGCGGGTCAGCTGCACTCTATACAGTACTTGGCATCACAGAGCATCCCTGCCTGATACCGAAAGTGGCCGGCCTGAGGCCGGGCGGTGGCTGGGGGGGTGGTGCTCCTCGGGGTCACAGTCTTCCTGATGGGGG
>NW_025335760.1:1459158-1476606 GCF_004798865.1 Varanus komodoensis
GGGGGGCGGGGGGCAGTGCTCCCCCCAGCTTCAGCTGACTCACGGCCGATGGCAGGCGCACCCACCTGGGGAGCGTCGTGCTGGTCTTCTCCCAGGGCCTCCGGAAGGAGTCTGTGCGACGGGAGAGAGGACGGGTTGGAGGCGGGCAGTGCGCTCGGACCGCGGGCAAGGCGCAGCGACCCAAGCCCCCGGAGGCCCTTCCACAGGGCTCCCTCTGCGCTGGCCAAAGAGGGGCCAGCAGGGGCTGGGAAGGAAGCCCCGGCGCATCTTGCTCAGCCGCTCGTCAGCGCTTGAGCTTCCTGCACATGCAGCCCTCTTGCCTCCCCTACGTGGCTTGGCTCACTTGCTTGAGCTGCCCGCAGGGGTTTCCTCAGCAAACTCCTCCAGCACAGCACACTCGCGCTCTCTCTCACTCAGTGCACAGGCAAGGCTGCTGCTGGGTGTGGACAGAGAAGTCCTTCTCATATGCTCCCCCTCCACACGGACTGAAAATCTGGGGGTCTTTCCAGTGGGAAAGCTGCCCCTCACCCAACCCGTTCCCAACACCCGCTCTCACAAAGGTGCCCCGTGGCCGGGTCCAGCCGGCCGCCCCTCTGCCCACCTGTGGTCTTGGCACCCGCAGCCTCTGCATCGTCCTTTGTGGAGGCAAACAGAGAAGAAAAAGGGGAGGCCGGTGAGCTGAGATCCAGGGAGCGCCATCCACTCCCGCAAGGGGCGACGGGACTGTGCTGGAAGCCCCCACCCAGGCCAGGAGATTCGGGTTCAAACAAGGCCCCCCGTTACAGCCTGGCGGGAGGGGCGGGGGGGCTCTTACGTGCGCAGGGCTGTCGTCTTTCCTGGGAAGGGGCTTCTCGCCCTGCTCCGCAACTTTCCTCCTGCGGGGGGCAGGCAGACGAGAAAGGGGGTTACACCTGCAGCCCCGTGTTCCGAGCACCCCGGGGGGGGCAGCCCTGGGCCTGCTTCCCACATGCCCCCTGGGCTAGCAGGCACGAGGGCCAGAGGCCAGCCCCTGCCTCTGCGTTCCGCCGGAGCCCCTGAGCTTGTTTTCAGACGAGCGGGGAAGGCCAGAATTCCCCCAAAGGAAAGCTGTGGGCGGGGGCTCCCAGTGCCCCCCAAGCACATGGCAGGGGCAGGTGCTGCCAGTGGCGCCGCCCTGCCTTTCAGCCCCGGCTCCCCCAGGCTGCCCCCCTCTGGGTGGGCTGCACCACAGCTCCCAACATCCCCAGCCAGCGGTGTGTTCAAAGCGTCGGGTCCCGCTCGCGCCCCACTCACCGCCGTGCCAGCATGGCGCTCATTTCCTCCATGAGGCCCCCCCCGCCTGGGCCACTGGGAGGGGCTGCAGCTCCGGGGGCAGCCTTTGGTCCCTCCTCCTGTGCCGTGGGGAAGAGGTGGGGGGCAGGTCAACGCCCATGCAGCTTCCTCCTCTGCCACCCGGCAGGGGGGCACTCGGGGACCTCTGCCCCCTTTCCTGCCCCGATGCGCAAGATCAATCCTGCTCTGCACGGGCCCACAGACGGAGGCATGTTTTTGTGGAACGTGTGGGGAGAAAGGAGGCAGGCGCAGCTCGTCCGTGGTCCCCATGCCCCACTTCCCGGCTGCTTCCCAGGTGCAGGGCGGGGGGGGGGGAACTAACTGCCCCCTTCCCTCCAGCCGGCCTTTCTACCCAAGGAGAGCTGGGGGGCCAATGTGGCCAAGCCCTTTTCCTGCAGCTGGAGGCGCCAATCGTCCACCCCGGCACATGCCCTTGGCCAACCCAGGCCCCCCAGGTCCCTTGGAAGCCCCCCCGCCAGCGTTTGGATGCCCCCCTCCCCCCGCCAGCACCCAGCTCACCTTGCCGACTTTCTTGAGCTTTGCTTGAGCGAGTGCCGCAGCCAAGCCGGTGGGCGGCCCGGAACCCCCGGCAGGGCCCTGGGAAGGGGGGAGGGGTGGGGCTGGGGGCGGCCCCCCTCCTGTGGGTGCAGAGCATGGGGGCGGCCCAGGTGGGGGGGGTGGCCCCGGAGGGGGCGGTGGGCCCGGTGGCGCTCCTGGAGGCTGTCCCAGCAGGCCTGACGAAGGTCCTGGGGGTGGGCACTGTGGAGCTGGCGGTGGTCCCGGGGGTGGTGGGGGGGCTCCCCCTGAGGGGGTGGCAGGCGGTCCTGTGGCGAGAGAGGGGCGTCAAACTGCCGCTGCCAACACCCCGCGGAGCGGCAGGGAGGTAGTCGGGGGCGCTTTGCAGCCCCCGGCCCCCAAGTGCCCCGGTGTTCTGCAGAACTCCCCTGCCCCCCTGCCCCCCCGAACCCCTCCCTTGCTCTCCACGTACTCCCAGGCGAGCCGGCCTCGTTCTGCCCCTCACACGTGCTCCCGGCCGGCTCAGCAAGGGCCCTGGAGCTTTGGGGGCAGGGGCAAGCCCCCCAGCTCCCCCCGCCTGCTGTCCCGGAGGAGGCGAGTGGGGCCACGGGGCGCAGGCCTGGTGCTGCCGCCCGCCGAGACCCACCTGAGATGGTCACCCGCCGTTCTCGCTCGGCCTGCTCCTGCTGCTCTCGCTCCAGCTGCTGCCTGGGGGGGGGGTGGAGGGGGAGCGGAGGGAGGGGCAGGGAGCGCGTCAGTTCCAGCCCAGGGTGGGGGGTGGCCCCCCCATGCCAGCTGCAGGCTCAGCCTTCCCTCCCACTCACTTGGGTGGCGGCTCCGGCAAAAGGGGGCCCAGGATCCCCGAGACCGCGAAGCCGCACATGGCCGGGTGCCGCCGAGCTCACGCCCCGCCAGCCGAGAGGGCGCTGGGGACACTGGGAGCGGTGGGCGCCGTAATGGGGGCAGCGGGCGGGGGGGGCGAGGAGGCTGACCCAGGCGCTCGCAAGCGGATTACGGCCGCTAAGCCCAGCGGGACCGCCCTCCCTCGGCCAGGCGGCTCCCGTGAGTGGCCGCAGCGGGGCACATGCTGCACGGGGAGCCGGGGGGGCGGGCTGGGCGGGGGGCTGGGCGGCACAAACAGCCGCGGCCAGGTGGAAATGCTGCTCCGGGGGCCCCTTGCCCGGACGGTTCCCGTGGCCTGGCCCCGGACACTCTGCCTGCCTCAGTTTGCCCTGCCCATGAACTGGGAATGGAGCTGCTCACCGGGGGCTGCCAGAGAGCCAACCCCTCCCAGGCCCCGGCATCGGGGGGGGGCACGCCATTCCCAGCAGCAAGCCGAGCGGCAGTGGGGCGCACAGGCCATGTCCCTGTGGGGAGCTGTGGGGGGCAGGCGGTCACAGCATCCCATACCTTTTCTGCTGCTCCGCCATTTCGTCTGCCGAGGGGCCATTTTGCATCGGCCGCGGCGGCGCAGAATTCCCTTGGGGGACAAAACAGAGCCGGGTTTGCCGCGGGGGCCCGAGTCAGACCGAAAGGCCCGATCGGAGGTCCCGGCCTTCTCCCGCGCCGGCTGGAGCAGCCAATGCCTTCTCGCCTGGGGCAGGACGTCCGCTTCCGAGCTGGGAGCCACCCTGCCGGCCTCACCGGAAGCTGCCCCCGAGGCCGAGCTTCCGAGAGCCCAGCCGAGCCCTGCGACAGTGGTGAGCTGCTGCTGGTGCAGGAAGGCCCGGGGGGGGTGGTGCGGCTGGCCGAGGGTGGTCACGCTGGCACACGTGGAGCATGAATGCGCCCCACTCTGCTCAGCTGCAGCTCCTTCTGGTCCCCACATCTTCCCAGAGCAGCTCTGCGGGCTCCAGGTTGAGAGAGGCTGACCAGCAGGGCCGCCCCACACCCAGCGGGTCTCCCCCAGCTGCAGGATCCGCCCCGTGCTCCAGCCGGGAACCGACACCCCCTTTCCCCCTGGGCCCGCCAAGCAGAGACAGCCTCACCGGAGTCCAGCACCTCCAGCGCCTGCATCATCCCGCTGGCGAACTGGCTGGCGTCCTCTTTGGTGCCGAAGTTGAGCCCCCAGACCTGGCGGGCATCGCGCCACTGGTGGAAGTTCGGCGTGGCCTGGTTGTACTTCAGCCCCTTCACGATCGGACTGTTGATGACCACCTTGGGGACGGGGGAGGAGAAGCGGGCGTCCGGGCTCTGCGCTCGTGGGCAAGGAGCGCAAGGAAGCCCCGGGGCAGGGGGGCCACCCCTGCGGCACCTCCAGGCCGCGGGAGGCTGGCGGAGGCGCCCTTCCTGCAGTGCGGACCCCTCCGACAACACTCCGCTCCCCAGGGAGACTCGCCTGGCCCCGAACCCAACTCTTTGCAGTGCCAGACCAACCGCTAGTGGGGGGCCATCTTCCCCACCCGCCCTCCTGCCCCCTCCCTGGACACACACAGGCCAGAGAAGCGGGGTACCTGTTGGTCCGGCTGCATCTTGCGGCCCACCACCCGGAACGTGTTGTTGGCAGGGCTGTGGTAGATCTGGACGCGGCTGAAGGCCTGGGGGCCGCCCCCGGCCGGCACCCACTTCTTGTTGGCGTCATCGTAGAGCATCACCGTGGCTCGAGTCGAGCAGACCACCGACTCACTGCGAGGAGACGCGGGGCGGGGAGAGAGGGGCTCGGCGTGAAGGACGAGGCGGCTTGGCCGGTGCCGGCCAGAGAGACCCCCGCCCACCACCTCCACCTTCTAGCGGCCACAAACTCAGCTCCACAGTCGCTGCAACACAGCTCAGCCCTTGCCTTGCAGGAATCCCTGGCATCACACAAGCTGGCGTAAGTCTCCGGCTTGCATTTTGCAGGGCGGAGCGTCTTAATTTTAAACACGGGAAGCTGGAAGGCTCGGACCTGGGCTGGAGATGGGGAGAAGAGTCCCCGCAGCAGAGCTAATGTTTCCGGCTTGTGGCATCCAAACTGCTTATCCTGTGATCGTTAAGGTTGCCGTGTCTTTTTCTGATGTTTACGGGCTGTGATTCTCTGCAGAAACGTCCTGGGCAAAGCTTCCCCCATCACGCTGCCGGGGCAGGCGGTGAGGCTTGCTTGCCGCGTGTCCGGGTGCAGGAAGAGGCGGGGGAGTGGGGCAGAGGACCACCCAAACCCTCACGAGGCCTGCCACCCCCCCCCCCAAGACCGCCGCATCTGGGCAGACTGTTCTGCAAAGCATCAAGTCGCCCAAGGCTCAGGCAACACGCTAAGAGAGCACATGGCAGGCGGGAGCCGTTATCCAGCCCCTCTGCTTGGATTCCCCAGAGGCCAAGCCTGATATGGGTCCCAGGGGGCAGATATGGGGGGGCATCCCGACATGCCTGCCCCTGGAGAACCAGCAGGCAGCAGGCTCCCTCGCCTGCCCAGTCCTGCACTGCACATCGCGCCTCACCCTTCTCTAACACTGGCAAGCCAGGCAGACATTCATGAGGTGTAGCTCGTCTTCGCAGTGAGCACCGGTTGAACACCAGCCAGTCCAAGGTGCAGTGAGGCCCCCCATAAAATCTGAGCCCCCTCAAGCACCCCCAAGTCGCCCGACAGGAGCCACCCTGGAAGGAGCAGAGCACAAGCACGGGCAGACGCGAGGCCAGGTGCTGAGCTTCTGAGCAGGAACAGGGTTCGGGGAGCGGCGCACACTCCGGATTCAGGCACCGGAGCTGAGCATCATCTTCGCACTGCGCACCAATTCGGTTGCGCTGGCCAGTGTGACGCCATCGTTGCCCACGCTGGGTTTAAAATCCCTCCGCTGAGGGCAGGGGGAGGTACAGCGCTCGGGGTCTCTATCCCAGCATGCTCGGCACCTTTGCTAAACTACAACTCCCAGGATTCCTTGGAAGGAACCAATGCAGACCCAAGAATTAGAATGCGGTGTAGTGGCTGGAATCCTGGACATTGACCAAGGAGCATTAAGGGTTGAAGCCTCGCTTGGTTTGCAGCTGAAGCCAGTCTCCCTCCCTCCCTCCCTCACACAAACACACCCACTCACAAATTTTGTATTCCTGCCTAGGGAAGGAGCATCCGTTGGGCCCTGACCTCTGGAACAGCCCTCGACCTGCACCCTGGAGGTGTTCACAGGAGCTGAGGCAGCGTGGCGCAATGGGGGGGGCAGCCTGCAGCAACTGCCTCCCCCCCCGTCCTTTCCTGCCCAGGGAGGGGGGGCTGCATTGTGCCTGCAAGCGAAGCCCACAGCCCTCCCTTTCCGAGCACTGAAAAATCTCCTTTCCTGGGGAAAGGGGCAGAGAGACCTTCTGGGGCACCAGCCGTGGGTCCCACCTTGCCTGGACCTCTGGGGAGGGGGAGGCCCTGGCAGCAGGTCAAGAGCTCGATCTGGGAGCTCCGCTCCGCAGAGACCCCAGCCCAGCAAATGGCCAGCCCGGCTTTCTCCCCACCCTGGTTCTCACATCCAGAGCAACAGGGAAAAAGAGCCACGCCTGATAAACTGCTTTGCAGGTAAACATGCAGCTAAAGGGCTTGTCCTAAGAGGTGCTAAACTGAAATTAAAATTTGGGGGGAGGAGAGCTTCACCTGCAGCCCCAGAGGACAGTGGGATGCATGCAAAAAAAAAAAAGCTAGAGAAGATCAACCACCAGACAAGCCAAACACAATGGCTGGGCCAGCTTATGCAAATTTCGCAAGGGGTTCTCATGTCCTCGGGCAATTTAATCTTCTCAAGCTGCCAGTCCACTTGAAATTTGGAGAAAGGGAAGGGTTTCTTGACCGGGGAATGGAAGTACTTTTCCACATTTCCCCCACACCAACAAGGCTGAGGACTAGAGGCTTGTTGGGATAGGGCGGCGGGGGCGGGGGGAGAATGAGCGCGAACGATTTATCAGGAGGCCAGACTCAAGGTTAAATGCAAAAGCCGCACGAACACGGAGCCGCATCACACGCCCAGCAACTCCCACATCCGTGCGCCCCCCCCCCCCCGCAGCCGCCAGAAAAGCTGCCCGGCGAGTTCTTCCGAGCATCTGCCAGCTCTCCTCTCCACACGACCATTGCGACACCAGCAAAACAGGGAGGGCGGGAGGCGCCCAGGGTGGGGGCTGAGCTGCACGCATCGCCTGGGGTGGGCGGCTGGCAACTCCCGGGGGGGCGGGGGGAGGACCAAAATCCAAATCCCCGAGTTCTGCTCCTGAATGCGGCAGGCTGGGTCTGTGCCCGGAGGAGCGCCCGGGCCAAACCAGCCCGGGGGTGAGGGGGCTCCAGCAGCCTTTCCACCGGCCGGCGCTGCCCCCACCCGTCCTTCCCAGGGCCCCCCAGCCCCCTGCCGCCTCGCGCCGCGCAGCGCCGCTGCTCCCCGGGCTCCAAAGGCTGAAGCGGAAACGGCGCCGCGCCCTCCGTCTAAACAGGGAGTGCCGCTCGCTCGCAATTCCTGCCTCCGCTGCGGGCAGGTTGTGGCAGAGCCGCGCCAGCTGCAAACAGCTGCATTCGCGGGCCTGCAGGAGAGGAGAGCTGGGGAAGGGCCTTCCCACCAGGAGGAGAAGGCGGCCGGCCAACTGGGGACCGGCCCACATCGAGGGCAGCCGCAGCCCCAGAGCCGTGCTGGGCCGTGCTGGGCCGGGCCAAAAGGGCCACGGGCAGCACCGGGCGCGGGAGCTCAGACCCCGGAGAACCAAGGCCAGTTGCCCCGGGGGAGTGCCCTCCTGCTGCCCTGGATCACACCTCCCAGCACCCCTGGGCAAGAAGCACTGCTTCACAATGCTGGGCGTTGTAGTCCGTTGCAGCAGGGGAGGCCCAGGCTGTGCGCCGCAGGCTGAAGCGTGCGTTTAAAAGAAGGTTGTGGAATTTCCTGCGCAGGTTCCCAGCTGGGGGCCCCAGGATCCGCCAGGGGCCACGTCCCGTGACGTCACCCGGCCTTCCTGCCCCGCCAGCATCCCTTTGAAAGATGAGCCACCTTCTAGCCCTCCGTGGCCATGAGAGATGCTCAGCCACCACGATTTCCACTGGCCACGATTTCCACTGGCCCGGCTACCGTGCTTCTTGTCACTGCCTGCGCTTCCCTGTGCCTGAAAACGCTCGAATAAATTAATGGGCCACAGCAAGGAAAGTGTCGGATCTTGCTTGCTTCGCATGAGCCGCAGGCAGGCAGGCAGGCAGGCAACATGGAATTCAAATAGCTGTGGCAGAGAATTTGCATCTGAAAAGCAGGCCGTGGGTGTAACAGGCTGAACTGGGATAGAGTCCGCCCGGGGCCACATGGCCGCTCCTCTCCTCTTCCCGGAGCTGCAACTATGGCACTGCAGTTTTGCAGCGGAGCAGAGAGTAAAGAGGCGACACTTCTCCGGCCCTTCGATTATCAGCTGGAAATCAGCCGCCATGCGCAGCCCCCCACCCCCCGCCACGCAGGTGCCGCCTTCATGGTCCTCTGGCTAATGCCCCCGCACAGCTTCCCCCTTCCTCCCCACGGCTCCTGCTCCCCACGGTAACACTCCTGGGTTGTGTCAGTTCACACTTCCACAGCCCCACGGAGCGCCGAGTGCACCGACAAAAATAGACGGAGCAGCAGGCACCCTCAGGAGCAGAGCCGGGAGGCACCTCCACGCACCGGGCCCCGTTGCGCTGAGGAACAACTGCAGCCCGTCATGAGTCCGTGTGTCATGCTGGTTCTTGCACATCCCTGGTCATGCGCGACCAAGCGACACCACGGTGACGCAAAGGAGGAAGCGCAAGTCCCGCAGCGCACCTCGTTTTCAATCAGACGCCCAAACTTCCAGCACGTTTCTCGAGAACGCAGCCCAGCGCTCCAGCTGCACAAGGGCTGGCTACTCAGTGTCGCGCCACACCGAGGGGAAAGCGCACGACCTCCAGCAGCCCCCAGGGGCCACGCCAAGCCGTTCCGCAGCGGCCCGGTCCTGGCCAGACACCGCCTTCCCTCTGACCGAGGCTCTGGGGCAGAGGTCCCGGGACCCCCGTGCAGCCCTCAAAAGTATCTCCGGGCTGCCCCGGATGGGCATTGCCCACCCAGGCCCGCCAGAAACCGTGCAGGAGTCCTTGGTCGACATCACCAAGAGTGGCCAGGCCAGCCCCACGCTGTGTGCAGTGCGGGAGCCCCCCTGCCCCCCCACCCTGTGCTCGCTTCCCACTGCCCACTTCCCAGCTGCAAAAGGGTGCTTGCAATTTGGGGGTACAGGAGACTCAGGGCAGCCTCCGCCCCCGCCCGACCTAAGGTCAGCCAGCTGCGCGCACACATGCGGGGCAGGCAGGTGGAGGGAGGGCTTGCGCAGCCCGGAACCCCTCGGTCGGGAGCCCTCGCTCGGCCACATTCCCTGCCAGGACTCCGTGGGAGCAGGAAGGGGGCTGCAAAGAGGGAGGCGAGCGGCGGCGGCAACGGTACTCCTCGACCGGCCGGCTGTCTCCCGCGCCCGACTTCCCCCTCGACGCCGCGCTGCAACCACCCAACGCACTGGACCGCAACTTCTCCTTACTGGAGCCCTCGGGCAGAAAGGGAGAAGAGCGTCTAGGCAGGACAGGGCGGCATTTCTGGGGTGGTGTGATGCCCAGGACTGGGGGGCGGCAGCCCACTCTGAACACCACACCCCACAATTACGCCAAGTGGTGCTCAGATCTGATAAGGCGGCAGCCGGAGGGGCCCCGACAGCTGGTACCGCCAAGGCCAGGCCAGAGGCCAAGCGATAGCCCCCTGGCCCCATGCCGTCCCCCCCCCCCACACACACGGGCCTCTGGAACTCGGCTGCAGGGTGCAGCTGTGGAGGGAGGGGGCCCTCTCCGAAGCAGCAGCAAGGAAAGCTCGCACGCAGGGAATACGGGGACGCCAGCACACCCCACGCCCCGGGCGGCCCTGCACCCGTCTCTCTGCAAAGCCCCTCCACTCCCTGCAGAGCCCCAGGCGGGGGGCGGGGGGAGGACAGCTGAGAACAAGCAGCACCTGGAAGGGCTGAGGAGAGCGTTAAAAAGCCGGAAGGAGCAGGAAGGGAGAAGAAGGGAGGGAGGGGGAGCGAGAACAGCAGCCTTTGCCCATATAAGGGTAGGTTTGAAGGACAGGACGGATCTCTGCCGAATGTGGGAATGCGAGACGGTTACTGGGAAGGGCCGGAGGGAGGCATCTCCGCTGCCCCCCCCCCCATGCACCGAGGCCGGCACACCCACGGCACCCCGTCCCTGCTCCTGTCCTCTCCTCTCCACTGCAACCAACCCTCAGAGGGTATTCACAAAGGGATGCGGGGGGGGGGGCCCCCCCCCCCCCGGCCCCCCCACTCCCAATGAAAGGGCCGGGGGGGGTTGGGGGGGGGGGGCGGGACGGGACGGGACGGGGGTGCAAAGCAGAGCCACAGGCGAACAGGGAGGGCAGTGACCCGGGCTGTGGCCATGTTGCTCTTGCTCCTTCCTGTCACCGCAGAAAAACTTCTGAGCAGGGAGGGGAGGGAAAATTGGCTCTGCTCAGCGTCTTTGTTTTCCATCGGCTGCCACGGGCGGGAGCCGCAGGCCGGCCTGGGGGGCGCAGAGCGGGCGGAGCAGCAGGCTGGGGCACCAGCGGGAGAGCTGCCCCCAGCGGGGGCGCATGTGCAGGCACTCCGGCCGGGGCAGCCGCTTCCCTCCGCCTGACGCCAGGGCCGGCCGGGCAGGCCCAGCGCGGGCTCGGAGCCCGTCCGCTTCCCACGCTCCTCTGGCCACAAGGATGGGGCCCGTGAGCATGCGCGTGTGGGGCAGCGGGGCCAGATCCGAGGAGCCCCCGGCCGGGGCAAGGCAAGGCGGCAGTGGCACCGGCCTGGCCACCACCGTTGCCCCCCCCCCCAATCAGCCACACCTGGATTTCGCGGCATGCTTGGCCTCCGGCTTCTTCGGTGGGTCGGGCACGGGGGCCTTCGGCTTTCCGAGCGTGATTCTGCCGAAGGGAAGGAAATGCGAGTCTCCCCACAGGAAGGGAAGGGATGGGAGTGGGAGATGCCTGGCTTCAGGGGGGCCAGGCTGACAGCCCCCGAGACTCTGGAAGCTGCCCAGTGGGGGCACCTGCCTGCTCCCACCTGCCCTGTCCGACCTCCAGGCCAGGACGCAAATTCGGCTGGGGAGGCGGAGCGTGGCCCGAACCTTCCCGACCACACGTCCTGAAGGAGAGCCAACTGGCGCTATGCCCTCCCCTGCACGGCAAACTGGCTGGAGGGGGGCTCACACCTGAGCTTCGTTGAGTGAGTCCCCTCCTTGTTCTTCGGGGGATCAGAAGAGGGAACCGGCCTGGTGGAAGGAGAACACATTGGCCCCCCCCAGCACCAAACTCTCGGCTGGGGAGGGGCCTGCAACCTGGGCCTTGCTCAGAGCACCTCCGCACCCCTGGGGGAGCGTTGGGCGCAGCAGCTCTGTCCTGCGCAGGCAGACCCGCAGACCCTCCTGGCCCCCTCCCCAGGACCAGTCCAAAGTTTCAAGGCTTGGGGGGGTGGAAATGCAGGGGTCCCTGCAGAGGGCTGGGGTCCATCTGCCTGAGCTGCTGCAGGTTTTGGGGGCTCGTGGGGGGCTGGAGACCCCACACAGCTGGGCATGCTGAAGGGAAGCGCCAGGCCAGGCAGCGGGAGGGCACTGGGGCAGGCCAGAGGCGGGTGGCGAGAGGAGGTCGAGGTGGCCCCCGGCTGCAGCCCCCGGGCTCCTGGGGAGGAGGGAGGAGGAAGGGACTGGGGGGCAAGCAGCACAGAGGAGCCGTCCAGGTCCCCCCCCCCGCAGCCCCCCCCTGCGGCTCAGGCTCACTCCCCTGGGCAGGCCGCGTCTGAGGCGGTGAGTCACTTCCTGAGAGCTGCTTTTCCTGCTTCTCCAGCAAAGGACATTTTAGGAAGAGGGGGTGGGGGTGGGGTGGGGTGGACGGGGGGGGGCAAGGAGCCCTCCAACCATGGCCACCTGCAGCCCAGCCACGCGCGACCTGCATGCGGGGGGGAGCCCCTCCGGGGCCAGTCCGGAGGGTGGGGGCAAGCGCTTGGCTGCCAGGCCCGGGGGCACCAGCTGCGGCCCCAGCGCAGGGAGCAGGGGGCTCCCAGGCTCCGGGGCAGGAGGAGGCCACCCCCAAGCAGCTCTCCGGCTGGTGCTGCGCCCTTTCCCCGCTGATGGAGGCCGGCACGGGGTCAAGGGAGCGCCCCCTCCGTTCAGCGGGAGGAATGGGGCAGCCCTGCCAGAAACTGGGGGCAACGCCTGCCCAGGGAGAGGCTGGCCATGCCCAAGCCCCACGGCCAGGCCCTCCCAGCCCGCAACCTGTCGGAGCGCCCCATCTCTGCCCCCGCCACGCCGCAGGCAGCCTGGCCGGGGCCGCCCCAGCCGCACTCCCGGCGTCCCCCGGCACAGACCCGCTGCCGCCAGGGAGGCACGAGCGGAACTCTGCCATGTCACAATGCGGAGCTCGGTTGCCAAGCATCAGGGAACCGAGCAGCTGCCTTGCACCCGGGTCCGCCTGGCCCCATGCTGCTGATGCTGCTGGCCCCGGCGGCTCTCCCCCCAGGGCCCCGGCAGGCTCCCCCCAGCCCTGTCTGGGCTGGACTGGGGACTGTGGCCACGCCAAGTGGGGGGCTGCCCCTGAGCTCGGACCAGAGTGGGGCAGCCCCCTCCTCTGGGCTGCGTGGGGCGGCTGTGGGCAGCCAGCAGCGAGGGAAGGGGGCTCTGCCCTCTCCTGGCGGCTGGCACTCTCACCGGAGCAGGTTATGTGACCGGACGGCAGCCAGGCCGGAGGGCACGGTCCCCACGTCCCCCCAGAGCTGCCTCGCCGGACCCCCCCAGCCCAGCATCCCATCTCCAGCTGTGGTCCACCAAGATGAGCAGCCAGCCTGTCAGGGAGCCCCACGAGCACAACTGCCTGTCCCCAGCGCCTGGTACTTGGGAGGTAGACAGCCTCTGACTATGGAGGCTCCAACAGATACTTAAAGCATTTTAGTTGTTGATAGAACAGACTTCCAACCTAACCATTTCCTGGTGGGTCGGACTTCAATATCCAACATCCCCCAGCCTGTCCAACCCATCTATAGGGCAGCCGAAGGAGAGGCTGTCACAGGGCCTCCTGTTCCCTCATTTTTTCGCATCGCAGCTCATCACACTGGATGCAGGAGGTGCCCAAGAATCGGGGGGGGGGGCATCTTCACAGTGCCGCCTGGAGCTTCCCCGTCCGAGGATGAATATGTCTGTTTCTGCACAGCAGAAGCTGCGCCAGATTTTCTTGCTGAGGATGCTGGGACTTGCAGTCAAATACACGGAGAAGACACGCACTTGAGGAAAGCTGGGCTGAGCAAGCAGCTCTGGGAAAGGGATGAGCCGTTCTCTCGCTCTGTTTGTGTGTGATCCACACCCTGCGAGCCATCCTATTTTGAAAATAGGATGCCAGACGCCTGCCCGATGGCTCGCTCGCTCGCCTAGAGCCACCGTCCTCCGTCCTCCGGGCCACAGCACCCCAGGAGCCCAAGGGTTAACCCAGGCACCCGCTCTCCCCCCACCCCACGTATACAGAGGAAAAGGGAAGCTGGGGAAATCCACCAGGCCGCTTCCTGCTATTTGGGTAATCAGCCGCCTGTGGCTTCAGACCCGCTGCAACACGAGCAGGCGGCGGCCCAGCCCGGAGAGCCCATTTTGCAGCCCGGGAAACTAAGGCCCGGCCAGTGCTCTGACCAGGCTCTGCGCCCCAGCCCTCCCCCCCAGCTTCGCTAGTCTCCGGGAGGAAGCCCGCTGCCCATCATCCAGTCCAACCCACACGTCCAAAATCGCCACCAGAGCCACAGTTGGGCAGTGAGGCTCTCGAAAGACCCCACGCCCTGCACCTCCCGTGGGGCCTCCCCGTCGGCCCCCAGAATGCCTGTATCTCGGATGCAGTGGGAAGCCAGCAGTGTGCCTCCCGAGCACCCCCACCAGCACGAATGGCACCCACAGGAGCTGGGCAGCACGAGGGGGGGTGACCCCACTCCCCGTCCCCAGTCCTGGCCGGGCAGCTGGTGGGCTCCCAGCTGCTGAGCTCCAGGGAGACCCCCCAGGCAGTGGGGGGGGGACAGCGGGAGGGATTTCCCTCCACAGCTGCTAAGCCCTATCCTGCCCTTCCTCCCTCGCTCCGACCACTAGGCATTGCCTCAAGGCACACAAACAGCTTTGCTCATCCCCACCACTTCCGCCACCTATGAGGACACAAGCCAGAGGTGTACATGTTGCGACAGCACCGTCCCGCCCATCCCACGGCCCCAGAACCTATTGGGAAATGCGACCGTGCGGCCATGCACGCCCGCCTGGCTCCCAGATTCCTGAAGTCCGTTATTCTCTGCTCAGGGAGACGTCTTGGTGTGCCGCGAGTGCCTGGCAGGCTGCGTCCACAGCGAGGCCCCCCCTTCCGTCCCGGGAGAAGCCCGTCTCGTGGGCCTGGGGGTGCAGAGGGTGAGGAGCCGAAGGCGGCTGCGCCTGCGATTCCGCCACAGGCCTAGCAAAGCGGAGTTTGGGGCTCGAGTGCCAGGAAACGGGTGAGAGCAGGCCGTGCAGGCAGCCGAAGACGGGCCCGCTGGCTTCACATCTTCCAGGCCAGCTTAGGGGGCTGTTCGGCCTCAGCAGTCTCATCTGCAGAAAGGGAATAAAACCACTTTCCCTCCCAGGCCCGGTATGCAGGATAAAATACCAGGACTGGCATCTTTCCAGAGTGCCAAAGCCAGCACAGCCCTCCAGAATAATTCTGCTCGCGCCACCGGCCACTTCCAGTGGTCGGCATCCCCTTCACCACAGAACTTAACGGCCCCAGTCAAGCACGACGGGGGCACAGCGGTTACACAAGCCACATTCCTCAGAGGCGGATCCCTTGCCTTCTGTGCAGCTCCTTGCATATTCCCACGTCCCTCTGCTAATGGGCTGGACCCACATGGATCAAAGAAACCTCCGTTTCAGTAGGAAGGAGGAGGAAGCCCCGCCACAGATGAGGACAAAAGCTGGGCAGCAAGAGTTCACATTCCCACATGCAGGTAGAAGGTGCGCGGGGGGGGGGTCTTAATCCAGTTCTTGCACGGACGCGATGAGACTGGATGAACTCGCCCGCGAAAAAAGCGCGACTAAAGAAAGGGCCCTTCAGCTCTTGGAACAGGTGGCCCGAGCAATGCGGGGACAGCTGCAGCCCAGCGGCACGCGGAGGGCCCGCATCCCCGCGCTGGAAGAGCAAGGCTCGCCGAATTAAAATCAGCATGTCCTGGCTCAACGACCTCGTGGAGCTCGGAAAATGCGAGCACCAGAAGCGCTGCTGCAGATGCTGGATAGCTGGACTCGCGAAAGCGAAGGCTCAGGGGGAAGTCAGCGGCTCGCCAAACGCTCCCGCAGGAACCTGAAAGTCACAGGGCGCCGGGGCCACGCCTGCCAGATTGGAGCTAAAACCAGGAGGCACCCAATGAAGCCAAGGAGAGGTTACTCTGGACGCTGCACACAACACACAACTAAGGGACACAAATGTGGCCCAAAGGGGGCTGGAGAGATGCACGGGGAATCCCCTTTGGCCCCTGAACCCTGGTGGGCACAGGGGGCTTCCCGGGGCCACTGCGAGCCGCACCAGTAGGGCCCGGATGGGTCCCTCGCCGGCCACAAGGGCTCTTACTCGCTTCGGAGGATCCGCGTCAGCGCGGCAGGTCACGCGGTAAGGGGGCACAGGCCACCCACACCTTTTGCGGCAGGATATATGGAAGGCTGCAAAATCCTTTGGAGATGCTCACTGGGCATCACTTCCCTCCACCCCAGAACACCAGTCCGCACAGCGACAGCTTCTCAAACTGGGCTGACCTCCACAGTGGCTTGATGGCATCATCAGCCATCCAGTGCTGGAGTGCCAGGTCCCTGCCCCAGGGAGCTTACAATCTTAAGGTGGTGTGTTGTTGTTGTTGTTGTTGTTATTACATTTTTATACTGCCCATAGCCAAAGCTCTCTAGGCAGTTGACAGCAATAATCATAGAATCATACACTCAAGTCACCCATCCCGCTTCTGCCCAGGCCTGTCCCTGCTTGGCTTCCAAGATTAGGCAGGATCAGGCACTTCAGGCTACATGGAAGTGTTGAACAAGTGAGACATTGGTCCCCGAGGCACTCGTCGATCTGCTCCACCAGAGCCCCCCCTGCCCCATCCTCACTCTGGGGCCTCGCTTGCCTTCCAGGGCCCAGACAGACCGAGAACAACAAAACCCCGAAAAGCCCCTTTCTTTCTAAGCTCCTGCAGGGAAGAGCCCTTGTCCCTCTTCCTTCCCTTCCCTTTTCCTACGCCGAGGAACCCTGTGCTGCCTGCTCAGACTTACTGCATGAGCCAGAAACCCCTCCCACCCACCAGCGCCGGAGGGAAGTGGGCTACGACTCATGGAACTTGAAGTGCAGCCGGCTGGAAGGTGCCGCAGCACTCCAAGCCTTTCTTTGCGACACGGATGACAAACACAGCTGCGCTTCCTGGTCCCGAGCACACAACACACCCTGCCCCCTCCCTCCCAGGAGGAGCCTGCGGGCAGGATCGCTCCCTCCAGCTTGAAAGACAACGGCACCCAGCACCGGTTTTAGAGCTAACAAAATGCGATTACTGTTCATTTCATTGAGCTCGGAGTCTCCTGCGTGTGTGCCCCGTTTTGCTCTTGTTCAGCCTTTGGGGGTCCCCCCCCGGGGGATCAGCCATTCGGGGGTGCAGATTTCAGGGCAACGGAGGAGCCCGGCACAGAGAGCCGGCGGGGGTGGGGGGGACTGTGTGGCACCGGGGCTGAGGCAGGGGCGGAGGCGGCAGGGCCCTGGATGACGAAGGGGCTCGGAGCCCGGAGGGAGCCACGGTGCGGAGCCCGGCTGCGCTGCCCTGACCTGGTACCCTCAAAACACTCAAGGGCATGCTTCATCCAACCAATGAAGCTACCAAGCGCTCTGCACATGCCCAGGTGCACCGTCCTCCTCCACTTGGCTGGCCATGCGGCTGCGTGAGAGGGGAGATTTAGTCCAAGACATCTAGGGGTGGGGGGGGCGGGGCGCTCGACTGGCAAAGGTTGCAGGGAAGGCGAAGACCGCAAGAGCACCGGGGGGGGGGCAGAGACCCGCCCCCCCGGGGCTTCCCCGCATCCAGAGCAAGAGGAGCCGGCGGGCGCCGCGCCTGCGGAGTCCGAGGCTTGGGGGGTGCGCGCACGCCGGGCCCCCTCCCCCGGGCCGGAGAATCCCCTCCCGCGGCCGCCCGCGGGGCTTCCCTGCCGAGACCCGGCCCGCCCCGGACTGCGCCGCGCTTCCGATCCTGCGGGCCAGGGAGGGCAGGCGCCGAACGGCCGAAGTCCAACCGGAAGTGCGCTCACACGCCCCCCCCGGGAGCGCCCAAGCAGCGGCCCCCCGACGGCAGCCTGGGACGCCCCTCTCCTGACCGCGCTGCCCCACTGCCGGGGGGCTCCCCGCGACGATGACCCCCGAGGCGCTGGGCAACTCCGAGAAACTCTGCGGCCATCTCGAAAGCTTCCTTTCCCTGAGCTATACATGTTGGGGGGGGATGTAGCCCCACTGAAGGGCAGCACTTCCGAGTTCAACGGCGGCGGGGGGGCGCAGCCCCTTGCTCCCGATCGAGAGAGAAATGGGGGTGGCTGCCGCTAGCTCCGAGGAGGCGGCAGAGAAGCGGCCCTCCCCCACTTCCAAGCTGGGGTGGAAACGCTTAAGCCGCCCCCCCCCC
>NW_025335760.1:1476706-1477264 GCF_004798865.1 Varanus komodoensis
GGGGGGGGGGCAAGAAATGCGGCGATCCCTTTTCAACTTTCGGGGGGGCGGGCCAATCTCTGCCTTGTGCGGGCTTACTCGTGGGGGTGCGAAGGGCCGCTTGCCGCCCCCCCGGAGACGAGGCTCCTCCTCCCCCTTTTGGAGAAAGACCCCCCCTTTGGAAGAAGAAGAAGAAGGAGATGAAAGGAGGTCTCCATCCGCAGCAGGCATTCCACGCGCGGCTTGCAGCTTCCTCGGGGCGCAGACCCGCTGGAAGCTGCTCCCGCCGCGCCGCGGCTCCGGGGCGCGCCCCCGCCCCGGCGAGGCGAGGCGGCCCGGCCCGAGCGCAGACAACAAAGGCGCGCGCCCCGGCAGGTACTGACCTCATGTCTGCTGGCTTTGTGCGCGGCGCTGCAGCCGCCGCCGCTACTGCTGGCGCTGGCGCGGCTTCCGCTGCCCAGACCTGGCTGGGTGGGGACGTGGGTGGGGCCGGGAGGCCGGGCCGGCGGTCGCGGCTGCCGCGGCTCCAGCCCCACGGCCCGGGCGGGCCCGCACCGCCGCCGGGCTCCGGGCCCCACG
>NW_025335760.1:1477364-1509759 GCF_004798865.1 Varanus komodoensis
CCCTCCCCGCGGCGAGGCGTCACGCAGCGCAGCGCAGCGCGGCCCGCCCGGGCCCCCCGCCCCCCGCTTTGATCTGGCGCCGCCGCCGCCGCCGCGCGCGCTCCCCGCCCCCCGCCCGCGCTCCTGCCACAGTTCATCCCCGGATTCCACCCCCTCCTTCCACAATGCACCGCTGCGGAGCGCTTAAAAGGGGCGCGGCCGCCAGGGCGCCTTAAAAGGGCGACGGAGCGGGCGGGGGGCACGGGGGGCCCCGCGCTGCCCGGCCGCCCCTCTCGGCCGCCCGGCGGTCGTGGCGCTGCGCTCCGTGTCCGCCGGCAAAAGACCTCGCAGGCCGCGCCCGATGGACGGAGGGGAGCCGTCGCTGCGCTTTAGCGCTTCCCCTGCCGCGCGGTTGCATTAACTCGGGTTTTTATTTTACAGCGCAGTTTTAAACTGCTAGGTAGCGTATTGTTCTGCTTTATTTTACGGGTTTGATTTCTGCAGCTTTTATTTTATGGGTTTGGAAGCGCAAATCTTTGCCTGGGCGAAGGCGAAAACCAACCAACCGCCGCTCTGCGCGTCCGTCCCAAGGGCTCGTGCGGACCGCCTGCCCGAGGGCTCCCGCCGGGGCAGCTGCGCGGCTCTTCCCCTCTCGGGGCGCCCTCCCCCGCCGCTTGCCCCCCGGCGCGGGCCAGAGGAGCCCTCGGACGGCTCTCGGTCGCCCCCACCCTCCCGGCTGCCGAGCCCTGGGCCGCTTCCTGCAGGCGGTGCCTGGCGAGGCGCCGGCTGCGGGAGGGGCGCTGCTCGGGCTCTCGGGCCTCCCCTGGGGGAGCAGGCGTGCCGCGCAGCTCCCGCCTCGGCCCGCCATCGCAAAGGGGCGTCGCAGCGCCAGCTGTCCTCTCCTTCGGTAAAATGCCCTTTTCCCGTGTCCCCGGGCCAGCGGGAGAGCGAGGGAGCGCCCCGGCAAACGGCCCGGCCCTTCGGGTGCAGCGGTGCCCTCCTTGCGCAGGGGAAGCCCGGCAGACGCTTCCCCGCCCTCGCAGGCCCGCCTGGGCCTGGCAGATGCGGCGGGTTCGCTGGCAAGGCTCTGCGAGTATATGCGGCCTTGTGCGCTATGAAGTTGGACTATGACTCCCAGCAGCCTTGGCCACCCATGGGGCCAGTGGCCTCGGCTTCCCCTTAAAAGAAGGTCCAGGCTGCTGGGAAGGCGCACCGAGGGAGGGGCTTCTCCCCATATGGGCGACCACTGCTGGGAAGCCTTCATATCACCCAATGGTCACCTGAGATGGGGGGGCACTGGGGCATGGGGTGTTCAAAGCGGGTGTTCTGCCACGAGTTACCTACAGCCCCCAAATTTGTGAGAATTAAATATCAGAGGCCAGGTGGGCTTCTGGATCCTCGTTCTCTGCACTCCCCTGGAGTCACGGAGCCCACCTTTTCTCGCCCCCCCCCCAAAGAGACCATGGGGACAGGTGAGTGTGCTGGGGGGAGCACAGCAGGAGGAAAGAGGGCTTGCACCAAACCAGACCAGCTGCTGCCCAAGAGCCCCCACGCTCCACTCCCCTCGGAGCCCCGTTCCGATCGGTCTCTGTCGGCCGGGCGGCTGGCAGGTGTTGCTCGGCAGCGGCCTTCGCCAGCTGGCCCTCCAAACACGCCAGCTATGAGGCTCAGTGCAGGTGGAGAGGGCGAGACTCGGACAGCTGAAGGAACCCCGTCGGCCTCTGCCCTGTTTGCGTTGCGGGAGGGGAAGGCGCGCCAACGCGGGCGGGTGCCATCTAGACGGCACTAATCGCCTGGCCGAGATAACATCGCCACCGCTCCTCTGTGTCGGGGGATACCAGCCCCTTCCCCGCTCCACTGCGGGAGGCGCACAATTTAACACCTGGAACCCTATTGGCCCCAGTCTTGTAGCACAGCTTCCAGGGGCCGAATGCTGGGTTTTTTGGATCAGCAGGGCAGATGGCGTCCCTGGCACCGCCTTGGGCTGAGCAGCCGTGCTCGCTGCTTCCCCGTCTTCTATTGCTCTGGCAGATTCCCTTCACGACTGCTGTCACCCCTGATCACGCACATCGGCCGAGCAACCGTGCAACTTTATTCAGGTGCAGAAAGAGCCACTGTGTCCCACAGCCGGTGGCACAGGTGGGTCTCTTCCACTGGCCAAAGCAGAGAGGAGAGCAGAGCAGCCACGGAGAGCTCCTCCGACGCCCGTTGGCTGCCAGCGCAGTACCTGCCACGAGGCCCCACGGGCTGGGGCAGCCGGTCACGGTCCGTGCCGGCCAGGCACTCGGAGGAGCACGGCTTGGCGTGGTGCCAGCCTGAAGACCTGCAGCCTGCCTTCCTCCTGGGGCACAGGGTGGGTGCTGAACAGCACCTTGTTCCAGGCTGGGAAGCTGCGCCGGTCCAGGCTGAGCTGGCGGGGCTGGGCGCCCAGGTTCAGGAGCACCAGCACATCAGAGCAGGAACCGGGGCGGAGGAAGGCAAAGACGTCCGCAGGCTGACCGGGCAGGGGCAGAGCGGTGGAGTCCGCGCCGTGCAAGGCGAAGGAGTTTGCGCGCAGGGCCAGCAGCGTGTGGTGCAGGTTCCTCAGCGGGTGCCCGTTGGCGCTCCCTCCCTGCAAGAGAACGGGAGACAGACGCACAGCAGCAAATGACCCTGGCTCACTTTTCCCCGGCAATGCTTAGTTTTGCCCTGGGGGCAGTTTGGCCTGGAATTGCTGCCCTGCTTACAAGCACTTTTTAATGGATCCCCGGACAGCACTATCCCCCCCCCCCCCCATTAACATGTCTCTGTTCTCTGTGTGGTGTAGGGGCCATTCTAGCCTGTCTTTCCAGTCTTCAGATGCAAAAGGCAGCAGCCACCTGTTTAGGGTGGGCTGATAAACAGCATTCCTGTGCTAAGGAGTGCATTGCAGCGAAATCCGTGGGACTTGCTTCAGCGTAGACCTGCATAGACGTGCGCTGCTCATTCCCAAGCTGAGGCCAGCGGACATGCATGGGGGGAGCCGGGCTCTCCCACCGCCAGCCCCGTCCATCCCAGTGGGGCGCACGGGGACAGACAGCGTGCTCCGCCCCCGCTTCCCACCATGTGGGGTCTGTGCTCATTGTGCGGGCTGATCCCAAGCAGCAAATCGCAACACTGCCAACCTTACAAACGGATTTCCTTCCCTGTAACACAGTTGCATTCAAAGTGAACTTGAGGAAACAGCAACAAAGAAACGTAACAAGTAAATAGGAGAGCTGAGCTTCCATAAACTCGGAATCGGACACCAACACGGCAGAATCCAGGGTTTCTATTCCTTTCCTTGCCTGGGCCTGCCCCCAAATCTAGGCCGCAACTGAAGCTTTAGGAGGCTAAACTGGGGGTGCAGAATGTCAGGGTCCCCAGAGAGCACGCCCCACTGATTGCGCGCTAGTTGCCTTCGGAGTAGCTTTCTGTCTCACCGTGCGCTCGTTGTCCAAGGGAACGGGAGACCCCTCTCCTCCTTGCAACAGCGGGACTCCCGGGAGCGTGAAGAGGAGGACTCCGAGCATCTCCCCCAGACCGGCGGTCAATGGGGGGCCCCCAGGCACCTAGGAGAGAGAGACCTGAAGGGGTGCGGGCTCCAGACCCACGCATGCCATCTCCCGCATTGACGCGGCGGCCGGGATGGGCTGCATTCGGCCAAAGGCGGGGGCCGCAGTCGCGAAAGCTGATTCGGGCCCTGCCCCCTCCAGCCCTGACGGCCGCCCAGCGCTCTCCCAGCCCTCCTAGGTCCGTTTCCAGGGAAGGACCTCGTGACCCCACGGAGACTAACAGGCGTGTGATGGGCATGATAAGCTGGTGCAATGCGTCCGATGTAGGGCGCCCAGGAGTGGGGTGGGGGTGGAGGTGTCCCTCTGTGTCAGCCCCCCCAGTGTTGTTCCTGGGGGGATCGATACACAGGGGTGTTAAAGGGAAACGACGTGCAGAAGGTAAGGGCCGTGCCAATTACCCCACTAAGAGCGACAGTTGACATTCTGCTGGTGCACGGCCTCCTTCCCCAACCTGGACAGCCACTCCCATGCCAGCTGGGAATGATGGGTGTTGCAGTCTGATACACCTGATGGGCCCCAGGTTAGAAGAGTTTGGTGTGCTAATATGCACCTGCGATGCCAGATGGGACTTCAAGTGAGGACCTCTTCGCCATAACAACAGAAGTGCGAAACCTCACTTTGCCACAAGACCCCCCCATGCAGGGGGGCTCCACCCACCACCCCAAAAGCCCAGGGTGGTCCCACACAACAGGGGCGACCCCTTTAGGGAGCAGGAAGCTGCTGCGCCTTGTGTCTCGCAACAAGCCAAGGCCCCCCGAGCGAGCCGCGAAGTACGGGCAAGGCCCCTGCTCACTATCCAGCTTGGCCACGGAGCCCTCGGGCGCTGCAAGGCCTGCGCCACACGCTGCCGGAGCGCCTGGGCGGTCGGGTTCCTCTCTGCTCCCAGGAGGTGGCAGGCCAGGACGACGCTGCCGGGCACCTGGCGAGGGACGCCGCAGCCGCCGCTCTCGTCCCACACCATCAGGACGCTGGAAGGGGATGGCATGGACAGAAGCCGCGTCGGGCCCTTTGTTCTCAACGCCCCGCGCTTGCGCTCCCCCGCGCGACCACGAGGAGGCCTCGCAGCCCCGGGAAAGCAGATGGGAAACGGGGGAGCAGAAATGCCCGGCGCTGCCCCCAGACTTACCTCTCCTTGCCCAGACCCAGGTGCGCCTGGCTGCCCAGCTCGCTCCAGGAATCCAGCACCTGTGGTCACACCCCACAGCCACAGGGTGGGTGAGTGCATCCCACACGGCTGGGCCTTCATCCCAGTGCAAAGCTGCCTGCCCTGCCCTGCCTGGGCGGCACTTTGCAAGGGTCCCACACAGTGTCGCCCTGCATCCGTTGCCATCTTCCTGGGTTGTCCCCAAGTTTCGTCTGTCATTTTTTTCTTGCCACAAGGAAGAGCGGAAGAGTAGTACCATCTGTACAAGCATAAATGCCTTTGGAACACCCCTTCCGTCTTCTTTCAGCGAGAAGCAGCCAGCATGGACACCGGGGGTGGGGGGATGATGCCCCCCTGCAATCTCAGAGCAGAGTCCCCCCAAAAGCCCTCTTCCCTCACCCCACGACCTTTTCAAAGCCAATCATTCAGCAGTTTCCCAAAGTTGGTGCATTTTGTCCGGAGAAGAAATGCCCCCCCCTTAAGGATTATTAACTGGCAGGAAGTGCTCTAAACTTACATATACTATTATTTTCATATTGTTGCCTCACCCAACTGTAACTCTAGCCCTCCCCCCCCCCAAATGGCTGCTCAGGTCAATTGGACCTCTCTGGGGTCCCCCACTGCTCACTGGAGTGGATTGGACACCACGGACCGCTGCTTTCGGAGACATGCGCACCTTCCCCGGGAGCCTGAAAAGTCCGCTGCCGTCCTGCCTTTGAGCCCCCAGCGGAAGAGCAAAGACCTCAGTGCTGAGAGCCCCTCGTCTGGAAGCAGGGCCCAATCCACGCCTGCAGCCACAGCAGGCGCCCTGGGAGTTCCCTTCGCCTTGAGCCACGCGTTCGATGGGGACGTGCGAGGGGGACACCCGCGTGTGAGCAAGGCAGGGTTGGGCTGAACGAACGCCCAGCCATTTTGCTGCGTGACCCTAAGGACAGAGCGTGGAGACGGGGATCCACCACGCCGACCCAGAACTGGCTGGCTGCCCCCCAGCCCTGCAGTTGCCCCCACAAATGCCGGTGCCACTTTGGAAGGCTCCCCGGCTCCCCCCCCCCCGGGGTGCCTCACCGCGTCCAGGCGCCAGGCAGGGTCCTTGGGCACCAGGAATCCGTCTATGCCTTGCTCCTGCCAGAACTGCATCGCCTCCTGTGGCGCAGAGTGGGGGAAAGTGGGGAAGACACGGGAAGGTGGGGTTCACTTTGGGGGGACCACGCTGAGGGTGCTGGGTGCAGTCTGGGAACAGTGCAGAGCAGGGCAGCTCAAACGGTCCGGGGGCTCCTGCACCCATCCTGCTCACGGGGTCCTGGGGGCAGCTGAGTTGCCACCGTGTGAACAGTGCTGGAGTGGGTATACCTTGGGAGTCATCCAGGATGGCTGTTCTGACGTTCTTAAATGACCCTTTTCTACATGACTATCTCACCACAGGAGCTGGTCCTCTTTTGCATCTGGCCACCCTAGCCACATCATGCATGGAGGTCTCCCTCTTGCATCTCTGTAAGAGGACCTCGTTGGAGCCAGAGTGCCTCTGAGCATGTGGGGAGCCAGTTTACCTTGCCCTGTCCACCTCCGCACACCTGGGATCGAGGGAAGGTTGCCCGGCCGAAGGCTGGGCATTCCAAACAGGTGCAACTCGGAGTCGCTTTCCCTTGGGACGTTCCGCAAAGGAACCTCAGCGCCCTGCTGGGAATTCTCTGGGGCAGCGACAAGAACACGGACCAGAGTGATACCACCTTGAGGTGCGGGGTTGTTTGGTTGCCATCAGGAGCAGCAGGAAGCCTCTCTTCCCAGGCTGGGAGTTCTAGCAGGATCCGGATCCCTGGATAGTTGGGGGCGGGGGCGGATTGCATGGGGAAAAGGCAGGAGAAGGCATGATGTCCGGGAACCAGTCCGGGAAAATGTGAGCTTCCAAAGACGTGCGTGCCAGGCCTTTGTGGCTCAGAAAGGGGTCAGGTGCCGCCGGGCACACCTGGGAGCGGGTCCGGCGGAATCTACCCAGCCACTGCTGGGCAGGGGGAGGCCTTCCCCCGCCCCGCTGCTTCAGGGCTTGTCCAGCGGAGGGGCTGGGCGGTCCGGGGCCATTGCCATGGGGCAGCCGCTCTGCCCAGTGTGCCGGGGCCTCTCCCCGGCTGGAGCCACCCCGTTCTCATACCTCTCCGGTGCCCGTCGTCCACCAGCACCTGCAGCTGTTCCAGGGAGCCGTGAGCAGGGAGAATGCTGCTCAGGTTGGCAGAGTTCCCCTCCAGGATGGGGCCCAGCACCAGGGCCTGGATGGACAGTCTCAGCAGCTGGTCCAGCTGCTGCCTGACGCCTGGCAGGATGGAAGGGAGCAGAGCACTCGCTGGGGGACCACTGCCCCCGGCGTGAGGACTGCGCCTCCACGGGTTCACGCGCAGCAGCCTGAGCCCCGGTCCCACCCAAAGCAGCGCGGCCCTGCGGCCCAGCACAGGCAGAGCGGGGGCAGTGGCCGAGCCAGAGCCAGCCCAGGCCGGCAGCGTGGCCAGCGCTGGAGAGCAGCTCCTCGCAGCTCCGGGGGTCCCACCTCCCTGCTGTCCGGAGACACTTGCGGAAGCTGTGGGGGCCCAGAGATGTCTCGTGCCTCTGCCCCCCTCCAGCTTAGCTGGCCTTTCGCACAGGCTTCCTCTCTGCTGCCCCACCTGGATTTTTCTGCCTCAGGCTTTATCCTGGAATCAGATGCCCCCTCCCCCGCCCGTGTAGCCCCCTGGCAAGGGGTGTGCTTTGCAGACAGGCTGAGTGCGTGCGCATGAACACAGGCCAGGGCTGGTCCCCCGGCCCCCTTACCTGCGAGGTCCCCGAGCCCGTCCCCGTCGGAGTCCCGGAAGGACGTGGGGGGCAGCCGAGAGAAGGAGGCCGCCTGCCACCAGGCCAGCGGGGGGCGTGGCCTGGGCATCTGGACCAGGAGGAGGATGGCCGTGGCCAGCAGGCAGGCGAGGAGGGCCCCCAGGAGCAGGAGCAGGGCCCTGCGGAGGCCTGGCCAGGGGGCGACGCCGGCCTGGCTCACCACCTCCTCTCGGTTCAGGTACGGGCTGCCGGGGGCCCCCTTGTCCAGCAGGGGCAGGCGCTCGCTGGGCACCTGGGAGACGAGCACCTGCGCCTCAGCCTTGCCCATGGCCCGCGCCCTCGTGCACACAGCTGTAGGGAGAGGAGGAGAGGGCACTAAGAGCAGTGCTCCTGCCCCTCGTAAGAGCGCCTCTGGGGGGAGGGAGCCAAAGGGGCCCCCCTCCACTTCCGTCTCCCCTCCGAAATTGCCCACGAAATGGAGCAGCTCTGGGCACCGCCAGAGCAGAGTTTCCTTCCGGCACCACCGCCAGCCAACGGCAGGGGCTCGGCCGTCTGGGGAGAGGAGCTCGGAGGGTGCAGCCCCGCTGGGCTGGAGGCCCGGCTCGCCTGGGCCCCCCGAGGAGGCCCGCCTGGCCCTCTTTTGCCCAGCTCCTCTCACGGCCCTTCTTTTCCTAGGACCGGGCTGCCCTTCCTGGCCTGTCCATGTTCCCGGCTGTCTTTTGCTCACCTTTTCGGACTTTGACTAGGTCTTCTCTTTCAGAATTGCGCCTAGAGAGGCTTGGCCTGGAAAACAGCATGCAAATAATCCCGATATGCAAAGCCGGTGGAGATCATCCGGACGCACACGGGTGCCGCCCAGATGGAGGCTCCCCCGCAAGAGCCCCCTCCCGCAGAACGGCAGCCGGCACAGGCTCACGGGCGGTGCTCCTTCCTGCTTAACGGACGTCGTTCGAAACGCTGGCTCTGGGTGCGGGGCCAGGGCGGGGGGCTGCGTGGGGATCTTCCTCCCGGGCTGGGGGAAGAGGCAGGGCGCGGGGGCGTTTGGCCCTTTATGGTCTCGGCCCCCTCAGCAGGACAGAGTGGCAGTGAAAGGCCTTGCCTGGCCGGCTGGCCGCCCCACGCTCCTCCCTGCCCTCAACCTCGGCTTCCCCAGCCTCTGCTGGAGCTGGCCTACCTCGCAGGGCTCCAGAGAAGCGCCCAGCCAGAGGACCCAAACGTCACTACCCTTACCTTGGTTTCTGTTTGTCTTCAGGGTCTGGGGGAAGAAGGCAGGGGGAGATGCTGGCCTGGGCGAGTGGAAGAGGTGGGGGCGACGAGGGGTCCCACTTCGCCTCTTGGGGGCTGGCAGTGGGGCAGCAGGGGAAGCCTTTCTCGGTCTCCAGCTGCCCGTCCCAAGTGGCGGAGGAGGAGAAGGGGCACTCCTGGGTCTTTGCGAAACATCAGCAGGCTTGTGACAATATTTGAGTAGCAAAATGAGAAGGAGGCATCACTTCTGCCCCCCCCCCCCCCTGTCCTTGCTCTTTCCAGCTTTGTGTGCACAAGCCTGGCCCTGGAGCCTGCAAAGCCGCAGACTTGGACATTCAGGGGGCCTTCTTTTACTCACCTGCCTTCCTTCCAGTCTGCTCCCTGCAGAGACCCACCTTTGGCTCAGCCCCCAGGCATTCACAGGCCTTGTGAGTGAGCCTGCAGCAAGAGGCTAAATGTGGGCTCCACCTGCTCCCCTTGGCCTCCCGCTTGCTGTCCTTCCTCCCCCCAGGCTGAGTTTTGAATTGTAAGCTCCTCAGGGCAAGGAGCTGCTCTTGGATTCTGCATGTCTTCCTCCTGCAGAAGGGACTCCCATGCACGGTCCCTCCGTCCCCCACAGCATGGCCCACTGGCGACCGTCTTCTGCCTCCGTCTTCTGCGGAGCATTTTCTGGCGGCGGCTGCAGGGGAGGTGGTGGTGGAAGCCCACCTCTGCCTGAGCACAACCCTTCATCCAACCCAGGAAAAGTAACCACAGAGCAGCCTCTGCTCCGGTAACAGAGGGGCTCCCTGGGTGCCAAGTGCACAGCTCTGGGCTCACGAGGGCCATTTAAACCTTAATCCAGTCTGTGGAAAACAGGGGAGCTGGTCTTGGGAACGGCAAGCCAGGCCGAGTGGGGAGGGATCTTCGGCCTGAGGAAGGGCTCCACGGGGAGGTGCCCTGTCTGTCTTGCCTCGCCCTGTAGCTCACCCCACAGGGGTGCCCGATTCTCTGAGCATTTCCTGTTAAACCAGTGCGTCCCGGTTCTTGCAGCCTTTCTCAACCTGACACCCTGCAGATGCACCGGGACTACAACTGCCACCATCCCCACCCAGTACGGCCCTCAGCTCCCACCAGGCTGGGAGAACCATCTTCCTGAGCTTTGGCAGCCAAGGCCGTGCTCGTCTGAAGATTTCTTTCTGACGGGTTTGGATAGGAGGGAATTGGAAAGCACATTCAAAACAGGGCTGACATCATCCGCGGAAGGCATAGCAGAAGAATTTCCTTCAATGAGGAATGGGGCCTCGCAGAGGACCCCGCGGAGCTCTCGCTCGGTGGCATTTGTGAAGACGAGCTTCTTACCGGCAATAAGTAGAACTCGGAGCCGGTGTGGACGGCTGTGGGGGAGGCCTGGCCGAGCGGGGGCCGCTGACCTCTTCTGCGCTTCACCCGTTAACTAAAATGTGGGCCAGGTTCCATGTAGCGGACTCCAAGCCAGCGGCATTGATGAGAGCTCGCTCTGGTCCGTAGCTTATTTAAACAATCTGAATTCCCATGTTGCACAGCCTTCCAAATACTGTTTTGTGTCTTCCAACAACTGGCAATTTACCTTTATTGGACCAGTCGTGTCTCTTTCAATTTCCCTTTATGTCAAAATGTTAATTATTATTATAGGATTAATTTGGTAAATGATGGCACAGGACTCCAAAGTTGCTCATGTTCTCTAATTTTGCGTAACTTCTATTTTGTACAGATCTATAAAGTGTTAGATGTTTTGAATACAGTGTTAATTTTTTTATTTTTAAGTCCTTGATGAAACGGTAATAAACGGGCAGGGGGGATATGCTGCCGATTTCCAGTCCTTGAACAGCACGGCATAATCAGAAACACACGCAGAAAAAATGGCCGGGAGAGGAGTTGTGTGGCGTTTATCCTGGATGATGCTGGAAATTAATGCCACTGAAATGTATTCTTGCACCACCAAACCGCGTGTTCCAACAGCAGCGCAGCAAAGCAAGAGGTACACACACGCTACTCGCATTCACGAACCTGACGCTGGAAAAGCAAACATGTTGATACAGGACCTGGATGGGGGGTTTTCCCCAATCTGCCCCATCTGCAAACCGGCATTCGGCTGAGACATTCCAAAGGTCGGCCTGCGCAGGCCGTCTAGTCAGCCCAGCTGCCCGGAAAGTATTTCCAATGCTAAAAGCCAGTCTTTTATTAAGAAAGAATATAGGAAACAATGTCGGAAAGACCGGGCAGAGGTCGAAGGTTTTGCAAAGGTCCAGGACTCTGAATTCAGGGTCCTTAAAATAAAGATAATTTCTTAAAGAAGGCCAGACCAAGTAAACTCTTCCGGATGCTTCAAGCTGTCTCCACCTCTGCTACGGTTTTGTTCCTATCTGCTTAGCATGTTGTTAATGTGTTCATATTTGTAAATAAATGCTGACAAAGACAGGAAAAAGAAAGCAATATTTAATTGTGACCCTGGGTGTGCCCAAGGGCATTGTAGGTACAGTGTCATTTGGTTGGAAATGACAGACAGAATGCAGCGAGGGACAAATCAAGGGAGACGGGCGTTGACCGCGCTATGCAATTTAAATGCAACCACACCATGTTCAGATGCTCAGAACTCACACAAGCTCTCACCAGCGACGGCTGCTGACACACTGGATGAGGGTGGCTATTGAACCCTGGGAGCCGGGAGACAGACTTGGTGGGCCAAAGGGAAACAGGAAGCTTGGACACAACGGGATGTTCCACAGTCTTAAACACGAGGATATACATGCAAGCAACAGTAAACGCCAGACAGTCGCCAGAACTAATGTCTGGGTGCGTTCTCAGTACTTCTGTCCAAGCATGGAAGATGCACTACCAGGAAAGTGCCTCTGAGCATGTGCAGAATGTCAACCCATTTTTGCACAGTTTGGATGAAGGAAAAGGCCACTCCTTGAGAGAGCATTGCCTGCCATGAGGAAGGAGTCCCAGCCCCCACCTGGCCAGGGATGGCACCTCATGTTCTAGCCACTAAGCTGCGGGGCGGTGCTGGGGAAGCCCCCGTCCGTCCTTCCCTCCCTCCCTCCCTCCTTCCTTCCTTCGCTTCCCATGTGGGAAAAGGAGGAAAACTGGCTTAGCGCTGCAGAGGAGCTGCCACGGTGAACAAGAGCGCGGTCGAAGGATCTGTGAGGATCTAAAAGGCTCTACTGAATGCAGCCAAAAGATCAGCCGCCCCGCCGCCCACGGGCTGCACAGGCAAGCAGGAGGGTGGGCACGGCTGGGCAAGGGGCAAGTCTCCGTGTGTGCTGCCTCCCTCTATCATCTGCGTGGAATAGTCGAGAATAAACTGGCTACAGGCAGGAAAAGAGCCACCCCTCCCAGCAGAAGGACTGCCACTCTGCGCTGGCCTCCATCTGGGGGGGTGGCCCTGACCCCCCCCCCCACACTTGCCCATGGCCTTCCTCCTCCCTAGCTTTTCAGAGCTTTTCAGCAAATTGACTCCTGCAGCCCGTGTCCTGCCAGGAGGGCCCCTGAGCTTCCGTAGTCGCCGACCTGCCAGCGCTCGGCTTCGGCCTCAGCTTCGGCTGGCATCAGCACTGGGGGCCTGAAACAAAGCAAAGGACGCGCTTGGGCAGCAACAATGGGGAAAGCTTGGCAGATGCGCGGGTGTGCGATGCGCTGGCGACAGGCACGCCAAAGTGGGTGCGAAGTTGTCCTGCACCGAATGCATCGCACGCCGGGAAACTGCCAGCCTGAGAGCGCCGACGACGGCAGCACTGGTCTGAAGCCGGTCAGGAGGAGGGCTGAACTGGTCTGTCTGGGGCGTAAATTCCTGGGGCCCAACTGGGCACCGCGAGGGCAGGCTGGCCGGGCAAGCTGCAAAGCCCGCTGTCTGGCATGGGGCCGAGGGAGGGGGCGGAAGAGAGCGAGGGTCCCTTACCGGCAGCTGCTCCTCCGTGCGCCTCTTCTTCACCCGCTCGTAGGCATCCATAATCACCGCTCTCCTGCGCAGGAGGAAGGCTCGTGGGCTGGCGTCCCCCAGCGCCCCCCCAGCACCCTTTCCCACCTCTGGCTCTCGTCTCTTATGAAGAAAAGGGAGAAGTCCGAGGAGGCCGCGGGGAGAGAGCGCCTTGGGTGCCGGTCCACACAACCACCAAGTACGTACGGGCACGGAGCAGGGACTGGGGCACCCAGGGCCGGGTCAGGAGCAAGCCCCAGCGCCAGGACCAGCCCCTTTCTGGAAACCGCCCCGCCTGAAGCACACTGCAGGGCCACGTGCCAACCAGCCACGCGCCTGGAGGAGGCGGCCCCATGGCCACTGGCCCACACGTCCCCCTGGGACCAGCGGGGGGGGGGGCTCCATGCACTGCGCCCTGCACGCCTGCCCTGCTCGGAGGTTTCCTGCCACCTGCTGCTGGGCCACCGCGGGGGCAGAGGCCAGGCTGCACGGGCCTGGGTCTAACCCAGGCTCAGGGCCGCTCTGTTCCGGGCCTTTCCTGCTGCTCCTCCAGGAAGGGATCTTTTCCAGAGCCATCTAAGATTGCCCAGCCCCAGCTCACATCTTGTGGCAGGAAACGCCATTAATTAACTGCCTGAAGGCCTGATCCCAGAGATGCAAAGGATATCCGCCCCCCCCCCCCCCGCTCCTCAGGCCTCCCTGAGGAGCAGCCCTGGCCATTCCCACAGGATCAAGGGAGGCTGACGCACAGCCGGGTGCTCCCGTGGTGGGGAAGGGGGAAGGGGGGCTCTGGACTTACTTGCTGGCCAGGCCTCCGCCCGGGGGGAGGCTGGGATTTGGCTCTGCGGCCAGGCCTTGGAACACGCCCACCAGGCTGGGACCCTCTTCCTTCTGCAGCAGGTCCTCGTACAGCTCTGGCATGACAAGGGCCGGAGAAAGCGGGGGGGGGGGTTATTTGCTGGCGCCTGCCCCCCTCCCCGTCTGCTACGGAGGAATATGCTGCCGAGAGGCACACGGGGGGGGCGATAATCCGTGTGGGGGCTCAGCTCCTCTGCTGGCTGACATGAGTCGGCAATTGCACGGGAGAACCCAAACGGCCCCTGCAGACTAGACCACGCCACTTGACCCGATGCCTGACGAGACGGCCAAATCCGCCCCGGCCGGCCCTCCCTCCCTCCTGCCCACGCGCTCCCTTTCAGCCGGCAGGGATGCCCCGCGGCTCCCCGGGAGGCCCCAGTGCGCAGGTACGAACCTGCCACTCTCCGCTCCAGGTAAGCGTCCAGCTCGCACTCCGTCTGCAGCGCCTCCTGGGAGACACCAGGGGCAGCCGGGAAGCACACCAGGATGCAGGTCATGTTGTCGCGGCTTCCCTGCAGGAAGGGGCCAAGCAGGAGAGGTGGCGAGGCGGAGCGGTTAGATTATCGCAGCAGCGGGACGCGAGAGGCCCGAGGCCCGGGCAGGGAAGGAGGCCGCTCCGAGCCCGCCGCCCGCGCCCCCGGAGGCCTCACCTTGTACAGCCCGGCGTCCAGCACGCGCTCGCACACCTCCTGCGGGTCGCCGGAGAGCAGCAGGCGGGAGCGCGCGAAGGCGCACAGCCCCGCCGCGTCGAAGGCGTCCCAGACGCCGTCGCAGGCCAGCAGCAGGAACTCGTCCTCGTCGGGGCGGCGCGGCAGCTCGGAGACCTCCGGCTCCGGCGACACGGGCTGCTCGGTGGGGCCGCGCCAGGCCACGGCCTTGTAGTCGAAGTCGCCCAGGGCGCGCGACACGGCCAGCGAGCCGTTGACACGCTGCTGGCTCACGGTGCCGCCCGCGTTCTCGATGCGCTCGCGCTCGCGCGGCCGGCCCGGCTTGTGCTCCTCCGTGCAGAAGGCGGCGGCGGCGGCGCGGCACAGGAGCGCACGCGAGTCGCCCAGGTTGGCGAAGTAGAGGCGGCGCGGCGAGACCAGCACGGCCACGGCCGTGGAGCCCGCGGGCTCCCAGCCCTCGGCCCGCGACAGCGCCTGCATGCGCCGGTCGAGCGCCAGGAAGGCCTCGCGCAGCGCCGCCGCCACCGCCCCGGGCGCCGCGTCCTCCTCGTCGGCGCCGGGCAGGGCCTCGGCCGCCAGCACGTGCTCCAGCAGGTGCGCGGCGCAGAAGCGCGCCACCGTGCCGCCCGCGTGCCCGTCGAACACGGCGAAGAAGGCCCAGCGCGCCAGGCGGTCGGGCAGCTGCGGGCACGCCGTGTGCGCGTCCTCCATGTGCGCCCGCCAGCCCTGCATGGAGGCCAGGCCGTAGCGCAGGTCGCCCGCCGCGCCGCGCTCCAGCGCCTTCTCCGTGCGCGGCGCCTCCAGGAAGAAGCTGGGCGCCTCCTCCGCGGGCTCGGCCCCGAAGAGGCGCGACATGGCTCGCTCGGCCTCCGACACCAGCAGCCGCACGAAGCTGGCCATGCTCGGGCGCGACGCGGCCCGCAGCCTCCCGCCGAGAGCGCCCTCGCACACCCTCCCGAGGCTCCGGAGGAAGGGCGGGCGCCTCAGCCGCCGCCTGCCATCCCGCCCGCGCCCTCGGCCCCTGCGGAGCGGCCGCCTCCGCCGCCGCCGCCGCCCTCGCGCGGTCTCCGGTCGCGGCTAGCGGGGCGCGGGTCACGCTCCCCACAGGGCGGCCGCGACTCCGCAGGCCCCGCAGGCAGGGCGGGCTCGCGGACGCTTGGCCGGGGGCCTCGCGCGTGCCGAGCCCCGACGCGGCGGTCTGGGCAGCCCGCACATTCTCTGTGCCGCGCCCGCCGGCCCCTTCCGCGCCCGCGGCCGCAGGGCCCTCCCCGCCGTGCTCGCCAGGTGCGCCCGCCGGCGAGCCGCGCCTGATTGGCCCCTGGCCTCGGCATTGGCCCCGCCGCTGTAATCCCTTCAAGCCAGCTAAATGCGGAACGCTAAACCCCTAATCCGGCCCGCACGCGGGCGGCGCCCCCCCCCCCGGCCCGTGCGCCGCCACCTGGCACGCGCGTGGCCCGCCTCTCCTGTTCCAGGGCCCGGCCGAGAAAGGCGGACCGCGCGAGGCGCGCCCGCGCTGCCCTCCGGGGGCTGCGGCGGGCCCCGCTCGGACGCCCTGCTCGCACGTGTCCTGCTTAGTGTACACAAGGCGGGGAGCTCGCCCGTGCCCGGCGGGGATGCTCGCAGCGCGCCCGGGGCCAGGCTGCGGGGCGCGACCCCGGAGGCCGGCCCGCGGCCCGGGTTCCTTCCCCCGCCGCGCCGCGCGCCTCGGCCCGGGGGCAGCGTGGAGGAGCGGGCCGCGCGGGGGGCGCCAGCGGCGGGAGATGCTCGGCGCCTCCGGCGGTGCCGCGGAGGAGGAGGAGGAGGAGGAGGGGCCGCGCGGCGCTGAGTGGCAGCCGCGATCGCCAGCCAGGGCGGGTCTCCGCGCTCGCGAGGGGAGCTAACCTGGCGCCGCCTCCCCTCCGCGGCCCGCTCCCTCCGTGTCCCACCTTGCGCTCCCGAGCCCCTGCCCGCGCTGCCTCCCGCCCGGGCGCGCGCTCCTCCGCCGCAGCCGCCGCGCCAGCCTCCGCCCGCTTTGTCTGCCGCAGCCGCAGCCCTGCCCGCCCCCCGCCTTTGTCTGCCTCCTCGCCCTCGCACCTCCCCTCCTGGGACGAGCGGCTGCCGCAGCCCTCCGCGGCCTCGCCCAGGCCCTCCGGAGGCAGCAGCGGGCAGGAGCCGCGGCGGGCCGCCGCCCCGGCAGCCGCCCTCGCCCCGCCCGCTGGTGGGCCGCAGGAGCGCGATGGGGCAGGAGAGATGAGCAGCCCGCGGCGGCGGCGGCGGCGGCCGAGGGCAGCGCGGCCCCAGCGCACGGCGCGGGCATCACGCATGGACCTCGAGGCGGCCGGCGGCCGGGGCGATGGGTCAAGTCCTGGGATTTGCCCACTGCAGTAGGTATCGCTGGGGCTGGGGCTGGGGCTGGGGCTGGGGGAGGGTGGGCCAGGCGCGCGGGGCGGAGAGCCTCCTTCCTCCCCCAGCCTGCAACCCCCTTTGACGCGTCCCTTTCCCCGCGGGGGTGGGGGGGTGAATTCATTTGCTCAGAAGCAGAGCCCTCTGTGGGGCAGAAAGGCAGGGATTCGGGAGCGGAGCAGGTCTGACATTCAGTTACATGGGTCTTTTGAAACAGTGTGTGCGGGGGGGGGGGGGTGGGGGGGGCTCGGGGGCGGCAGCACGTCCGGGGCATCGAGTCTGCTGTGCAGCGGCCCTCGGGGTGACCCGGCCCCGGCCCCAAACCCGAGCTGGCGCCCCCGACTTCCGTTTACCAACTGGAAAGCACAGCCGCCGCCCCCCCCACACACACACACCGCATGCTCAGATGTGTAAATTAATTGTGTGTGCCTGAGCGCGAAGGATTGGCCCGTACTCTGCACATGATTTGGGAGGCGAGCTTGCTGTGGTTCATGCGGGTGTGCCACGGTCGCAGGCATCGGAGCGGCGCCCTCGCATGCAGTCGGGCCCTTCCGAAGTCAAAATAGAAAGGCGGGGGAGGCGCTTTGTGCTTCCAAGGTGCACAGAAAGACAGCCGCGGTGTGTGCGCGGAGGTGCGTCCCGCGCTTCGCCGGGCCCGCGAGGCCACCGGAAGGAGGCGTCTGCTGGAGGCCGTCTGCAGATGCGTTTACCGGGAGCACGTCCTGCTGTGACTCCCGCTCAAGTAAACAAGCACAGGCGGTACCGCAAGGCAACCTGGCCCCTCCTGACTACAGCTCCCAGCATCCTCCAGCCAGCACGAGCGGTCAGGGTGCGGCAAGGCTTCCCCGAACCGGAAGGGCCTCGCTGCTCCCCCTCCTCGCCCCCTGGGGGGGCTTCATCTGCGAGGGCAGGCAGGACGCGACCCTGGACTGCAGTGCGACTTGCGGTGTCCGCCTGGAAATCATCTGAGCCTGAGTAGGGCAGAAGACGCCTCCATCGAGCGGCTGGCCTATTTCCAAATTAGGGGCTGGAGAGACACCCCGCTCTTTCCAGAAACCTGTCCGAGGCAGAGAGGCATACCCGGAACTGAGGGGAAGGGAGCGGTTCTGGCGGCTCGCGGCGGCTCCAAGAGGGCTGAGCGCAGAAGGCTCCCGAGGCCTGGGCATCCGGGCAGCTGCTTTGCCGCCCCGTCGCCTGGGGAAGCTGCCGAGTGGACCCCCAAGCGTGCCCGGGTGCTGGGCGGCAGCGAGGCCAGTAAGGCGCTCTCTTTGCCAGGGCGCCAAGCAAAGGCTCCCGGAGGTGCCCACCCGGAGGCTATTTTTTGGGGAGGCCACATGGAGATCCCGTAAAAATCATGGATGGGACTTTGAAACTGTGTTTCACCATGTGAAAGAACTGAAGGGGAAACATAGAACAGAGTGAGCCAGAAGGGGTCTCCTGGGCCATCTAGCCTGACCCCCGGCTCTGGCTGGCTCCGCCTACCAGGTGCATGTCCAGCCTATCCTTAAGCAAAGCAGAGGTTAAGCACCTGGCTATGGCTGCAAGAGCCTCGGGCATTCAGGGATCGGCTGGCCCCCCAGGGTTCCCCTGATTAATGCTTGCTTGGCCTGTGGATGGGGATTCCTCGGGTCCCCAGGGGGAAGGGCTGCAGTGGGCCCGCTTTCCCTGCAGGGCACCTGGGGGCAGCTGCAGCACCCCGAGTGGGGCTGGGAAAGAGAGCCTGGCCTGACAGCTGGGGAGGCCACAGTGGCCGGGCAGCGCTGACGACGCTGAGCCACGTGGGCCAGGAATCCCTCTCGATTCCAGGGCGCTTGCTGCCCTCTCGATGCTCCGGGTGCTTCACAGCATGGCAAACCCTCCACTCCTCAGCCTCCTGGTCCTTGTGGCGCTTAGTGTGCAGAAACAATCCTGAGGAAAGGCGAGGGAAGGAGGCAGGGCTGAGGCTCCCTGCCCGGCATGCTGAAGGTCGCCGGGCCCGTCCAGCACTTCCGGTGGGAAACGCCGCCGGCAGCCACTGAGCCGAAGGGCCCCGCAGCCTGACCTGTGAAAGTCGGCTGGCACATTAATTCGCAAGCGAAAGGCCACATGTTGCGACCTGGCGGGCTCTGATGCCAAACGTGCCCCACGAGGTCTGGTGGGGGGACTGCCCATGCGGTGCAAGGGGTGCGAAGGGAGGCCAGCCTCGTGCGTCTTGTATGAGCACCAGTCCCGGCTTTGCCTGGGCAAGCCGGAACAGAAGGGGGGCCCGCAGCTCCTGGGTGCCTCAGCCGGCCGTGGCGGGGGGCCTGCTGGAAGCTGTGGGCCCCCTTGGTCTGGTCTCCACTTGCACAGGGCCTCGTGTTTAAGGGTTTTGCTTTTGGAGAACCCGGGTAAGGACGTGGGGAGAGGAAGCATTACAGTGATGACACACTGCCCCTGAACAGGAACAGCGCTTCGGAAGACTCTCCCCCTGGCTTTCAAAAGGGCAAATAAGGATAAGAGATTTTCCGGTAACTGAACCAGGACAGGGGACCGTTCCCTGTAAATACAGGCATGGAGCGTGTGCAGCCAGCAGGACTGGGAGAAGATTTTGAGGAGGGTTCCCCAAAAAGTATATGGCACCCTTCCTTGCCTCATGCCCTGTCCCCCGGCAGAGCCCTGCCCAGAGGGTTTGGGCTGGGGTGGAACACTCCACGCTGCATACCCCTCCCCTCCCCTCCCCTCCCGCTCCGCCTTCGTCTCCCTTGCAGTTGTTCAGGTTGTAAGTTTCCAGAGCAGCAGCCCTGGCGAAGTAAAGCGCCCCGTTTCTACTCTGTACTACCACATCCTTTAACACGGATGAGTAAACTGGTAGGACCGGGAGGCTGGTGTTCGTCCCAAGACTGCGCGGCTCTAAGCTGACTCACGCTGGATTCCAGAGCGGAAGAGTCCGTGGCCCAGGAGCCCCTTCCAGCCGGATCCCGCCCCTGCGGATGCCCGCTCGCTGTGCGGTGGCTACGCGGGGAGCCCTGCTCCGGCGGCAAAGCGCCCCCTGGTGGCCAGCCGTGGGCACGCCGACCCTGGGGCTCGCCCTCCCTCGCTTTCTGGAGCGGCCGCAGGGGCTGCGGGGCGGGTTTCCCGGAGCCGCACTGGCCGTGGCAGAGGTCCAGGCGGTGGCATTCCATGCTCCGCGCTCCTGGCCCTCGGCGCACATGGGGGTCATTTCCCGGACTCCCACTCCTCCCGCAAGGAGCCTCTCCAGACATGGGGTCCCCAGGGCGGGCGGGCGGCCTGGTGCTGCGCTCTGTTTCAGCCCCCTCCACCCGCCCTCCCGAGGCTCCTGGGGGCGTTGGCACAGCTCTTCTCTCGCTTCAGCTGTCACACCCACCCTGTGAGGGAGGCCAGGGTGGAAGGGCCCCAGGTGAGCCACGTACCTGAGGGGGGATTCAAAGGTGGGCCTTCCCGGTGCTCACAGTGCTTTGCCTGAAGAGCTGGGGACACGGTGCAGGCGCCTGGTCTCGGGTGTCCAGGTGCGGCTGCAGCCTTGCCTGAGGTGGTAGGGCTGCCGCTCCAATAGGCTGGCAGGGGCTGCTAGGAGTCGGAGTGCAGCGCCTCCGGAGGGCGCCAGGTTGGGCAAGGCTCTGTGTGCCGGCCGCTAAGCCCGCTTCTCTCTCCGCAGAAGAATCTCCTTCTACCACCTCCACTACACCTGACTCGACCGACGGTGAGTGGCCGCCGCGCGCGGGGCGAGAGGGCAGGCCTGGTCCAGCACTTTCAGGGCAGGTGGTTCAGGGCAGGCGTGTCATCGGGAGGCACCCCGAGTCCCGGAAGGGCAGACGGCAGCCTGATTGCCACGGCTGCGTGCAAAGGCAGACAGGGCCGTGGTCTTCCCGCAGCCCCGCTTCTGTCTGTCCCCCTCCCCAGGGACACTGCTGGGGTGGGTGGGCGGGCAGCTCCATGGAGAGAGAGCGCGGCGTGGCCGAGAGCTCGCTCCACGGTGGTTAGGTATGCCTGCAAGATCGAGCCTCCATGGTCAGGGGAGGCCTACCAGTTGGCTCAGGAGCCGGAGTGGGGGGTCTCTGGTGCTGCTTGTGGACTTGTGTGTAGAAAGCGGCTGGGCCAGGTGGCCCCCGGTGGCCCTTCGTAGGGGCTCACGTCACCTTTTCCCCAGCTGTCCTTCTGCCCTTGCTTCTTCCCTTTGGGTGCACGTCATATTCAAGCAGGGAGGGGGGTCTGCCAACAGCAACGGGCCATAAAAGGGGAGCTCTGCAACAGGGTGCTGCAGCACGGCGACCCTCCCCCAGGCTTCCAGCCAGCGGGTGGGCACTCTGCGCCCCCCGATCTTCCACCCCTCCCAACACTCAGCCAGCGTTCTGCGACCAGAGCACCAGCTCGTTCTGCGCCGGGCCTGTGCAAACTCCCCCTTCCGCAGCCGGGCCTCCTGTGCCGAAGCCTCCGGGGCGCTCCAGACACGCCTCTGCCTCTGGCCCATGGGACGGGCGGGTGGCCAGGCAGGTGAGGCCTGGACTGCAGCTGGTGGCGACCTTTCCCTCTCGTGCCCAGGTGGCAACGACGAATCAGACTTCCCTGAACTGCAGACGGCGCGGGAGTTCTCCGAGGACGAGGAGGAGGAGGCGTCTGTGGAATGGGGGACGCCGCGGGAGCTGACCTTCTCCTACATCACCATTGCGGCGCCCCCCGGCAGCAGCCCCACCCCAGGGGAGCATGGGGCTCGGGGCCGGCGTGACTCCCAGGCGCGCCGGGCACGTGCCCCGCTGCCCCGCACCGAGACCTGCGAGACCTTTGTGCCGGCTCTGGGGGACAGCCTGGAGAACATTCCCAGCCTCTGCCCGTCCCCCGAGGGGGAGGGCGCCCCACCTGTGGGGCACTGCCAAGGCCTGGACCCCTTCTCGGGCTGGGAGGGCCACACGGACTGCACCCACGGACGGGACATAGCGGAGGCCCGGGCCTCCCCGCCTCGCAGCCCCGTGGAGCAGGCGCTGGAGGGGGGGCGGAGGAGCGGCAGCAGCAGCAGCGGCAGCACGTCATGCTCAGGTACGGAGGGCAGGGGAGCCCTGAGACTGGACAGGTGCCCCCCAAGGGGAGCAGAGATGGCCACGGAGGCGGGCAGGGCCCTGACTCGGAAGCGTGGCTTTGCCCTCGTTTCCTTGGGCACCTCCCTGGCTCCCAGACGGGAAACCACAGAAGGCGAGATCCTGCCTGAAACTGAGGTGGATGAAACGCTGGCAGTCAGGACGATGGGTTCACAGAGCTGCCTCTGGAAGGCTTCAGCAGGCCAGAACGCCAGGGGCTGTGGCTCATTCTCAGGGACAGGGTCCCACGCATGGTCAGTGTGCCGGAGGCTGGAATGTTTCTGTCCCAGGAATTTCCCAAATGAGGCAGTTTAAAACCTAGTGCACGTCTGTCACGGTTCCAACCTGAAAAGCAAAAAGTGCTTTGTGACCTGCTTCTCTCCTTTGGGACGCAAGAGACTCCCTGGGCCAGCGCACGTTACCAGGCAGCCCACCGGCGGCTGCGGTGCCCAGCCACGGCCTGCCGCTGGGCGCTGCGGGAGCCACAGGCGGTTAAGCGGGCACAGGTCCGGGCTGCCACCGCGGGTGGCGTGTGGCTTGACCTTTGCGGGGCCCCTCCCGGGCCCCTCGCCCTCCTCCCTGACTTGCTTTTGGGTGGACGGTGTGGCAGCAAGGAGTTCGAACAGCCGAGCCCCAGCCTGGCTGGCTCTGGAGTGGCCACCCGTGGGCCCGCGACGCCCTTTGCGGGCTTGGGTTCAAGCGGCTGCACCGCGAGGAGTTTTCCTCGGTGCGCGTGTGTGTCCGTGTGGCAGACGCCCACACCTTGCGCACAGGAGGTGCAGACAGCGGCAAGCAAAACGTGAACCACGCCTGGTCCTGGTATTACCGGAGATGCGCAGCGGGGTGGACGGAACCGGGGCGGTCGCCGTTCCAGGCTGACCCCGCGGCGAAAGGGCTGCGGCCTCTAGCGTGAGGACTGTCCACTCTGCTCCAGATTCTCCCCTGGAGGACCTCCTGCCCCCCGACGCCTTCGCGCCCCGAGCAGAAGAGAGCGGTCCTTGTGGTGCTGGCGCCGTCCCACCCGAAGCGCTGACCTCGCCGGAGCCCCCCCGGCTCCCACCGCGGGGTGACGAGGTGGAGGCAGAGCCCGAGGAGGAGGGGTCGGCACCTGGGCCAGTCGCCGAGCAGCACCAAGAGAAGCCGGGCCGGTCAGGGAGCGCTCCGGAAGTGTGCATCATGGGTGAGCAGGGGGTGTCCTTGGGGCCCCAGCATCATAGAAACAGAAACAGCGCGAGTCAGAAGGGGTCCCCCGGGCCATCTAGTCTGACCCCCGGCACCAGCCGGCTTCGCTCACGACATGCCCGCCAGGTGCACGTCTGGCCTATCCTTGAGCACCCGCACCGATGGGGCCTCAGTCACCTCCCAGGGAAGCCCGTTCCACACCCTCAGGGTCCCGACTGCCAGGAAGTGCTTACTGGCACCCAAACTGAACCTTGGCTCCCTGAGCTTTGCTCCGTTGGAGCGTGTCCTGCCTTCCTCTGCAGGGGAGAACAGGTCTCTCCCCACCTCCGTGTGACGCCCCCTCATGTACCTGCATGTCGCCAACAGACCCCCTCTGAGTCTCCTCCAGGCTGAAGAGACCCCGTTCCCTCAGTCTCGCCTCATATGGCATCCCCTGCAAACCGGCCACCAACCTCGTGGCCCATCATGAAAAGCTCTGCTGGTCCCAGGAGGAGGAGGCGGACGAGGGAAATGGCGGCGCTTGCACAGCAGCCTGGCCCGGTTCTGGCACGCGGGAGCAGGTGACCCTCCCTCTGGGACGGGAGCTGAAAGCCGCTCCGTCGAGACCAGCTTTGTCTGCACTGGCGGGCAGCAGCGGCTGTCCAGGGGCGAACTCTTTCCTGGCTCTTCCCAGGAAGACTGTGGCCTCGGCCCTTGCGTGGGTGTCCTGGCCGATCCACGGTGCTGGGCCGGACAGCCCCCGGTCTGCTTCCGTATGAGGCCGCTGCCCGGGACACGTTGGGTGTTACAGCCTTCTCTGCTTTCTGAACTTGTGTAACATTGCGCTCTTAGCTGCTGATTCCAATCTTGTGATCCCAATTTTCTCTCTGCGGGCTGCAGTTTGGAGAAATGTGGGGAGGAAGGGCTGACACACTCATCTCTCACACACAGGCATTCCCATCTCTGGCTTGCAAGCCTTTTGCAGACTGTGGGAGCATGTTTTCATTTTATTACTTCACTAGGTTCATGAGGACTAGAAACCTCCTAGGGTGTAAAGAGGAACGAACAGCCTGGTTGCCTGCCGGGTGGCCTTCTGCCGCTCCCAGGCACACACGTTCTTTGACTGCTTTCCAGGGATTCCTGGACAATGGTGACTGCATGTTCCAGCAGCCACTGCTGCTGCCGCCCCCCCCCCCCGCCCACTGCGGAGCTGCAGCGTGCCGCTGAGCAGGGCCGCCTCGCCCCGGAAAAGTTCCCATTCACGGCTCCTGGCACTGTGCCCGGAAGAGAATTGCAGCTGGCTGAGTCAGTGGGTATATTTAGCGGCTGTGCTGAGTGCTGCACAAATCGAGGCAGGAGGGGCTCCGGCATGCGCCTCCGAAGGGCCCCCACGGCCGGCCGGCTGGCCCTGGACCCACAGGGGAGCCTCCTGGCTCCCGCACACCCAGCCGGCTTCCCCTCTGGGGCGCAGCGGCTTTCCCAGCTCCTCATCTCCGGTTCCTGCTCACGCCCCGTCCTGCGCGAGCGGCTTGGGTGCGAACCGGGGGCACCTGCTGGAGGAGGGTCCCCAGGGAGGGGGGCCTGGGCGCTTCACCCAGCGAGGAGGAGCGGCCCCTCCGAGGAAACGCGCCCGGCTCCCCCCCAGCTGCGGGGGGGGGGGCGTGCGTGCTGCCAGCCCTGAACTACCAGCTCACCGCCCCAGCGGCTGTTGAGGGCCCCCTGTTGCCAGCCCCCTCCCGCCACCCGAGCCGGGCAAGACGGGGGACTCTGTGATGGGAGAGGGCAGCTGGGCTCCATCAGCTATAAATAGCCCCCGCACCTGATGTGTGGCCGAAGGCCCCTCCCGGGGCCGGGCGCCCCTCCTCCGCCAGGCTGGCCGTGTGCCGCTGCCCCCAGAGCCGCAGGAGCAGCCCGGCGGCGAGCACAGGGTCGCCATGGCCGGCACAGGTGGGGTCCCTGCTCCAGAGCCCCCCAGGGGGCGCCGCGGGGAGGGCAGGAGGGGGCCGTGCGGGGAGGAGGTCTGTGGGGGAAGCTTCTGGGTGGGGGGCGGGGAAGGCTCGCTGGCCGGCACGGGGTCCGGCGCGAGCGAACGGCTTGCATTCGGCTGCCCCGGCTGGGGGAGCGGCAACTGGTGGGGCGCGGGGCCGAGTGTCCGGACCCACGCACGGCCACGTGTGGGGGGTGCCAGGCCGGGGAGCCAGCGGGCGGGCTTGGAGGGGCCATGTGGCCGGTGCAGCGGATGGGTGGCCGGGGCCCCCGAACCCCAGGGCTGGGCCTCCCTCCCTCCCTCGCCCCCCTTTGTGCCCGCACGGGCCTCGCAAGCAGCCCCCTGGCACTTGGGCCTGTCAGTTATGGCGGGTGGCAGGGCGGGAGGGACGGGAGGGACGGGAGGGGACGGCCGACAGCTGCAGGCGCTCCCCTCCCCCGCCTCTCCCTTTCCGCCCCCTCCCCCACGCCAGGACCGGCAGGCCCCTCCGGAGGGCAGCCGTCCGCCCCGCACGGTGGCCTGACGCGGCCCTTCCCTCAGGCCAGGGGCTGGGGGGTCGGCCAGGGGGAGCCGTGCGACAGTGCGCTCAGGCGGGAGGGCTCCTCCAGGGACCGCCGGGCACGTGCCCAAGCAGAACGTGGGAAGCCCCCGCCGAGAGTGCCACGGAGGGCGCGCGGAGTGCTTTCCCGTGATCTGTGAGCCGCCCGGGCAGGAGGCCCCTGGGCAGCTCCGGGGTGGGAGTGATGGGCCCCGTCCACCGCTCTGCCCGGGAGCAGGAAGGACGCGCCCCGCACGCTGGGCTAGCCCCCGGGGGGGCAGCCGCGAGGGGACGTGGTCTGGCCTCGGTGCCCGTGGCCGTCCCGGGCTTTGCTGGCATTCGCTGGGGATGCGGCCGCCAAGGGGCAGGTCGGGGCCCCGAGCAAAGGGACCCGGCGCTGGGCCTGTGCAAGCACCCGGCAGGCCGAGGCAGGAATCACGGGTGGGCGGATTATCGGGGCCGGGAGCCCGGCTCCCCGTGGTCTCGCGCTCAGAAGGCCTGGCCTGGCCTGGCGGGGACTGTCGCCCGAGGCTTCCTCCCGTCCCCCCCCCCGCCTTGGACTCCCGCTGGGGAGATTTTTGGCCCAGCCGCACCTCCCAGGTGGAGCGGGCTTGGAAGGGACGGTGGCGCCTCGCGTGCTTTGACGGCGGGCTTTGGCTGCCGTGACACCGTGAAATGCTCAGGAGTATTTTATGCAGATACGTCGAAGGGGAGTGGATCAGGAATGGCGTGTCCACGGGATTGTTGGGAGGCAAGAAAGGTGCGGCTGGGTACGGGCGACCCTGACGCAGGGCTGAGCGGTGGGACGCGGAGCTTGGAAGTCACGTCGCAGGAGTCAGACCTGCCGGTGCAAGTCCGGGATCCCTCAGCGAATCGCATTGCTCTGGGTGTGCGGAGCGTCTTGAATCGCTCCTGGGAAGAAAAAGCCAGCGTGGCCGTCGCTTTTACGTCTTGGAGGGGGACCAGTTTCTCCCCTCTCCTCAGTGCAGTCCTAAGGACTAGAGACTTGGGTGGGCTGCCCACTTGCTTTTAAAGGCTCGATTCCACTCCAGCTTGGAGCTGGCGGGTTCTGCCTCCCGAGCCTGGCGTCACGCAGCCGCGTTTCGTGTCTTAATCTCCTTGCAGTGGCAGACCTGGTGTACTGGCGGGACACCCGCAAGTCGGCCTGCGTGTTCACCGCCCTGATGGTGGCGCTGCTCTGCCTGCTGCACTTCAGCATCGTCAGCGTGGCCGCCTACGTCTCGCTGGCCGCCCTCAGCGTCACCGTCTCTCTCAGGGTTTACAGCAAGGTGCTCCAGGCCATCCACCGGGGAGAGGGGAAGAACCCCTTCCAGTGAGTACCCCGGGCACCTGCAGCAGGCGCCAAGTCGGCGGGGGGGGGGGCACAGGCCGCCCCCCACTCAGGCCTCTTGTCACCGGCATGTGACCCCTGCAGGGCCCGGTCCCTCTGTGCTGCAGCCTCTAATGTGCTGGGTGATTGGGCTGGGGGGGCGCCTGGGAACCCCAGGGGGCTCACCTTGACCCGAGCTTCCGCTCAGCTGCTTCAAGGGCCCCCCGCTGCACAGACAGCCCTGCACCTTGCTTGGCAGTGCTGCCCATCCCCCAGGACTGAGTGCTCACCCCCAGGTGGGAAGGGACGCTCCGGATCCGAGCCACGCAGACGGGGTTTGTTCTGCCTGTCCACCTGCCGTTTCCTTTTGCCCTTTCCTGTCCAGGGCCCAGATCGACGCCGACCTGGGGCTGCCGAAGGAGCAGCTGGAGCACCTGACGGAGCGGGTCGTGTTCTACGTCACGTCGGGCACCAAGTCCCTGCAGCGCCTCTTCCTGGTGGATGACATGGTAGAGTCCATCAAGGTGCGCACTGCACTCGCCGGGTCCCCGGAGCGTGATTTGGGGAAACGAGGTGCAGCTTTCTCTGCGCAGAGAAGCTGGTCCGTGCGCCCCGCCACCCCCCCCCCCCCGCCTGTTTCCCATGCCGTGCAGCACCCGCGAACTGGCCCCTGGGATCGGGCGGGGGTCCGGGTAGCCTCCCCCTCGCCCAGCGCCCGGCTTGCAACAGTGGCGAGGTGGCTTCCCCCGGGCAGCGCACCAGGCGCCCGTTCCCCATCCTCCCGTCGGGAGGCCTGCCACTCAGAGACGTGGCAGGCCGTGGTTTTGCTGCGGAACGGCTCCGAAGGCAGGCAGGGCCGCTCACCGCTCTCTCCTTGCTGTGTCCACTCGCAGTTCGCCTTCTTCTTCTACATCCTCACGTACGTGGGAGCCGTCTTCAATGGGCTGACCCTGCTTATCCTGGGTACGTGGTGGGCCAGAGGGGACAGCCGAGCGGGCTGGACCCGTGGCTACGTCATGTCCTCTGTCCCTCCCGTAGCTGAAGCCCTCTGGGCGGATCACGGCAGTTGGGCCCCCCGTCCAGATTCCAGCCGTGGTGCGTGGCTGGCCTCACCCGGCTGCGGAGGGGGCAGGCTGACGCGAGACCCTGCCCCGTGGCCACCGGGAAGGCCACCGGTTTCTCTGGGGGGCTGAGGGAAGCCACGTGCGATGCTGACCTCTCTCCTTGCTGCCTTCTCCAGGTGTCATAAGTGCATTTACCTTCCCTCTGCTGTACAGGCAGCATCAGGTAGGTGCCTTGAAAATAGCCGGAACTGGCGCTTCGAGTGCCTCCTGCGAGCGCCTGAGTTTTAGGTGGGGCGTTTCCACCTTTTGGCACGGGGGAAATGCCTGCCAAATTTTGGCAGCTGCGGTCTGTGGCCGGCTGCCTCTCTCTCTCCCCTTTTCACAGCTTTTGGAAATCCAAGCCTTCAGGCTGCTTGCATTTTAAAATAGAAATTTAGGGGCGCCTTTGAAAACCTCTGACTGCTCAGAAGCATCAAGGGAATCGGCTTGCCCCTTACCTGTGGCCACGAAGCTTCCCCACAAGCTGGCCAGAAGGATGGGGGAGGGTGCCAGGTGTGCGGGGGAAGCTCCGCGGCTGGGACGGGCCTTCGGGGGCTGTGCTGGGGACAGACGCCTGGCGCAGCAAAGCCCCGTGGGGTGCCGGCAGCTGCCTGGTTTCCCTCCGAGCAAAGCGTCCAAGGGAAGGGGGCTTCCCGGGTTTGGGGGTCAGAGCATTTCTGGCCCATGTCCTCCGTTGCACGGCCCCCACTGAGCATGCCCTCCCCTTTCAGGCGCAGATTGACCAGTATGTGGGGCTGGTGAGGAACCAGCTGAGCAACCTCCGAGCAAAGTAAGTCTTGCCCCCGGGTCCCCCTGCAATTCCACCCCATGGGCGCTGCCCAGCGCCCGGCCGCAGCTCCAGGCAAGCACCCCTGCGGTGCCCGTGCGTGGCGTGTGAGGTCACCGATCTGGGAAGTGCATCGTTCCAAACGCGTTGGCTGCTTTGCTGCGCCCCGCAGACGGAGGGGGTGCTGCAAGGGATTTCGCACAAGCCACCCATGGAAGGGGAAGGGCGGGGGAGGCTGGAAGGGCGCTCTGGAGACGCGCTCGGCCCCGTGCCCCGCACACGCAGAGTGCGGCTGTGGGATTCGGAGCCGTGCAGTTGAGTGCGTTTGGATGGCCCGGAAGTGCGAGCCGGCAACGCTGACGCTTGCCAAAGTCTCTGCATTCCTTCTTAAGTGCCTTCTGGCTCAAGCCCGTCTCGGGGTGTGAGCAATGTTTGGCTTCACGTGAAAATCCATGCGTGTCCACAGGCGTCTTCTTCCAAGTGTTCGTGTCCAGTGCATGCATTTCTGGATTCTGCGTAAATCTCTGGGCGCCACCTGTCATCGCGCTCGTCCGGGTCACGAGCCCTGCAGGCTGCAGCCAGGCCGGGACGGACGGGCTGGGCCGGCTCCCGGCGCAGCGCAGGCCCTTAGAGCCACCCCAGGGGGCAGCCTCCGGGGACTGCCTTCCCCCTGGCTGGGGCCACCCAAGCTGCCAAGTCATGGGCACGTGGGTGGTTGTGTTCTGTGAAGCCAGCCGTACTAATGAGCCATGGCTTGCGAACCGCAAATAACCCAAGAAAAGATCCGTGATTTGTTTTTCGATTGTAAACTGTGACTTGTCTCGGGTTAACAAACGCTGTTGGTTAGCGTGGCGGCTTGACACGTGGAGAGGCATGTGGATGTGGGGAAACGATCACCCACATTTCCCTGCGTGATTTTTCTCCTCTTTTTCCCCAGGATGCTGTCGAAGCTGCCAACAGCCAAAGCAAAAGCAGAATGAACGACCCCCGTCTCCCCCGGCAGACACACACGCTCCCTGCCCCCGTCCTTCCACTCACTCTCCCAAGCGCCCGGCACGAAACTCCTCCTCGCCAAGAAGAGGCCCACGCTCACTGCCCCCGCCCTGCACAAGCAGACGGCCCCCGTCGCCAGCGGGCCTGCGCTTCCGCCCGGTCCCCTCCCGACCGAGGGTCCGAGAAGCGGGGCAGGGACAGGCAGAAGCCCCTCGGTGTCCAGCATCCCCCCTGCCAATGGCCCCCGGAGAGCCTCGCTCTTCCAGCATGCTCTGCTCCGAGCGAGCAGCTCATGGAGCATCCTGGGAGGGGGTGTCCCCGAGTGCGGCCGCCTGGCTGGGGGAGGGCAGACCCAGGAACGTGCGCTCCTCTTTCCCACATCTCCCCTTCCTTCCCGCCTGCTGAGTTTAGTTCTGAGTTTGAAGTCGACACCCACCAACCTGGAAGCAGCTGCCTTTCCCCGAGAGCCGCGCCCCTCAGGGCTGGACGGGCCGGGTGATCCGTGCCCCTGCTCGCCCCCCCCCTCGGGATGCCGCCGTTGCCCTCCTGCACAGGCCTGGCTGCCCCTCGGCTCATGAGGCCGCGGAGTTGGTGCCCCCAGTTCTTTAACTTCGCCTGGATTTACACTTTAATAAAAATGGTTGTGGGAAAAGGAAGGCAGCCCGCGTGATGCTTGGCTTCTGGCTCCTTCGGTCTCACAGGCAAGGTGGGCGTGGGGTGAGAGAAACTGCTTCCTCTTTCTGCCCAAATGCTGCCCTGCGTTTCTTCGCTGGATCATGTCCTGCCCTGTCTCTGGGGGGGTCCCAACAGGTGGACAACCAGAAAAAGACAATCTAATCACCTCTTAGAGAGCCCCATCAGGTTATTCAGCAGCATATAAATTCATAAATAAATAAAGGGAAAGATTCGATGTACAGGATATGAATATGTTTTATTGGATTGTGCCGGTACTACAACAGTAAACCAGCTCTCCAGAGAGGTGGTAGGTTCTCCCACACTAGACAACCGAGGAGGAGAAACCGGGCAGCCCTCTGAGTGGGAGGGTGTGACTTGGTGTCCTGCACCAGCGTGGAACCCGATGGCCTTCATGGCCCCTTCCCACTCTGCTATTCTAGGAGTCCGTGAATAAAACAATGGGAAGTCTCCGTAAAAATGCCTGGGGTACCGGAAGCAAGCGCTTGTGTCCGCTTGACATCAAGAGGCAGCCTCCTCCTCCTGTTCTACTCTGAAGTAGGCTACGGAGAGCTACGGGAGCCCTTCAAGGCATGTTGCCACTGCTCCGCTGGGGGCGGGAGAGGACAGGACAGGACAGGACAGGACAGGACAGGAAAGTGCAGAAGGCGGGAGACATCCAGCAAGTGCTGACGGCAGGGCAGTGGGGCCGAAGGAAAGGGGGCAGGGCCCCCTTGGGAACCGGAGGGCCTGGCGAGACTTCCGGAGGGCTGCGCGTTGCACCTGTGGGGCCGACTCTAGAGCAGAGCCGGAGCGCGCGTCAGTGCGCCAGGAGCGCAGGCGGGAGAAGAGGCCCAAGACCTTCCGCAGCCGCGCAAAGGCCAAGACGCCCCCCCCCCCCCGCACGGGCCCACGGTTTTCGTCTGTTCTCCGCCTCTGGCGCACCTGGGGGCAGCTTAGAGGGGGCGGGGCGGCCCCGGCGTGCCGTGCCGTGCCTGGCTGCCTCCCCCCCGGCAGCAGCCAGCGCGGAGCACCGCAGGTGTCTCCGGGCGCTTCTGCAGTTCTGCCAGGCTTTGCGGGCCAAGTCTCCCGGGGCGGGGGGGGGCGAGGCGCTTCTGCGGACGCTCCGCATCAGCTGCACCTTCTTTGGCTCTGCTGCACGACAGGACCGCTCCGGACCCGCTTTTCCAAGGTAAGCTCCGCAGCGTGAGCGGAATAGCCTAAGCCTGCGAGCGGACGCGGCCATGGGGGCCAGGCGCGCACGCAAACGGCCCTCGGGGAGCCCCTGAGCGGCGGCCCTCCCCGCCGTGCCGCGTGTTGTGAGCCCCACATGCAGGGAGGCGAGCCCCGGACTGCCCCTTCCCACCCAGCCTCGGAGCGGAGCCCTGGAGTCCTTCCCCGGCCGGTCATTTTCTCTTCCAGGGACTCTTGCGGGGTGCAGCGGGCCCAGCTCCTGGTTTTCCAGCTGCAGTGCCGGCAGCCGCGGGAGGCCCCCCGCCCCGTTCGTGGGCTCGCCAAACGCGTGCCAAGCCCCGGCCGGCCGGGCTTCCAGCTGGCCCTCCCGGGGGCTCTCGGCCCCAGCGGGGGGCGCCAAGGACCCGCGTGGCTCGAAGCGCTCCGCTGCCCGCCCGCGAGCAGAGGGGCGCTTGGCCGGAGGCAGGCTTGCCCCGCGTGCTCCCGGGGATGATGGGAGCGGTGCTGCACGCCAACCCGGGGGGAAGGTGAAAGCACGTGGACCCGTTCTCTGGCCAGGGCCGTCTGAACAGCATCATGGGCCCCGGGCAAAGCAGTGTCCCGGGGCCCCTGCCACTACTGCTAATGTTGGAAGTTTCCCCGTTTCCCAAGGGTTCACGTGCACAGATCAGCATGGGGGGGGGCACGGGCAAGCGCCCATCCGGCCCTCTGGGTGTGTTTTGAAGGAGCAGGGGAGGAGCCGGCGCGCCTCTGAGCCTGGGATCGGGGCCGGGCCGCCCAAGTTAATTCAGGCGTTTCTGCCGCTGGGAGGGGCAACTTGTAGTTCCGCAGCTGCCGTTGGATTACAGCTCCCATCAGCCCAGCTGGCGTTGCGGCCCCGCACACGCGGAGGGCGACCGAGGGCCCAGCAGGAGAACCCCCCCCCCGCCCCCTGCGCCCCGCCACGAACGCCGTGCTCGGGCGTGTGAAGGGATGAGAGGCTTCGGAGCCGCCGAAGG
>NW_025335760.1:1509859-1518156 GCF_004798865.1 Varanus komodoensis
CCCCCCCGACGCCTTGGCCTGCGCGGGCTTTCCGTGCGCCTGCTGGGAAAGGAGCGTGGGCAGAGGAGCGGCCGTGGCTGCCGGAGCCCCCCGGGGTCTTCGCGGGGCAGGGCCCCCTTGCCCCCTCTCCTAGCCGGCTGCGAAGGCGCCCCCCCCCGTTCATCGGCGCTGCTGCAGACGGGCTCCCGCCACCCCGCGGCCCGTCCTCCACCGGTCCCCGCGCGTTCTCGGTGCGGGCAGCAGGGGGCGCTCCGGGGCCAGGACTAGGCCGCCTCGTCCCACGGCCGCCCCAGTCAACGGGAGCCCCCCCCCGCAATCGAGCCCGCCCCCCCCCCGCTCCCCGCTCCGGAGGGGTTTAAGGCAAGAGGAAGTCCGATCTTGGTGCAGAGAAAGCCAGGCAGAACCACGGCTCGAGATCTTTTATTGCACCTTAATAGTTTTTTTACATGAGTTTGAAAAAATAGATCTTATATTCATCATAAAAAAGTGCATTTTTCAAAGCTGACTTTATTTGCTATTTCGCTAACCAGTTAAGTGCAGAACAGGGAGGGCCTGGCAGGGTCAAAAGTCTCAGCATCCCCTCCCTTGGCTGGCCCCCCCCATTGCTTAACAAAACACATCACAAAAAATATTACAGCACAAAGGGGTAAATTAATAATAATAATTAAAAAAATAAAAATATTCCCCCATCCCCAGCAACTGCATAATAAACATTTGGTTGGTTCTTTTAAAAAAAAAGCTGGTTAAAGTAAAATCCATCGATTAAAAATAATATTAAAAAAACAACATCAAAAGCTTGGTCAAGATAACATTTCTGGAAACATTCCGTATAGCATCATGGCGTGCTTCCGAGAGCCAAGTAAGCAACATGGGCAGCTTCCCCATCCATAAACACACTTGGGCGGCTGGGCCAGTAAGAGGCAGGGTGTGTTGGAAGCGAGCGGCACTTTGCACAACCACGCACACGAGGCACACGGCAGCTGCAGCTGGGAACCCCAGCACGGGGCAGCGGGGCCCTCCGGGCGCGACGGTGGGTCTGCGGAACGGACAGGGAAGGAGCTGTACGCTGAGCCACGCCGGCCCCCCAGGTGGGGCGGTGTCAGCCCTCAACACTTCTCAAAGAGCAAATACTTAGCGTGTGGGGATTGTGGGGAGGGGGCCCCAAGGTGTGGCTGGAAAGCAAAGGGCTAAAGGAGAGAAGCAAGAACGAGCCAAAAGCTTCGGGGATGGAAGTGGCATGGTGAAGAGAAGAGTGCGGCTGAGTCGGGCTGGGTGGGGGCGCAGGGCGGTCGCCCCGCTAGTCGCCAGCCCGCGAGAGCAGTGGGAAAACCCTGCCAAGTTTGAGAAGCTCCCAGACGGCTATATTAGCCAGACGACCACAAAGGATGGTTCAAGGCCAAGGAAGAAAGGGAGGACAGGAAGCGGCCTCAAATCACATCAGCCAGGAGGGAGAGAGGGGAGGCGGACTCCATCTAAGTTCGGACTGGCAAAGGGCTGAAAGAAACAGTCTCACGATATCCAAAAAAGCATCTGCGGAGGAAAGAGGTCCATTCACAGTATTGTCACCAAGCCCCACCCGCATGCGGCCAGGCGAGCATTGCAAAGCTGCCTCCTCACCCACAGGTGAAGCCGAGCAAGGGGGGGCGAGCTGGGGGGGAGGGTTCATTCAGGGGGACCTGCAGAGCTGAGAAGGTGGCTGCTGGACCAGCAGGAACTGACTGGCTGGCCAGCTGAGGGAGAGGGCAGGGCAGCCGGGAGCAGGTCAGCCCTTCAGTCACAGCCCAGAGCAGGCCCTAAAAATGTGACTCTGGAATCCAGTGACCTACTGGGGGATTCTCTTAGCAGGACAGTGAACCCGGATTTTCCCTCTCTTTAGTGCCAATCAAACCCCCGTGCACCCAGTGGTACTTCCGAGTAAACACACACACTGCAGGCTTCCCACAGAACACAGCAGGTTAAGCAGCTTGTGCACAGGATTCTAAATTTGCTTCCGGGCGCCACGAGCTTTGCTCGGGCATTGGCCAAAGTAGGCTAGACGAGCTGTGGCCGAGACCAAGACGATCGAGCTGCTCATTTCTGGGGCCTGGTGGCACTTTCCACACTCCGTAACAGAGACAACTGGCCAGTTGCAGGCGCAGCGACTACATTCAGTTTATGCCAAGTTGACCAACGGAGAACCGGAGAAGCACCGAAGCGCCTCCTTGGAGCACGCAACGGGCACAGCATTCGCAGGTCAAGTCAAAGCAGAGGAAGCTGGGCATGGCTCTGCGGGGGACACAGGCGGGACCCTCTCCTCCTCCTCCCCTGCGGGCTGGTCCACCCCTTTGCTCGGCTTCTTACAACAATGCTGGCAGGAAGTAAGGAAACATTACGGGCCCTCTCAACCCGGGTTTCCGTTCACGCGAGGATCCCGTTTCGAGAAAGCAAGGTGGCGGGTCTGGCTTGCACCCCAGAAGCGTCCTGGTTCCTCCCGATTTGAAAATGGCAAAGCCCAAAATGTGGAAGCGTTAACGCGGTCGGCCCTCGGCAAGGGCTCTCCACCCGGGGCCGCGCCCCGAAAGTCTGACGGCAACAACAACAACAGCAACACCACGTTGCATGGCTAGAGATGCGGCGGCGGCAAGGCGAGCACGGCAGCGTTTGGGGGGGACTTTTGGCAGGCTATAGGCAGATGCTCCCAGACGGCTGGGCGGAAGCGTGCGCATCTCCGTCTCTCGCCCCCCACGGAGGTTTGGCGCACGTGGGTGGGTTTGTCGGTTAGACACAAAATCTGAGTTAGGGGTTTGAGTGTCACAAAGCAAGGAGCGAGGGGGAGTTCAGGGAGTCCGAGGAGTGGTCGCTGCTGCTGTTCCGCTGGTGTGTGGCTCCGCAGGTGGCTCCCTCTGGGTAGGTGAACACAAACGAAGACGTATAGGAAGGGTTAAGCAGGTGCGGCTGGCTGAGCTGCTCACCACGCGTAAAGAAAGGACTAGAAAACGCTACCTCCGCTGGGCCCGCCCCTTGGACGCCGCCGAGGCCCTGCTGGTAGGGCAGGGGCACCGCTGCGTAGGCCGCCGGCCCAAAGGGGTCCTCTTTCATGGGCATGGCCAGAGCGCCCACCTCGGCCGAGGGGCCGGGCTGCCCGCTCAGCTCTGGCACGTCCTCAAAAGGGATCTTGCAGCTGGGCTTGTGAGCCACGAGGACGAACTCCAGGCGCTCGCGTTCCTTCCGCAGTTCCGCTATCTCCGACTCCAGCTCGGCTTTCTCTTCCTCCAGCTGGTCTGTCTCCTGGGGAGGAGGTGGAGCAGTGGAGTCAGTGCGAGGCGGGGGCCAGCGAGGCAGGGGCCGGGGCTCAGCGGAGGGGAGCCAGGCACCGAATCTCCCCCATCCTCCGCCCAGGAGAAGCGCTGGCTGGGGCAGAGCCCTCCGGCCCGGCTCGGGCTGCTCCCCCTCCCTGAGCAAGCCACGGTGGGCATCCGTCTGGCATCCCCGTTCCTTTTCTCTCCCCTACCCCGCCGGCGCCGGGGAGAAGCTCGTTTCCCAGCGTGTGACTGCGAACGAGCGGGGATACCTGCCCACTCCCTACCCAGTTTAGAGCCTGCGGTTCCTAAGCTCCCCCGTCCCACCTGAGCCAGCTGCCTCATTCTCTTCCATCTAACGGGCAGGGGCAGGAAGGGCCACGTGATCCGGCAGCATTCCCCCCAGCCCCCCGCTCAACAGGTGAGGGCAGAAGCTGCCTGGCAGGGAAGGCGGCAAAGCAGACGGCTGGAGCAAGCCCTCAGGCTGCGGGAGACACGCTCCGGAAAGGAGGCTGCCACGGAAGAAAGTGGGGAGGCCTGTGGGGAACCCCGTGGAAAACCAGAAAACATGCGCACACCCAGCGGGCAGTGCCAGGCACCTCACATGGGAGGCCCTTCACCCAGACGTCTGCTGGGAAGACACGGGCTGCCCCTGGCGGGGAACTGAGAGGGGTACGGGGGGGGGGGGCAGGGAGCCGCCGGGAGGGCTGCCTGGCCACCCTTGCTAAGGGACTAGCATCGAGCCTGTGCAGCCCTTTAAAGGCCCAAGGCAGGCCACGCCCCCCACCGGATGGCAGGGCTGGCCAGCTGCCCCGGGCACGGAGACACCCCGGAGCTTCTCGGGGCCGAGAGGCGGCCCTAGGAGCACACAGCCGAGCGCAGGCAGGGGGCTGGGGTCACACGAGGCGCACTCACGGCCTGGAGTCGGTCCGTCAGCTCCCGGCGGCGGTTCCGGCATTTGGCTGCCGCTAGCTTGTTCCTCTCCCTGCGCACCCGGCGCTTCTCCTCTTCCTCGGGTGTCAGCTGGAAGGCAAGAAAGGTGGGTCAGTCCGCGGATGAAGGCTGCAGAGGAGGCCTTCCTAGCCGCACTACCCGGCTGGGGACTTTGCTGCCGCTGGGTAACTCTGGGACAATCCAAGCTCTACCGTCAGGCTGTTCCATCTGGAACCTTTGCAGCAGGAGTGATGGAAAGGCTGGTGCACCCAAGGGGAGCACAGGCCCCCCCCCCCAGGGGAACCCAGCACCGCTCTCCTGCTGACGCCACGACCCTTTTCCTTCTGGCAAGGGGAATTAATGGGCGGCACTTTGCACGATCTTACTAAAACCCAAGCTCCCCTGTGCCAGGAATTTCCACTCGCACAACCTTCCCAAACGCAGCGTTAAGCCCAAGGAATAGATCCATCTGCCCCAACTTTAGGGAGGAGCAGGATGAGACTACACAGAACATGCTACATGGAATATTGGCGCTTCCAGCACCTCAGGCTGGCTGAGGATTGTCCGAAGCAGCTTGCTTCCAGAGGAAATTCCGAGCGCAGGTCCTCCTTGCAATTTGTCATTCTCCACGCTTGCTTTCCTTGCACCCCACACCCAGGTTGGCAGCAGGAAGACCTGCAAAGTGCCATCAGCCCATGACAGTCCCATCCAACTTCCAAAGGCAGCTGTTAAGGGACTGCATGGATCTCTTTTCAGTCCCTGCATTCTGGGAGACCCCCAGCTGCTGCTTTATGTATTACATGGCTATCCTGCCTTTTTCCCGACAAGGAACACATGGCAGCTTTCTCCGTTCCCCTCCCCTCGCTATTATCCCGACAACAGCCCTGTGAGAGCCAGGGTGGCGTAGTGGCTAAGAGCCTGGGACTGGGACTCAGGGGATCCGGGTTCGAGTCCCCGCTCGGCCATGGAGCCAACTGGGTGACTCTGGGCCAGGCACAGACTCTCAGCCCAACCTACCTCACAGGGTTGTTGTTGTGAGGATAAGATGGAGGAGGAGAATGATGTAAGCTGCCTTGAGCCCTTTGTAGGAAAAGGGCAGGATATCAATCAATCAAATAAATAAATAAATAAATAAAAGGCTGGGCTGGGAGCCTGACTAGCCCAGAGTCGTGAGCGCCGTGGCCGACTGGGGACTAGAACCCGGATCGCCCGAGTCCCAGTCGAGCGCCTTCGGTACCATTCCACACTGGTTTTCAGGCAACAGGTGGGGGACCCAGCCCCAGCCTTGGCCTCATTTACTAGCCCCAGTTCTAGCCCCCTGAGCTACCTGGCAGGGCCGCGTTTAGGACGCAAAGCGATTTGAATTAGTAACCTCGTTGCTGGAGCCCCAGAGGACGTTCCACAGCAGAAGCAAGGCCCCAGAGTCCTCCCCGCTCACCGTTTCCTCCCGCGTCCGTCGGGGCCGGGCTCTTGCGGAGTGTGGCGGGGGGGCAGCCACGGGGGCAGCCGAGGGCCCGGCGGCGTAGGCACCCAGCCCCGGGGTGGAGTAGCTGGTGCCGGGCAAGTCGTAGGGGTCCATGGTGGGGGGAGGCTGCGGCTGTGGCTGCGGCTGTGGCTGCGGCTGTGGCGGCTGCGGCGGCTGCGGCGGCATTTGCTGGCCCGATGGCGGCTGTGACTGAGCCATGGACGAGATGAGGGTCGGCTGCACCAGCCACTGGAGGTCTTGGCTAGTTGATATTGCAGTCACTGTTGGCACGAAGGATCCGGGCATCTCCCCGAGGCCACTGCACTCCTGCACACACCCAAACACAGCACACGCTCAGAGACCGGAAGGTAGGAAGACGCCGGGAAGGAGTTCCCACCTGCTGCCTTTCAGATGTGCTGGACTGCAGCTCCCATCCGCCCCAGCCAGCAGGAGCCATGGTTCAACACATCCGACAGGTGCCAGGTGGGCAAAGCTGGGCGATGCACCCCGAGCCACCAGAGGTGATGGGCAGGGGGCCTTGTGCGCAAGGGGTCCTGCCTGCACCCGAGGCAGCGCCATGGCCTGGGGCCCAGACGCTTTTCCAGCCTCTTCACCCTCTGAGAGAGAGCCATCCCTATCCAGCATGCAGGGATCAAAAGATCGTGCAAAAGGGCTCTTGGAACCTCAGACACAGAGAACCTGCCCCACTCGAGGAAGAGCTCTTTATTAAAGGCAAGGCAAAGCAAAGCAAAACACCCACAAAAAGCAGTTCCCAATTGCTTCGTTTATCATCCTTCTGCCTCACTTTCCTGTTAGAGAAGATTCCACGGGAATCTCCAGGATCCCTCAACCTGAGGGGGTCTGCCCAAGAGGCCAGTGGCGAGAGATGCCAGGGACCTGGGTTGCCCCCGTTCCAGTCTCCACAGCCATGACGCTCACGGCGTGACTTGGGACCGTCCCATCACGCTCAGCCTAACCTGCCCCGGATGGATGCAAGAGGGATGCTCCACTGCCTGGGCGTTCCTTGCAGGAGGAAAAAGGCAGGACAGCACTGCCATCTATACTACTAATAGTTATTTAGGCCACTGACTACTCATAGCGGTAAAGTCACGGGTGAATACAAAAGCCTTCTCTCCTTTTGTCTGAGGAAGCAATGGAAAACCGAGCACTCGGTGACCGATCAGTTCCCGCGTCCCAGACGGCAGGAGCGGTGCTGATGCACCTGCCTCATCTGAATTCTAGATGCGGAATGGCTGGAGTTCGAGGTGGACGGATGTTGTGAGGGTGCTCCACCTGGTTGTCGTCGACACGCAGGACTTCCTACTCCTCGTCTTCTGCAGACACTGGCAAAAGCCCCGGCTTGGAACCTTGGCTGCTTTTGGGGGGGGGGCAGGTGTTCCCCTCAGGCTCCGGCTTCCAGCACCTCATGTCCGCAGAGGGAAAAGCCACCAGTGTCCTTTGCAGGACTCAGAAAGAGCTCCTGGGCAGGGAGATTTTGGCAGGCCAGTGCTAAAGCCGGGTTTATTTCTTATGGGCAGTTGGAGGAAGGAAACATTTGAGAAAAAAGGGTGCCTAAGCTCATGATTTGCCAGCCTCCTCCCCCCACCCCCCACCCCAAGGGCAAGGAAAGGGAGCTCTTTGGAAGCCCTGCAGGCCTCTTGCAGGCCCACAGGTGGACCCTGCGGTGAGGCAAGGCACCCGATCGTGCCGAAGAGCACCCTGCCAACCCCGGCGGCTCCCCTGGCTGCGCCATGCACACAAGAGCCCCTCCTGCCCCCTTCTCCCATGTCCTTCTGCCCCCCTGGAACTCTGGGGGGGGGGCCTCCCATGGCTGGCTGGGGCATCCTGCAATGTGCAGACGAGTCTCTTAGATCGCTTTCCTGGGTTCCCCTGGAGCTTCCTTGGGGGGCCAGGCCAGCCTTCCCCTCCCAAAGGACTGGGCGCTCAGGGACGCCCCCTTTCACATCCCCCTCCCTCCCCTGGCTTGTGAGGAGGAGGAGGAGGAGGAAGCTGGAACGTGGCGTGCGTGGGCCCAGGGCCTTTGCTTGCTTGCTTGCTTGTTTATTCATTTACAGTATTTGTACGCCGTCCCATCGCAGCGCCTCAGGGCGGCTTACACGACCAAGAAAAAGACGCTACAGCACAATACGAAGGAAGGCAGCCCGGGCCCTCAGGGCCGGAGCCCCGGGGAGCGCTCTGCTCCCCGCACGTGCTCGAGCCCTTTTCGCAGCCGCGCAGCTGCGAGGGGCGGCGGAGACCCCGCCGGGCAGGAAGGCCCTGCCGGGCGCCTGGGCCGCCTCGGGGCCGGAGCGCGGGGCGCCCCCAGGGGCCGGGCAGGAGCGGCCCTCGCGGCGGCGGCGCGTCTCCAGGCGGCTCCGAGGCCCGCAGGGAGGCCGCGCCGGGGGGCGGGGCGGGGGCGGGGCCGCGCTCGCCGGCCGGCCAATCCGCTCGGCGCTCCCGCCGGCCCCTCCCCTTAGCAACGGGGGCCGGACGGCGTTCCAAAATAACCCGCGCGCCTCGGGGAAGAGGAGGAGGCGGAGGAAAACGCTCCGTACGTGCCTCACGTCAGCACGGAGGATTCCAGAACGTCACGCGTTACGCACGACCCCGCCCCCTTTCCT
>NW_025335760.1:1518256-1530067 GCF_004798865.1 Varanus komodoensis
GCCTCCCCCAGCCCCGCTCCCGCGGAGCGGAGCGGAGGCCCGAGCGCGCCCCGTGCAAGCGAGCGCCCCGTGCAAGCGCGAGCTGCAGGCGGCGGCGGCGGCGGCTCTGCCCGGTCTTCTCCGCGACTCTTACCTGTGAGGAGGCGGCAGCGGCGGCCGTGGGGCTCCCGAAAGAATCCACCGAGGAGAGGTACTGGGACTCGGCCGAAGGGGACGAGCTGCACCGGGAGGTGGAGTCGAAGTCTCCGGGGAAGCCCTGATACATCTCCCTCGGGGGCGCAGGGGGAAGGCCGCGGCCGCGCGGGGGGCGCCTGGAAGCCAAGGTGAGGGGCAGGCGGAGCGCGCCGGCCGAGATGTCCCCGCCGCCCGAGCGCGCCTGTCGGCTCCGAAGCAAGCAAGCCGCCTCCGGGCGCCGCGCGTCCCTCTCTTCCTCCCCCGCCGGCTGCCGGTGCCTGGGGGGAGACGGCGGCCGAGCGGCTCGCGCTCTCCTGGAGGGGCCCTTTCAAAGGCTCATGTTGCAGTGGCGAGAAAGCGGCAGGCAGAAGTTCCCCCGGTGATGCAAGCCCGAAGCCCCTGCAAATGCGCCGCCGGCGTCCAAGAGTCCCAAATCCAGCAATCCGCGTCTCGCCCCGAGCAGAACCGCTGCCGCCGCCGCCGCCGCGGGTGAAGAAGTAGCGCGCCCTCCTCCTGCGCTCGGTGCCCGGCTCGCTCGTGCTCCGCCGCCCGCTTCGCAGTCTTTCTTTCTTCGCGGGCCCAAACCTTATGAATGAAGCCGCACGACAGTTCGGCTTATTTATGCAGGAGGCTGTCCCGCCCTCTTTTGACGTCACCGGTCCCCCCAAAAGGCTCGCTCGGGCCCTCTCCGCGCCTCAAACTCGGCGAGCGGCTGCCTCGCACCGCGGCGCCTTCGCCGCCGGAAAAGAGTGACCGAGAAACCCCGGCAAGGGGGTCTTTTTTAACCGAAAAGTCAGGGGATTCCTCGCTCCGCCCCATGGAGTTCCTGTGACGCAGTTAGCCATATATGGTCTTGTCTTTGCTGTTTTTGTTTGGTATCCTAGCAATGACGTCAGAGGGAATCCCTTTCTCACAGCCGAGCGGCGGCGGCGGCGGCGGCTTTTGTCGAGGTATTAATAGAAACTTTTACTACCATTCTAGAAATGGCTTGAAATCTCTGCCGGCCGAGAAGATGCGCTCCTCGCGCGCCCGGCTGCGCAGCGCGAAGGCTGACCGGCCCGTGAGGCTCCGTGAGCCGGTTGCCGCTGCCGGAACGGCTGGGGAGGCGGGCAGAGAAGTTGCGTCCCCGGCACAGAGCCCTCCCGGTGGGACTCACGCCCCCTCCGGCGGTCGGGGTCCTGGGAAGCGGGATGCGCCTTCTGGGCTGGGACGGGGCTGCCTCACCTGCCCCCCCCCCCCAAAGCGCCCCCGGCCCCGGGCGGCGGGTCCATCCCCCCCCCCCCGAGGGAGGGGGCTGTCGCTCAGTGCCGGGGTTCAGGCTGTGCTCAGGAGCCCTTTTATCACGTCGGTGGCTGTTGGCTCGCTGTTCTCTGGGGCCCTGCTGCTGCTGCAGTCAATACGAAAGTGTAACAGAGCTCAGTGAAATGGAGCTCTTTGGGCTGACAGTCCCGACGCTCCAGAAGGGGAGTTGAAGGACAGACCCGAGTTTCCCCTGGTTGTGCCCATACATGGGCCAGGAAGGAGGCGATTCTGTGGCCCTGGAAGGCAAGGCCATGCCAGCCCCTGTTTAGATTCCTGTGATGTGCGATAAAGGGGAAGCTGGTTCTCCTCAGGGCTCCCCTTCGCCTGCTTTGTGCATGGAGATCTTTTTCTGCAGAATAAAGCTTCTTCCACCTTGCGCCCCTGGAGTGCTTGGATGGCTCTGTGCATGCCAGGACCCAGTCCCACTGTGGCGGACAACTTTTCCTGCCCCACGTACGGCCCCCTGACGGCCCCTGCCCCACCTGCCAGGGTGCAGTGAGATGCTGAGTGAGAGAAAAAGGCGAACTTGGATTCTGGCTCCGTTGCACCCGCTGAGCAGCTGAGCATTTGGGAAGGGATGAGAAGTTTAAAACTGGTGGAAGAACTTTGAGGAAGGCAGGAGTTATCCTACTTGTTACGTGATCAGAAGAGGGTATCAGAAGAGCGCTGCTGGGTCAGGCCGGGGGCCCTCCGGTCTGACCCTGTTCACTCGGTGGCCAGCCAGCTGACTGCCTGTGCCGTGTAGCTCGGAAACATGCGTGTTATCACACCAGTCTCAGTTTCTGCATGACTTGTTTGCATCACACAGCCTTGGGACCAAATTCATCACCATTTGGAGTCCTGGCAAGAGCCACTGGCAAAAATATCAGAGTTTCATCCGAGCCAGTACATCTTTTTCAGTGCTTGGGCTCAGTCGTGGAATGTGTAAAGTGACAGTGAAAAATATGTCTCTTTTAAAATGAGATATTAATGCAGAACACAGGAAGCTGCTTGCAGAATGTGCTTCATGTCTGCATCCTCCACAGCTGATAAAATCCCTCTGAGCATACACAGATTTTACATCTCACTGAGGTAGCTAATTGCAACCAAGCCCCATCCATTTTAGCTTAGAGAGTTTCCTACTCAAAGGGCCTAAACCTGGTACTTTTCTCTCATATATTCAGCATCCAGGAACATGCAGCTGTCAGATGCAACCTCCCCCCGACGAGGGTTAGGTGCTCTAGCATTGGGCACCCCCTGCTCAGAAAACTGGAAAACATTAAGGTTGGTCAGGAGAGCAGCCCGGTTCCTAATGAAGAGGGATGCAGCCCCGCTAAGGGAACAAGCTCCTTTTATTATTTATTTATTTAGGATATTTATATGCCGCCTCATTCGCTGAAGCCTCAGGGCAGCTTACAACCATCATAAAACTCCATAAATAATATAAATTAACAGTATAAGTTGCCCTGGCCAAAGAATAAAATAAATAAATACTATTAACAATTAAAATGACGTTTGAATAAAAAGGTCTTTGCCTGGCACCGAAAAACAAATAACGACGGCACCAGGTGGACCTCTCTGGGGAGCGCATTCCATAGATTGGGCACCACTGCAGAGAAAGCCCTCCGAGTACTCACCCTCCTAATTTCCTTCACAGAGGGTTCCCGGAGAAAGGCCGCTCCCGCAGATCTCAAGGGGCGGGCATATATGGACCATATATCTTGATCATATAAGAAGGCGCCAAGGCATTACCTGCCTGTGTGGAGCCCCTCCCTGGCTCGTGGGAAACATCCAGCAGGTGTTTTCAGGTAAGGTTAATCCACCCCTCCCACTTTCATGGCTTTGTGTGTCTCCACCCAGCCAGTAGCTGATGCGGAGGCCACGGGGAAGCTCATGCAACTGGCACGGGCAGGAGGACTCCGTCTGCCTGCCTCGTCCCCGCGATCCCCGCGGAGGCGGCAGGGTTCTCCCTCCGCCAGGGCTTTCTGATCAGCTCCAGATGTGCGGCAGCGTCTGGGCTTGGAGAGGCTGCCTCGTGTTCGGGGCACACGGCTCCTGGCCACCCTGGGCCCTTTGGAGCGTGAACTGGGTCGTCTGGTTCTGCTTTGTCCTGGTCTATCGTGCGCGGTGCGCTTGGCAAGCCTGCTGGTGGAAGCGCCCATCGCCGCTGGCGGCTTCCCCCTGGCACCGCCCCATGTGCCCCTAGTGATGGCTGGGGATGGTCGCGGAAGGGGAGGGGCCGGGGTGACGCCCCTGCTCTGCACGGGGAGGGCCAGGCCCAGGCCCAGGCCCGCAGGGACCCGTCTGCCGGACGCGCGGGGCCGGCAGAGGAAGATGCCCTGTCTGCCAGAGGTGCTTGAGAGCGATGGACCCCGCGTGCCTTTGGCCAGGTGCGTGTGCTCGCGGGTAGCCTGTGGCGGAGGCAGGAGGGTCGCCGGCACGAATCCCACGCCGTTGGAGCCGTGATTGCTTGGTGCTCCTTCGCTTTCCGATTCCCATCCCACCTTCCGCCGCTTGGAGCTTGAAGTGGGGCGCATGGTCCTCCTCCTCTCCACGTTAGCTGCGCAACCCGTCTGCGAGGCAGGCCAGGCCGAGCGTCGGTGGCCGGCCCGCGGTCACCCAGGACAGGTCACGGCCGAGGGGGGACTGGAAGCCAGCTCAAGGGCCAGTCCCTCTCACCTCATGACTCCTGGAGGTCACCGGGTTTCAGATTGTGTTATTTATACATGTATGCAAATATGCCCTTTGTCGTCAGGTTCCGGGGCGGCTGTGGCAGCCCTTGTGTACTCAGCGGGTGGAAAGCGGGAAGTCGGCAGCTGCACGGCCGGCCGGTCCCAGCGGAGTGGGGCAGGCGGGGGCAGGCGAGGTCGACGGCTGCCACAGCCGCACGCAGCCCGGGATTGAGGGCCTGCTCCGCCGGGTTTGGACTGGGCGCACGCAAGCCTCCGCGCTTCTGGCGGCGCCTCCTTCCTCCGCCGTGAGGCCAGAGTGGTGGCAGCTGCGAAGTGCCCCAAGTCCGTCCAGCATCGCTGGCTCCCGGCAACCCAAGGCAGCACACTGAGCCGAGCGCCCGGGGGCAGGGGGGGCTCCCTCCGGGGGTGGGTGCATCGGATTTGCCCTCCTGCCCCTCCGCTGCCGCTTGTGGCCTGTGTGCGTTGGGAGGGACACTCCGAGCGCCTGGCGCCTTTCCGGTCTCGGAGGCCTAAGAGAGGACCTTTGGGGGGCTTCTGCGTGTGGAATGGCGTTCACGGGGGGGGGGGGCTCAGCCCCGTGCTGGCTTCCTTGCAGCTCGTGTGCACTGTGCGGCTGGGACTTGCTGAACCTGCAGGCCCTGTTGCTGCAGCCGTCACGTCATCCCCGACCCGACCCGACCCAACCCGACCTGGGGCGACCCTCTGAAAAGGAGCCCTGGAGAGCCTGCCCTCAGCAGCCCTGCTCAGCTTTTGTGGACGCAAGACTGCGGCCTCCTTTAGGGACCTGATCCATGCCCCGGGCGGCCTTCCTCTCCTTCGGCCTTCAACGTTCCCCTGCACGGTTGCCGTCTCCAGAGAGTCTTGCCCCCTTGTGATGTGTCCGAAGTGCAACAGCCTGTTTTGTCCCTTTGCCCTTTTCCCTGTTTCCCTACAGAGATAATATCAGCTGCCTTTAGTCCTTGGGAGGGTAATGAGTCAATACCGCAGCCCTGGAGCCTGCTTCCCGTCCCAGGAGCCCGGGAGCAGTCTGAAAGGCAGAGCGATTCTGAGCATGTGCAGCTCCCTCCTCTTGCTCAGCTAAGATTAGCAAACAGGCTCTCCGGGTCAAATAGCACGACGGAGACAGGTGGAGCACCCAGCCCTCCTGAGCAAGTGCAGAGTGTGCTTTTTAGGCCACTCGGCATTCTGGAAACGGAGCGCTCTGCTGCAGGGGACCTCGCCGCTTCCGCGCCCGCCCGGCCAGTGGGCGTGAGTGCGGCTCCTTCCCAGAGCTGCCTGGCTGCTCTGGCCGCGGGCATTCCTCCGAGCATGGCTCATAACCACAGCAGGCCCACAGCATGAGGGCTTCTGGCAGCCGCCACAGGCTGACCTTCCGCAGGACGGTGACCGGGCAGGCGAGACGCGAATAATGACAAGGTGGAGCTCCCCTGGCCGTTTGGCCTGGCTGCCAAATATAGCCCCGCCAGCCCGCCCCACCGGCAGTCAGACAGGACCCTGCCTGGCGAGGCTATTCCAAGACACTGGCTTCCCCCCCGGCCCCACGCCACCCCCTGTCTGCTGCTGCTGCTGCCTCACTGCTGAGGGACGTGCACCAGACACGGCGGCTGCCCCCTCTTTCTAACAAAGTTTCCCCTCCCACGCGGAGGCCCAAATCGAGAAGGGCTGAAGCTCCCTGGCGGGACACCTGCTCTGCATGGGGAAGACCGTGGGGTCTCCCGGGGGGGGGGGGGGGGCTTGTAGGTCCCGAAACAGGAGAAATGTTGATGGTCTGTGATTCCTTGCGTGCACCAGGCTTGTGAACCGGGACCCCGCAGAAGAGATGCCGTTGGACTACCTCTCCCGCCACCCTCTGGCCAGTGGCCATGCTGGCTGGGGCTTGTGGGAGTTCGAGGGCGGTAGGGTGCCCGGCATGGTCCAGCCAGTGCTGGAAGTCTCCAAGGCCCAGAAACCGGTGCAGGAGGAAGCCGCTCAGATTCAGCATCCCACAGAGGCGCCGAGGCCCAGTGCCACGGCGGGAGCCACGCAGTGGGCGATGCCGGGCGTCAGCTCTAGGGCGAAGGTGCCACTTCCAGGCGGGCGTGAGCCCCGGCACCTCTGCTTCGAGACACGGAGACACACCCTTCCTGCCGGCCGGCCGGCTGCTCCTTGGAGGCGTTGTGTGCTGCCCGCCAGCTGCTCTGGCTTTTCACGCCAAATGCAGCATGAAAGCCACATCTCCCCTCGGCGAGAAGCCGCTTTGATCCGGCGCGTTGTGCTGCAGCTGCTGGGGGAACCCGTTTTCTGCTTCCTCGCAGAGCAGCTGCTGTGCTCTCCTGCCAACCCCGCGGTGTCTGCCCACTGGCTCTCGCTGGTCTTTGCAGAGGCGCCCAGCTTTGCTCTCGGGGGTCTAGGCTTGCTCCAGAGCAGCCGCTCTGCACGGCCCACAGACTGCACCCCGGGCTCCTCGTGGCACTTCTGGACAAGGTCGCCGCTGCGCGGGTAGCCTTGATGCAGTGCCCCGGGTGCGGCTGCTCGTGCCGCGTCGATCCAGCTCACGCAGGGCCGTCTGAACAGCATCATCGTGGGCCCCGGGCAAAGCAGTGTCCCGGGGCCCCTACGACAACTGCAACGACTGTGAATTTTGGAAGTTCTCCCGTTTCCCAAGGGTTCACATGCACCGGTAGTATGGGGCGCACGGGCAAGCACCCATCCGGCCCACGCGTTCAGGCGGCCCTGTGCTCACGCCGAGCTTTTGGAATAAGTGTTTCTACCTGGTTTGCGGCTGGGCTTGGCTGCTCGTTCTGTGGGGAGGGGTGCGTTGTTTCCTTATATCAAGTAGCTCAGGGCAGCCCACCTGTTGACTGGGAGGGCCCATAGGCGCATACCAGCCCTGTTTTCTGTTAACCACACTGGCTACCAGATGGAGTCCAGGCAGCTTCAAGGTGCTCAGAAAGCCCTAAACGGCTGAGGAGCTGGGTACCTTAAGGAACGCCTCTTTCCTGCAGGGACCCTCAGAGCTTCTCCCAGAGCCACCAGTGAAGGCAGGCGGGCGGCTAGGAGGGGAGGGGCCTTCTGGCACCTCATTTCTGGAAACCGTTCCTCTGGGAGATGCGCCTGGCACAACACTTTATACATTTATAAAGCCTTTTAATTTAAATATAAAACCGTTTTATTTTCCTGTTATTTTAACTGTTGATTAGAGGGCTGATTTTTATATCGCTTTTTTAAGATAAAGTTTTGCTCCTCTGGTTGAATGTTATTTTATCCGTTGTTATAGTTATTTTTTATATTTCTTGGTATTTTTGCATGGATTTTACGGATCGTTGTTAAGTGTTGGTCATCATTTGTAAACCATTCAGCAATGCACTGAGAGTGGTATATAAAAATCTTTAATTAATTAACAGCTACCCCTGTAACACAAGTTCTCTGTGTTACAATGTTAAAGTACATTTTAAAACGCCAAATATTAAAACTGATACAGTGAAAATAACCATTTCAAGCTGAGACGCTCAGGTCAAGACATATTTTAAAAAGGCCTCCGTGTAAAGTTAAACTGAGGTGGGTGGTGTCGATGGACGGGTCAGTTTCTTCGGCACTGGTCCAATCATGGTTCCTTTAAAACTGCCGGGAGTGCTCCTTCATGGAGGCATTTCTGCGCTTTGGCCCAGGCTGACATCTCCTCTGGGCTGGATTTACTTAGCCCGGGTGGCCGAGGGCCGGCGAGATCGCTCAGAGCAACGCCCTTGTCTACATCTTGGGCTCTTGTCACGGAGACGGGGCAACGCATGGCCCGGCGGCACTCTGGATGCTCCGCTAACTAACGGCACCCCGTTAATGGCAGACGCCAAAGGATGCTCCAGGAAGACTCGTTCAGTCCTCCGGCGTGTGGGGACAGGGGCTGTTTCTGCCCCGGGAACCCTCAGGAGGGTCCCAGGCGGAGTAGCCCGGATGTACCTGACCCACGGACTAACCGCATGGTCTTGGGCAAATCGCTGCGCGCCCTCTGGGACCGACCTTGCAGGGCTGTGGTGAAAGCAAACGAAGGGAGGCTTTGCAAAGTAAAGGCGGCACAAGACCTTTTCCGTGCCCAGCGCTGCACGTGCGCGCACAGCCCGCGGCCGGGGCTCCCTTCCCCTCGGCGCGCCCCCGGCCCCGTCCTGCCCCGGGCGCGCGTGTGCTGAGTCATCAGAGCGCCCCCCCCCGCGCAGGGGCGTCGCTCAGACCCGTCCCCTCCTGCCCACCGACAATGGGCACGTCGCGCGCAGGATTCACCGGGTTCCGCGGATGCTGACTCACGCCGCGATGATGCACGACCGGGCGGGGGGGGCGCGGCAGGCGCGGGGGGGGGCGGGCGGGCGGCGAGGGCTGCGGGGACTCTCCGGGCTCCAGACAGCGCCGCGGGTAGCCGGTGATTCAGGCCCGGGCCGGGGCCGGGGCCGGGCCGGCCGGACCCCGCGTCCTGGGCGCCGCTTCGGCCGTCTGGCCGGCTGGGCGGGACGGCGGGGGGCGGGACCGGGCGAGCCTCTGACACAGCGCGCTGAGGGCACCGGCCAGGAACGTGGCGCCCGTGCCGTTGCGCTGAGTCACGCGCCGGGGCTCCAGCCGCTGCCCCGCGTGCCCGCCCGCCGTGCATCCGTCGGGGGCGGGCCGAGCGGCGACCGGGGCGCAGCGCTTCTGCGGGCGCAGGCGCGGGCTTGATCTGGGGTGCTGCCGTTCCTGGGGTGGTCATGAGGTGGGCGACCCGCTCCCGCTTCCACCAGATGCATGGCAGCGCCACATGATGGTTAGCGCAAGGAAGCCTGCGAGGAGGGCAGGCTTTCTCAGAAGGGGGGGGGGCTGCAGAGCGGCGACGGCCTGGCAGCGTGGCGTCTTTCATGGGGAGAGGAGGATGCGGGCCGAACCCTCGTGGGCTGTGGGGGAGAGGGTGCTGAGGTCCTGCTTTTCAAGACTCGGGGCCAAGATTCCTGCGTTCTTCACTTCCACGAAGCGTGAGCGGAATGCGATGGGCCGCTGGTGTACTGGAACGGGGCTCCGGGGTGCCTGCGTGCCAACGTGCGCCCTCTGGGGTCTAACGTCCCACCGAAGGGGTGCTAAGGACCGACACTCCCGGCTTTATGTCGGAGGAGCCATCAAGGCTGCGCACAGGAGGCGGCTGCAGCCTTTCTGGCCTGCGGGTCCCGTGCCTTCCCTCTGCGGCGCATCCAGTCGGCCACCCCTGGAAGCAGCTGGACAAGGTGGCCCCAGGTGGACTGGTGACCTGCTCGGCAGGACCTGCACCTTCCTCATTCACAGGATGATGGTTTCTGTTTCAAACAGGACTGACCATTCCCTGTAAGAATGGCTCCACCTCTTGCACCCAGACAGCTTCCCCTGTTTATAAAGGGGACAAACGATCTTCATAAGGACTCTGCACAGCGGGTGTGGGAGTAGCTGAGATTTGGGGGAGGCCTAGCCAGTTTTTCTGATCGTTGATGATCTTTCCTTTAGGAGTAGGCCTGGGCTAGTTGAGGACTGTCCCTCAGCTTAGGCAGAGTGCCCTTCCCATATGGACAGATGCCCCTTCCAGGGCTGCCATCAAAGCCTGCTGGAACGGCTCAGTCGTTCTGGGCCTGAGGTTAGCCCAGGTAAGGCAAGTGCCAGAAGAAGGTGTTCTTGCATGCGAGGTGTCTTGCGTACATTTCATAATCACTATTTTTAAATAAAGCATTTAAAAGTACAACCTGATGTATACGTGTTAAAAAGACAAGTTCCTGCCTGCAAGTCTACAGTCTAAACAGCCCCAACATGATGTTCATTTGCGAGAGAGATAAAGACCTTTTCTTTTTATTTAAAAGAGAAGGCACCATAAAACCTTATGCCTGTTTACTCAGAACTAAGTCCCACTGTGTTTAACAGGGCTTATTTCCTAGCAAAGTAAGTGTAGGATTGTGGCTTTAAATGTGCTCTTGCATGCCTTTTGAAACATCCCAAAGATTGGCAGTGCTCCAGCTTGCTGCTCGATACTGTTCTTGAATTCAAAATTAAATTAAGGAATGGCACACAACCTCTAAACATCAGAAAGTAGGCAAAAGGCCTTCAGGAAATGCTGGCCCTGGCACCCCTCCGCTTAGAGATTAAAACGCCAGGTGCCCTTCCCCACTGTTTATTTACCCAGAGCTGTTGGACAAGTTGTACTCCCCCCCCCACACACACACTGCAGCTGGACGGGGGTCTCGCTGGTTGGGAGAGATGTGCAGGCAGCAACCGCAAGTTCTGCTGGCTGCACACCGTGTCTCCAATTCCCCTTCCTTCCTTCCTTCCTTCCTCTCCCAGCCCTCACATAAGTCCACATGTTGCTCTTGGCTTCGGCCTGTCACATGAGCTGGAAGAAAGGGGCCGGGGGACAGGGAGCAACTGGCTCACGGGCTGGAAAGGGGAATCCCCGCAGCAGTAACAGAGCCACGAGGTCTGCCTGGGCTCCTGCAGCAGAGCCAGGCTCCTCCTGGGGGCTGGCAGAAGCTGGGAGCGAAGGGGAGGCTGGATGAAAAGACGGGGGGGGGGGCTAGGGAGCAAAAGCACTTCATCCATTTGTCCAGCATACCCGAAAACCGCCCAGTGGCCAAGGGGTTAATAGGCGCTGTTACACGCATACAGTGGAAACGGTAACGAAAGTGCCGGTCGTCGCCCAGCCGGCCTCTGCGAAGCCCACCGAGGGAGGCCGGGCGGCCCTCGCCGGCCGCCCCTGCGGGACGGGAAGCCGCGGTGCTCCTGGACCAGGCCGTGGGGCGCCGCGCTCTCGCCGCCACCGTCCCCCGGACCCGCCGAGCACTGCCCCAGCCCGAGTTCTAGAGAGCGCCAAGCCAGGCGATCCTGCGACGGCAGAGCCGCCCCGTCGCTCCGGAACCTGCCCGGGATCACAGGTGTGATGAGGGAAGAGGGACGGGGCGGCGAAGGTGGCCTCCCCGCGTGTCCTGGAAGACAACGCGCAGCGCGGCGGGGCGCCTCCGGGAGCTGTGGCCTTCACCACTGGAGGGCGCCCTGTTGGGGAGCCCTGCCCTGAAAAGACTTAAGGAGCAGGAAACTCCTCACGGAGCCGGGAAGGGACGAGCCGGACCTGGACTGGCCGCGCGGGAGGACTGGCCGGAGGGAGGCGCTTGCGCAGTGGCGCGAGGAAGGCAGAGGGGGGGAAGGAAGCGCCTCGGGGCGCAGACCCGCGGCAGTCGGAGGAGGCGGGCGAGTCAGCGGCAGGCGAGCCGCGCGGGGCGCCCCGGGGGGTGGCAGGTGAGCAGGGCAGGGCTGCCTAGTGGTCCGGGCGGGCAGGCGGCGGCGGGGGCAGGAAGGAGGAGGGGGAGGGAGCCCCGCGGCTGGAAGGGACCTGCGAGGCCGCAGGAGAAAAGCCAGCGGCGCGGGGAGGGGGCGCAGGCGGCGGCGGGCAGAGGAGAGCCCGCCGGCCGGAGAGCCGAACGTGGGGCGCGGGGCGGACCGCCGGGCGCGCAAGCTTCCGGGGAGGCAGAGAGACCCCGGGCGGGCGGGGGGCCCGGCAGTCAGGCGAGGACGGCTCCGGAGGGCGCGTGAGGGGCCGGGCCGGGGGGGGTTCCGGGGGGCACGCGGCCCTTCCTCCTCCGGCCGCGCCGCGCAGCATCTTTCCTCTCCTCTCGCTCCGCGGCAGCCCGGCCGAGAACAAACAACCCGCTCGTCACCGTGG
>NW_025335760.1:1530167-1590727 GCF_004798865.1 Varanus komodoensis
CGGGGCGCTCGGGCGCGCTTGCTCCGCCGCCGATGCGGGCGCGCCGCCGCCTCCGTGCCCGGGGGGCGTCCCCGGGCAGCGGCCGCCGCTCTCCTGCTTCCGCGCCTCGGTCGGCAGCGTGTCGGCGGGAGCGCGTGGGGAGGCGCGGCCAGTGCCGCTGCCTTGCCCTCCGCGGGCGCGGGCGCGCTCCCGCCCCGGGGGCCGCGCGGGCCTGTGCGCAGCGAAGCGGGACCAACGCCGAGGGCGAGGCTTGGGGCGCCGGCCGGTGCGCAGCTGGGAACCCCGCAGCGGGACCCGCGCCCAGGGCCTCCTCGCAGCGCAGCTCCACCGCCCTGCCTTCCCGTGCCGGATCCGGGCCAGCCCTTCTGGCTTCAGCCCCGTCTCCCCCGGGATGCGGCCCCTGGAGACCCCCAGGCGGGATGCAGCCTGCGGGCTGAAGGGGTTTGTCACCCCTGGTGTTTGGGCACAGCAGGCGGCAGAAGCCACCGGAAGCCTGGCCTCCCGCTTGACACGGAGGGGAAGGAAGTTAGTCCGAGAGGCTGACGGCGCGAGGCCGAGGTGATGAGAAGGGGCGAGGGAGACCTCCGTCCGGATCACGCCACGGGTTTCCTTTTGCACCGGAAGGAGGCGGATCCAAAGCCCCTGCCGCAGCCCCCCCGTCCCACCCCTAAACTCAGCCAGTGCATCCACACCAGGCCTCCCCCAGGCAGGGCGGCGTTATCACAACCCTCCCCAAATAGGGGCCCTCCTGATGCGGATTAGAACTCCATCCCTCCCCATGGCCACCTTGGCTAGGAATGATGGGAACTGCAATCCAACACATCTGTGGGAAAAGTTACATCATCACAACTCAGACCGACAGCTACAGCGACCTGAATTTGCATTCATTTGTATCTTGCTTTTTTTATCTGGTCAGGTGCCCAAGATGGCATGTGCGATCGTCCCCTTCATTTTATTCTCACAACAACCCTGTGCTAAGAGATCAGGCTAAGAGCCCGGGACTGAGTCCAGCATCCCCCTTTCACAGCTCTCGTGCCGGACTCCCACCACGTGCTGCCTAGAAGCCACTAGGCCGGACGGCCCAAAGGCGTCCTGGGTGGAGAGCAGGGTTCCTTCCAGAGAGCGTCAGGCTGCAGCTTCCGCAATAGCCGTGCCAAGCTCAGTCCGACAGCGGCCACAGGGACGAATGTGCCCTGGCCTGGCCCAGCCCCGGCCTCCCCGCCAGAGGCCTGGAGGAAGCGGTGAGCGGGCAGGGCTGCAAAACACGCACGGACACCCTGCACCGCTCTGCGGCTGGCAGCAGTGGCCAGAGCCCTGCCGGGAGCTGATGTCGCCAGGGTCCCTCAGCAGCGAGCTCTGCGTCCCGTGGGGATTTCCTTTCCCTTCCTTGTCCCGAGCGTCCGGCCCGTTCCGGCTGCTGCAGGAGGTCCAGGCCTGGGAGAGAGTGAGCCGGCCGGCCTCCTCCGAGCACTTGCCACAGCCTCGGCTCCCCAGAGGACGAAGCTCCGTTGGAGGTTGCCAAGGGGGGCCGCATTCGAGGTGCTGCTTCTCCAGATCACCTGGGGGCATTTTGGAGAGGGGGGCAGCAGGCCAGGCCGGGTCCTGTGCTTCGGGGGCGCAGCCTGCCCGTCCCTTGGCAGCCGTGTGGTGTGAGCCTGCAGGCGACGCTTGTGAGCGTCCGGGACTGCCAGGGCCGCCGGACCCCACGCCGTGGCTGCAGGCCTTCTGTGGGGAGGGGCCGGTGGCTTTCCAGGCGCGCACAGCCTGTCGCCACCACGCTGCGCTTGCGCAAGGCAGCTCGTCCGTGTTCTTGGGTGCCTCCGTGCATGTGCTTCACTGCAGACACAATGCACACAGACGCCGACGTGTGTCACCACTTGAGCGTAGAAGCAAGTGTGTCAGACCGTGTGTGCGGCAGTGGGACTGCGTGTGTGTAAAGAAGAACGATTCTAGCAGGCGGTGCGCACGCCCGGTGGCTTCTGCAGGACTGGGATCTTGCGGAAACGCACGGTGGACACAGGCAGCGGGAGGAGCCGTGGGCGGCCCGGGCTGGCTGCACGTGTGCCGCACAGACGGAGCTGCCTTATCTGGTGAGTGCGCTCGATCTGAAGCGGGAACACTTGTGTGTGAAAGGTGCTTGCGTGCCAGGAGGGTAGCGGCCCCTCCCCGCCCCTCCCCGCCCTCCCCAGCTGTGGGCTCTGGCCCCGGTCCAGGCCAATCTGGCAAGTGGCCTTAGTAAATAACAACAAGCAGGCTGGAGGCGAGCCCCGTTGCTAAGAGACGGGTGTTTTGCTCCTGCAGTGGGGCCTCCCCTGCGGGATGGGGGGCTGGAGCGCCCAGGAATGGGGGCAGGAGGGAGGAGGAATCCCGGGGGTGCCCTGGCTTTGCTGGGACTGGGGCGGGGAAGAGGAATCGGGGCCTGAGGCTGGTGGAGCTCTGAGGACAGGACTTCGGGTACGGGGCCTCTCCCCACCCCGTTCGCTATAGGCTGGCGCTTCCGCTCTGGCCTGTTCGTGCCTGGGGGCTTCTGGTCCAGGTGGGCGGCTTTGCATTCGGGGCAGGAGCTTTGCTGATCGAGGCTGCAGCTGCGAGCAGGCCTGCACAGAGCCGACCCCGGCTGAGCTTGAGAGGGGCCATCGCTCCCGGCAGCGCCCCTTCGCAGGAAGGCTTCCGATGCAGCCCTTCTCGCTTGCGGCAGCCCGGCGCGGCTGCCCAGATGTCCTCTGGTTCCGGGCATGCAAGAGCTGAGGCCGAGAGGGCGGCCACTCGGTGCGCGGGGCAACGGGCGGTGCTCCCGGATCTGGCCCCCCTCGGCCCCGAAGCGGGCGCCTGCCCTCCCCCTCCCGCAGCTTCCCCGCCGGTGCAGGCTGCGCGCCTCGGCCCCACGCCGCCCGGGCCAGGGCCCCTGCGAGGCGTGTGCCTGCGCCCGCTGCGCGGCGGGGCTCCGGGGGAAGGTTGGCAGCCGCGGCGCATTCCTTCCTGGGGCTGGCAGCGCGCCGCCCGCTCCCTCGCCCGCGCGGCCCGCTGCTTGCATAAACAGCCCGCGCTGGAGGCCCCTCCGGTTCGCTGGTTGCTTGCGCGCCCACCCGCCCGCCCGCCTGGGGGGCCCCGCCGGGCCGCCACGGGGGCTGCGTCGCACGCCTCACCCGCCCGCCGCCCCGTCCTTGCCCCGCTTCCCGGCGCTCTTCGGCGGCCCCGCCCCGCCCCGCCAGCGGCCCACCCCAAACGTGCGCGAGGTTCCTCCTCGTCACCCCCGTGCTTCTGTTCCCCGCTTCCCCCACCTCGACACCCCGCCTCCCCCAGACCCGCGTTGCTGCTCAGGCCCCTTTCGGGACACCCCCCCCCGCTCGCCTTCCCACCGCATTCTGCTCCAGGTCCTGTGCGGGGCTTCCTTCCCAAGCCGCCCGGTCCCGGGGTCCCCGAAGGCACCGCACGCGAACGAGGCAAGCTGCATGGATCGGGGCGCCTCGGAGGTGCCTCGGGCGGGCGCTGCGGAGCCCACCGAGATCGCTGCCTGCTCCCCGGCACCGCGTGCCTTTGCAGCCCCCCGCCCCGAGGAGGGGGCGACGCTCGCCTGAGCCTGTCGCAACCCCCCTCGGCCCGTGGCTTGGAGAAAGCCCGGGGATCCGGCGGGGGGCGCGAGACGACCCGCTCCGCGCCCCAGGGGGTTGTCCGGCCGCCGTTCTGGGCCGCGCCGCGCTCGGCGGGGAGCAGCGCGGATCTCGGCCGCCCTCTGGCGGCTGGCTGGGCTCCGCGCGTGGGAAGCCGCGGCCTTCAGTCACCAGCCCCGGCGGGCTTAAGCCCCGTGGCCGCGCGGGACCGAGTTCCGCGCTCTGCTCCCATGGGGGCCGCGCGGGTGCCTCGGTGGGAAGGCCACGAGCGGGACGTGGAATGGCGCTGCTCGCGGGCATCCCGTCTCGTGGCTGGCGAACGGGGCGGGCGACTCTCAGCCGCCCACGGGCTTCAGCGCGGAATCCCGTGGGCAGAAGGGATACGGGGGGGGGGGCACGCGGTTTGCGGACGTGCTGATAATGGGAGGGGTTTCTGGAAGGGCTACTCGGCCTTGGCCCGCGTGCTGAGGGGAGGGAAGCCCCCGTGGGAACTGGGAATCGGCCTGCGCTGACTCGGACACGGGATGTATTACTATTCTTCCTCGCAAATCAGGACCCGCCGCGGCCGCTCCGGTCCAGGGGTCCCCGGCCTCTCCTCCCACGGCCCCGCTTCCACCGCCGCTGGCCAGAGACCCCGCGCCCGGGGCCCCCCTCCGGCGCCCCGATCCCGCGCCAGGGCCCGGGGCGGGGGCGCGACGAGCCGCGCGGCGCAGAATGTTCCAGGGCGGCGCGGCCCCTCGGGCCGCTGATTCAGCCGCGGCCCCTCGCGCGTCATCCCGGCCAGGCCGCGGGCTTGCGGCTAAGAATAGCGCGCCCGCTCTAAAAATAGCGCGGGGGCGCTGCGCGAGTCCCTCTTGCGCGCCGCGCGTCAGCCGCGCTATTCATAGCCGGCGCGCGCGCGCGCACGCTGCGCGCCCCTCTCTGACCCGGCTCGTCCGGGCTGCCGCAGCCGCCGCCTTCCCTCCGCCGAGCGCCCTGGCACCGAGGGAAGGAAGCCGGGCCGCAGCGCCCGCGTGTTCGGCGGCGTGGACGCGCGCGCGTCTTTGCGGAGCCCCCGCCCTCCGGGCGGATTCACAAGTGACGCGAGGAACACGCCTCCCGGCCTGCGATGACTCAAGCGAGTGAGGCGAGGGGCCCGCGATGATGGATGTCACCGGCTGCCCCGGGAGGTGACAGCGAGGGGGCGCGGCCGCGTCAGGCCTGGCGGAACCTCTGGGGCCGAGGCGGCGCACCGCGGGGGGCAGCGCCGCCGGGGCGGCCGAGGGGCGGCGGCCATGCATCGGCCCCCGTGGAGCGGGCGGCGGGAACGCGGCTGCAGCCCACGGTGCGGGGGGGGGGCGCGGAACCGGGCGCAGCCTCGGCCTTCCCCCCCTCCCCCCTCCCCCAGCCCCTTCCACAGGGCACGGAGCAAGGAGTGTCTTGGCCTCCCGTGGGCTCCGCGCACCGAGGGGGCTGCTTTCCCGGCCGAGGCCTCCGGTCTCCGTCCTGCTGCAGGGATCTTGTGAGCACTGGCCTCCCCGGGAGTAGGAGGGGCTGGACTGGCCGAGCGGGGCTTGGTCCACCAGGACTGTGATGCTCTCGTGTTCAAGGCTACTTCCAGGTCCGGGGGGGGGGCTGGCAGGGGCAGAGCGGGGAGCTGCTAGAGACCCCCGTGGAATTCTCCTGAGTGGCAATGAGCATGTCTGATCGCCTTCCCCCGCAGGGAACTTCCCTTCTGGGGGGGGGGGGGGCTCTTCTGCCACGATCTGTCCTTCGCATCATCCAGAAGTGACGTGATGCAGGGCATGGGTAAATGTCACTTGTGAACATGGCACTAGGGGACAACCAGCCCATCTCTCCTGATCCAGGGCCAGCCTTCAGCCTGATTCATGAGGGTCGTTTGTCATGGTTGTGGTTGAATGTTGACTACCTAGAAAGTGCCCTTTGTTCTTCTGCCGGGAAATGTTTCTGTCTTCCACGCTGGGTGCCAAAATTGACGTCCGCCACAGTGGGACTGGGTCCTGGCATGCACAGAGCCATCCAAGCGCTCCAGGGGCGCGAGGTGGAAAAAGCTTTATTCTGCAGAAAAAGATCTCCATGCACAAAGCAGGCGAAGGGGAGCCCCGAGGAGAACCAGCTCCCCCTTTATCGCATATCACAGGAATCTGAACAGGGGCTGGCATGGCCTTGTCTTCCAGGGCCACAGGACGGCCTCTTTCCTAAACCCACGCATGGGCACATCCGGGGGAAACCCAGGTCTGCCCTTCGCTTTTCCCGGGGCTTTTCCCAGGGTCGGAGCAACTCTGAGCCTTGGAGCCTTGACCCTGGAGGGGGTGCACAGTGATGGGCGGCCGCTGTGGCGCTGCCTTCACGTGCGTTGCGTGTGGGCAGGAAAGAGCCAGGCTGAGGCCTGTTCTGGCTTCCCAGAGCAAGCTGGGCGGCCTGGAGCTGGTCACTGGCTCCCTCCCCACCTTATCCAGCAGGGCTCTCTGGGAGGGGGAGCTGGGAGGGGCAACCCAGGCTGCTGCTTTGAGCTCGTTGGAGGAAGCATGTGCTAAAAATGTGATTTCGAGTTCACTCAGCTGTTCGTTTCATAAAATAACGCACAAGCGCAGCTCCCCTCCCCCAGTGCCAAGACTGGGAGAAAGAAGGTTGCAGCTGGCAGAGGTGCCATCGAGCGACAGAGGAAGGAACTCCCCCCCACCCCAAAGTATGACATCTTTTTGGTCATTTAATGTTGGTTTTTAAATATCCGTTTTATAGTTGGAGGGTGGGGAAAACTCAGAGTAGCTTAACGTTAATTAAAAACATCAAAGCAGCTAATGCTGCTAGTGGCGATAACTTTGAAAAGCCCAAGACTAGGGGAAAAAAGAGTTTTGTCAGGTGCAGCCCTTAAAAGTCTCGCCAGGAGAACCTGTCACGAGGGACCTGGTTGTCTTTGCAGTACTGGAGAGCCACCCACGGCCCACCCCTAAGGGAACGTCCCCCCGCAGGCCTGAGCCTGAGCCTGGGCTGGGCCGCCACCAGGGGTCCTTTCCGTGGTCGCCGCGCCTGCCGCGAGTGGGCAGGGGAGACCGGGAAGACACGCATCCCACCTCTGGCGCAGGCCGGCCCCTTCGGAGGCCCCTGCGCAGCGGCCCCTGCCAGTCGCGTTCGCAGGCGGCTCTGAGGCTGCCAGGGGCTTCCGGGGCCTTGGCTTTCGTTGCTTTCCTCCCGGGGCCCTGCTTTGTTCCGGCCAGTTTTTGTACTGCCGGGGCTTCATTCCCCCCCTTTTAATGTCATATTTTCATCGATCTGCACCCCTGTTTTCTGTAATGAAATGCTATTCGCTGTTGTGAACTGTTGATATCCTAACCCAGGGTATAATTAAAAACGGCTGTTCCGTGGCATTTTGACGCAGGGGCCGAGACAGCAAAACTGCTTCCAGGTGGTGGCCAAGCAGAGCACCTGGGGGAAGCAAGTGGCAGGTGGCCTCTGCCTGGCCGTGCCGAGGGGGAAAACCTTGCCAGTGGTGTGGCAGGGCCACCTGAGACCCCGTCCTGAAGCACAATCTGGTGCAGGTTTTGACAGGAAAAAACCCACAGTCGCCAGCTGATCCAGTCAGATTTGTTGAAGCACCCCCCCCCCCCGCCAATCTAAACGAGGCCTATTCTGCAACCCTGATTTTCAGGAAGAAGAAATGCCTGCACACACGGATGGGCATCCCGTCCCAGCGCTCCGATGCCGAGCCGGGGCTGCGGCCACGTGGGAGGCCTCTGGCCACGGGGTGGCGCCATCTGCTCTGGGAAGGATGCATCTGCCGCGCTGCCCAGCATGACCCCCAGAGCATTTTGCTGTCGGGTGCTGAGCGCCAGGGAGGCCATTTGCAGCCCCGCTGCGAGAGATGCTGGGGCTGCAGAGCGAGAGGCGCGTCCTCAGGGCGCTGGCACCTCCTGCAGGATCCTGGGTGCAGGTGGAGGCCTTGCCTCCTGTGCAGCTGCTTCATGGGCTTCTGGAGCTGCGTGTCGTCGGGCAGGCCTGGCTGGACTGCACGGGAAGGATATGGGAACTGGGCAAATAGCTGAGCCTGGCGCCATTCCTGGGCTGTGTGCTTTCTGCGGGGAGACCCGGCACAGCTTTGCGGCTGTTCGATGTGGTCCCTGGGCCCGGGGCTCTGGCTGCTGGCATTCAGCCCCTGAATCCTGCTCTGGGCAGAATTCTCACCATGCAAGGGCTGCGTCCCGGCGGCCCCGTGGGCTTGTCTGCATGGCTAGCTTTCCTGTTCAAGTATTATAGCACCAGTGGAAGACGGTAGCTCCGCGCTGTGTCTGCCTTTAACCCTGCGCTGCCCTGGCTGGTAAGAGGCGTGACTGAAAACGATTCTTCCCACAGCACACGTGGCCCTCCTCCACGGCGCACGGCTTCCCTGCGGAACTCCCTGCAACAAGCTGTGGCAACAGGCATCCACGCTGATGGCCGTAAAGAGGGATGTGTTCAGTTCATGGAGGACAGGGCTACCAGCTGGCACGATTCAAGGAGACCGTCATGCCCCCTCCTTGCCAGCCACCAACTCGTGGTCTCCCAGAAGGATGAACCATGGTGCCGCCACAGCCCTGGCTCCTCACGGGCTCCAGAGCCAGAGGTGCCCTCCCGCATCCCTGACGAGTCCACTGGACCGCTGGCCTTCTGCCACGACGACCACGTCGACCAGCCCATGATGGAATTACGTCTTGCTTGCAGCATAGCTTCCTACTTTTGGGAATTACGACCGGGAGACCTCTTGGGAACTGGCCGGAGCGTCCCACAGTGAGGGTGCACGTTTGCTCGGAAGTAGCGCCAGGGCCTTCGCGGGGCTCGCACCTGTGCCCGTGCGTGAGGAGCGCTTCGGGAATGCTTCCACTTCCTCTGCAGCACGAGAAAGAATTGTGGGAAGCTGGTTTGTCTGCTGGACTCGGCCTTCCTCTTCTGTGCTATATCCTGTTCTTTGCTGGAATCTGAAGCAGGTGAGCTCCCAATTAACCTATTGTAAGGGCTTCCTTGGAAAACAAAAGCCCAAACAGGGCTGCTGGATTGTTCCATCGCACGAAGGGTCTGCTGGAATCTGCCGGGAAGGGCCTTGGCCGTTGGCGGTGTGTTGGCAGATGGGCCTCCGTCTCCTCGCAGAAGGGCTGGGCAGGGCTGCCAGTCCGGACGGCTCTGTGCATGCAAGACGCAAGCGGCCTGTTCCACAATGACCTAACCAGACAGCTATCCACCCTTTCCCCTCTATCTGCGACTTCCTCTGTCTGCCTCTCGCTACAGCATTAAATTTTCCATCACACGGTTCTGTCTCTCTGTCTCAGCCCTGCCCATGCCCAGCGGCCTGAGAACTGACTCGCCTCTCCCGCAAGATCCCTTTCTCAGCTCCTCAGTGACCTCAGTCCCGTCCCTTGAGGCGGGCCGGGCCGGGCCGCGTCAGAAACGCTGCTGCCTGGGCTTCGGGGAGGGGTGGGCCGGGGGCACCCGGACCCCCCGACCCCTGGCTGGAACACAGTGGTTCGGTCCCACGCCGGTTCCCTGCTGCCCTCCAAATATATATGCATGTATGTACGGTTTTTATACGCCATCCAATACTGGAGTCTGATGGGTTGATTTCCATATTTAGTTTGGGGCACCAGCTGGAAAACAAGGCATGTGCCCTCTTACCAGCGCCTTCTGTAAAGCCAAGTGCCAGAAGTGGCTTCGGGGGGCTGTCCCTGGGGCGTCCAAGCCCCGGCTGGATCGGGCTGCGGGGAGGTGTCGCCGGGACCTTGTGGCTCCTGGCTGTCCTTGCGCCCCCGCTGCATCTCTCGGCCCAGACACGCCTGCCTGTGCTTCCTGCGGCCCTTCTCCTGCAGCGCCGGCTGGGACTCAGAGCAGCCACCACCAAGCTTCCCACTGACCAGTCTGGCACCTTTGCCACTGAGCTGGTGGTCCGGAGCACGCATCCTGCACACCACGTGGCCACGGGGGGACGGCCTGGCCCGCCTCCTGCATCACACCTGTGGCCCACCTGGCTGAGCTCTGCCAGCACTGACTGGCCCGAGCAGCAATCCCGGGTTCCAGGTGAGGAACCTCTCCGTCTTGGAGATGCAGCCAGGACTGACTGGGGAGGTTTTGCGCACAAAGCTGAAGCTTTTCAGAGGTGCGACTGAACATGGATTGCCGATGCACCTGCTTTGGGAAGGAGTGGAGCTTGTGGTCCACTCTATTCTACTCTCTTAATTTTCGATGCATACTCTGCTTTTCCGGAGACAGCGATGTCCACAAAAGTGGGATTCGGCGCTGGGTGTGCAGCAGCCGACCAAGTCCTCCAGGGTGTGAGGTGGTGAAAGATTATTCTGCAGAAAAACGGTCTCCATACACAAAGCAGGAAAAATGGAGCCCTGAGGAAAAACATCTTCCCTTGTGTCACCTTTTGCAGGAGTGTAAACAGGCGCTGGCACCGCCTTGTCTTTCCGGGTCACAGAACCGCCTCCTTCCTTCGCCCGCGGAAGGATGCGCTCAGGGAAAACTGGTGCCTGCCCTCCACAGGGGCCGCGGGTGGGTTCTAGCTTCAGCTGTGAAAATGGAGGAGCGATTCCAGAATAAAATAGGGGTTTTCTCACAACCTGCCCTTCTCAAAGAAAGACCCAAAGACACATGCAATCCATTAATTTTATTCAATATATAAAAATGATGTGAATAGTGCAGGGGTAGCCAATTTCACTGAAACAGGTGAGCACACACGATAGAAAACTCACAATGCGGATGCCAGCAGCAGCTGTGGAGTCGCGATGAAGCTCGCTGGGTTTATGTAAAGCCTATTTCAGCGTGTGTATGAAGAAGTTACTCAGTGCCCTGGTGGGGGGAGCTTTTGCTTTCGCTCTGATAGAGACTAGCAGGTCAGCATCCTTTGGTTCTTTCAGTGATGCTCAAAATATCCTGCAGTGGTCCACACCCACCAGAACTTTGGCCAATTTTTAACTTGAAACGTTGCCTGGAAAGCCACCCCCGGAGAGAATCCACTTTTCTCTCCTCGCACTGCTGAACACGGCTGGCAAAACCCATCCGCTGCCCTTCTGCCCGAGCCCCTGCGCTCCCTCGGGCTGGCGAGAGGGACTGGAGCTCGGGCGGGCCCTGGCTTTGGGAGGGCCGGGCAGGGAAGGACGAGGCCGGGACCCTGTGAACTGCCGGGCTGGCTCCCAGCCAGCGCCTGGGCTCCCAGGAACCCGCGGAAGGGCCAGGAATACCCTTCCTCCTTGTTTATCTGGAGAGCTGCCCCAGCCGTTCCCAGCCGCATCGGATCATCTGTCGCCTGTGGCATTTCTCAGAGCAGGGCAGCCTTCCCTGGGGAGCCGAGCGGCTATTCCCACACTGGCCTCGGTTCCCAGCACAGCCCGCGGGGGGGTGGGGGCAGGAGATGCGCTGGGCTGGGGAGCCAGCAGTGCTGAGCCAGAGCGGCCACGCTGGCCTCCTCCGGCACGGGCCGCTCCGCTCTGCTCGGAGCTGCAAGCCCGTTGCTGGCGCAGTGTCCCCTTTCAGACCCATGCAGGGATGCCAGGCTGTGGGGCCCCGGGCAAGGCCAGAGCGCCAGCGAGGGCCACCCCCACCGAGACCCCCTCTCCCCCCTGCGCCCTGCTTGTGCCCCTGCCGCTCGCTTTGGGAGGGCAGAGGTCGGCTTGTTCTTGATGCAGCAACGTCGATGGGAAGAAGCCGGTCTGTGGGTGCAAATGGAAGGGGACAGGCCGGAGTCGGCCTTTGGGCACGAGCCCTGCACACTCGCCCTGGCGACCGCTCGCTGCTCCGGGAACAGATCAGCCCTCGGGGGGTGCCGTGCTCCGCAATCCGCCCCCACTGGCCTGCAGCCTCCTCCAGGTTTGCGGCACCGCTCCTGGGTGCTCCTGGGAGGCGGGAGGGAAGTCGCCTCGTCACGAGGAGCGCGTGCCCAGGGGTGTTCCCAGCTGATGTGGCGCAGAGGTGGCACCAGGAGGCCGGGGAGCCCTTGCGTCAGCCAGAAAGCCATGCTCTGGCCACGGGGGGCTCCTGAGCCGCTGGGTGTTCCAGGCTCCCCTTCAGGCGGAGCCATGACTGGAAGAGGCCACCTCACCTGGAGCCCGGGGAGCCGGGACTTCCCCTCTGTGGGCCTCAAGCGCACCTCTTCCTCACTCCACACCCCAGCAGGGCTGGCCCAGGCCAAGGGACTGTGGAAGCCCCTCCGCCAGGTGGCGGACCCGGGAGCAGGCGCTGACCTGGCTGGGGAAGCTCCTGCTGCCCCACCCGACCTTTGGCTGCAGCCTCGCCTCCTGGTTCCTCACTCACAGGCAGTGTGCCAGAGTGATGGCGGGGGGGGGGGGCCCTCCTGCACGTGCTTCCTCAGAAATAAGCCTGGGGGAGGCTGGTGGGCACCCGCCAGGGGAGGCAGTTTGGGCCTGCAGCCCCACATGAGCGCGGCTGCCCCGCCTGAACACCTGCAGGAGCGGCCTGCCCCCACCTGCTCCCCCCACGCCCCCGTCCCCGCCTAAGCGCTCGCCTTCGGCCTTTGCACGCCGGGTGCGTCCGCGCTGGCTGGAACCAGGGTGCGTTTGCCATTCCACGCTCTTCCGCGGGGATGCCTTCCTCACCCCCTGATCAAAGGCAAGATGAAGGCCAGCTGTCAGCAAGGCCCGGATTTGTGGCCACTTGTCCGGTTTCTGCATCCGGCTCAGCGGCAGTTCCTGGCGCGCAGCGAGGTGGGCTCCCCAGCTTCGGTGCCGAAGGGCAGGGGCGGCTCCGGTGAGGCCGGGGGCCTCTTTGCCAGGAGACGGTCCCTCGCAGCTGAGAGCTGCCTTGGGCAGCTGCTGGACCCCTCCCCCCAGCGCAGATGTCCGGCAGCTGCATCCGGGAATTGAGGACCGTCCTGCCCTCGCACTGACACACTCCCTCCATTCCTGTGGCCACACCGACCCCGCGAGGTCCCAGCCAGCCCCTGATCGGCAAGTCCTCTGGGCTTGTTTTCCATGGCTTCAGGTGTGGGGTGCGGGGCACACAGAAAGAAGAGAGCTCGGTGGGGGTGGAGCAAGGTCTGCCTTGGTGTCCAGGCTAGGAAAGGGCCCAGAAGAGACTCTCAGCTGGCCCCTGCGCCTTCAGCCCGGTGAGGGGCAGGCACCCCTGTTCCCCTGGGGAAAGGGGCTTCAGCTTGGGATGCATTAACAGAAGTATTACTTCCAAATCATGAGAAGGAGTAGTTCCTCTATACTCCGCACAGGTCAGACCTCACCTGGAGTCCTGTGTCCTGTTCAGGGCACTGAGATTTAAGAAAGATGCAGGAAAATTAGAAAGGGTCCAGCGGAGGGCAACCGAAACGATGCAGGGCTTGGAGACGCTGCCCTGTGAGGAGAGACTGAGGGAACGCGACACGTTCAGCCTTGAGGAGAGAAGGCCGAGGGGGACATGAGATCCCTCCATACGTCCCTCAAAGGCTGCCACAAAGAGGAAGGTCAAGAGCTCTTCCCGCTGATGCCAGAGCGTAGGACACAGAATAATCAAGTCAGTTTGTGACAGCCCCGGTTCAGGCCGGACGTCGGGAAGAGCGTCCTCACTGCCAGAGCAAGACGGCAGTGGGCCAGCCGCCCGGAGAGGCGGGGGGCTCTCCACGCTGGAGGCGCTCAGAAGAAGCTGGCCGGCCGTCTGCGTGGGAGGGTGTAAGTGGTGCCCCGTGCCAGCAGGGGTTGGACACAATGGCCTCTTCCGACTCTACTATTCTGTGATTCTATGGTTCCCAGGATCTGTTCCAGGCTTTGCACTTTATTTTAAAAGGGAGGTGTCTGAGCATATGCAGAGAGCTTTCACCACACATGTGAGGAACAGCTAGGGAGCAGCCTTTCCAGGGCTGGGGGAGGGGCTGGATCCCCACAGCTCCTGCAGCACGTGGATTGGCCTCTGATGCTTGACTACTTGAGGGAGTTGTATCTCTCTGCAAAGGGACTTCGGCGCCATGCGGTTTCCGCAATCGATGCAGACAGTGCTTTAAAGCACAGCGGGAAAACTCAGCGCTGGGCAAAACCAGCCCTGCTAGAGCCTGTTGAAGGTCAGGACGTGCCCCAGGCCGGCGGCTGCCCCAGCCCCGCGCCTTAGCAGGGCGGAGGGAGGCCGCGCACCCGGCTCGTGTCCCCGCTGCCAGCCCCGGGCCGTACCCTCTGTTCTCGCTGCAGGGGGCCGGGCGCCGCAGCCGCGTCTAGGAAGCCTTTTCTTCCGCACGGGGCGGGGGTCGATCCCATGGCACGCACCTCACCCTCGAGGCGTGGCGTGAGCCCAGGATCGGGCCCACATCGCCCGGAAGCCCGGTCGGGGCCAGGACCGCTCGCCCCCCGCGCCGCCCGGTGCCGCGGCTACTGCGCCCGCCTCTGGCCGCCCTCCTCCGCTGCCCGAGCAGGCGGGGCGCGGAGCGGCGCCGGCCCGCGCGGCCTTCCTTCCCCGGAGGCCGTGCCCGTTCCCACTTCTCTGCCCCTTCCTGCCCTCCCCTCCCTCTCCGCCCCCTTCCCCTCCCGGCCAGCCTCTGCCGGCGCCGCGCTCCTCCAGCCGCGCCGCGCGTTGCACTTCCAGGGGAAGCGGGGTCCGGGCAGGGCTCCTCGGCGTGCGCTCACCTGCCGCCGCGGCTGGCCCGGGCCCTCCTCTGCGCCGGCCCGGGGCTGGGCAGCCGCGCCCCCCATGCGGCCTCCGCCCCGCTGAGGCGCAGCTGCTCCGAGATGCTGCCGCGCGCGGCCGGGGCCCTCCTGGCGGCGGCCCTCCTCTGCAGCTTGTCCCGCACCGAGGTAGGCGGCGCGGGGGTGTCGTCCGGGACCCGGGCCTCGGCCGCCCGAGCCGGCGGCGGGACGCAGTGCGGCGCCTCCGCGCCCTGCGCACGGGAGCAAGCGCCCCCCGTGAGCTCCGGGGCCGCCGCGCTGCGTGACGCGCCTCGGGGGCCCGAGCGGGAGCGGGCCGGCGCGGGTGGGGAAGAGGGGTGGGACAAGCCCCGCGCGGCGGGCCGGCCGGCCGGCGGAGCGCGGCTGCTTCTGCGGGGCGCGCCGTGCGCCTTCCGTGCCCCGCGAAGCGAGGGCAGGTTCGGGGGCGGGTTGGGCCGGCTGTTTCTCCGACGGTTCGGGAAGGTCCGGGCCCCACGGCGATGCCTCCTGCACCCATGCGCAGGCACCAACGGGGGCGTCATGGGGGCCTGCTCTGCATGCAGAGCTGTGGAAGAACCTCGAGGAAGCCCCCGGGGGCCGCCGCTGCCAGTCAGTGCCAGCAATACGGAGCCAGGCGGCGCCTTCCCGGGCGAGCAGCTGGAGAGCTTCCTGGGCAGAAAATGCAAGTGCAGGGGGCAGTCATAAGAAGGCCGGGGAGGCCCGTTTGGACATCTTTTTTTAACAAAATAAGTTTGAAATTATAATTCTAAAGAACAAAGAAAAACTACAAACGACATCCATCATCAAAAACAGCGAGCCTGCTGGGTCAGCCCCCACACCCTTCTTTTTCCATTTATGATAACTTAAACACATATTTAAACCTATGCAAAGTCCCGTTTCTCTAGGCAATAATAAAAAGAGTCCCATGTTTGATAGAAGTCAGTTTGGACAGCTTTTTAAAAAGGCAGGGCCCTTTATTTATTTATTTATTTATTTGTGAGCCGCCCGAGGCTTTGTTGCGATGGGGGCGGCATAGAAATGTTTTAAAAATAAATAAGTAAATAAACAAATGTACAGCTGTTGGCACAGACAGAGGCCAGGGGCGTTCTCCAGCCCCTCCCCTGCGACTCTGCGGTTCCGCCCGGTCGCACGGTGCCCGTCCTGCGGTGCCGGAGTCTCCCAGCGTGCCTGCAAATCCACACGAGCCAGCAGTGCCCTGTCCGGTTTTAGATCTCGCTCACCCCCCAGGGGCACTCGTTCAGCAGCCTGCGCGGAAGGGGACGTGGGAAGCCGGCCGGGCGGCCTTTCCTGAGCCCCCCCGACACCCCCCGCAGTGGCAAAGCTGGGGGCTCCAGTCTGGTGCTTGACAATGCCCCACCTCTGGCAGAGCAAACGGGGGTGGGAGGCGCTTCCCTTCCCTTTGATCCTCGGAGCAGATCTAAATCAAATGCCTGTCATTTGAAGCAGCGTTGGCCACGTCTCCTCAGTCAGATCTCTGCAAAGACGCGCGCGCCTGTGCCGGCCTTGCGTTGCGTCGCTTGCTGCACCTCCGGGAGGTCATCGCTGTCACGCTGAGCTCAGCTGTGTGGGGTAGAATTTAGTGGGTGGCCAGGGAGCAGACGGGGGCGGGGGGGGCACTTAGGGGCAACTTTCATTCCTTCCTCCTGGCTAGAGCAAAAACCGGCGCCTCCTTGCGCTGTCGCTCCACACGCAGCATTTGGTTGAGTTACTTTCCCCAACCTCTGGGTGGGTGGCACTACAACTCCCATCACAGAACTGCCTCTCTAGATGGAACTTGGCTCTCTGGCAGAAGTGGTTCAGCCTCTCTGAGGTAGAACAGAAGCTGCTGGAAGCACAAGAGGCAGTGTGGCGCAGTGGTTAAAACAGGGCTGGGGCTCAGGAGCTCTGGGTTCGAGCCTCCGCTCAGCCGCGAAGCTCACTGGGAGACTCTCAGACGACCTGCCTCACAGGGCTGTTGTTGTGCAGCTGAGATTGCAAGGAGAAGCATTTCAGCCGCTTGAGTTCCTTGGAAGGAGAAAAGGCGAGAAACGAATCTAGCAGATCTGAGAAGCCGGGAACCCTCTGCTTGGCTCGCAGTCCTGCAGGGCGCCCAGGAGAGCGGCGCTGGCCTTGTCTGCGCCCTTCAGGATCACGGGGGGATTTGGGCAGGTGCGGCTTCCTCTGTGGCCGCGCCGCTCCCGGCCCGGCCCGGCCCGGCCCTTGGCGTCCGCAGGCAGCGACGCCTCCCGAGCCGCTCGCAGGGCGCGCGCAGAGGGCGCCTTTGTTCCGCGAGGCGGTCGCCCTGCTCGGCGGCGCGTCGCCAAAGGCCAAGGAGCGCCGGCTCGGCCGCATCCAGCGGCGGGGCGTGAGCGCCGCCTGGCGGCCCCGGCCGGCACTGCAGCCCCGCGGCCGCCTCGCTCTCGGTCCCGCTCCTGCGCGGAGGACGTCGGCGGCGGGTCCTGCGAAGCCTGGCCTTGGCAGCCAGGCGGGCTCCGGGCCGGAGGGAGGAAGCTGCCCGCGGTGCCCACGCGCCCCCCTGACGGCCCCCTTCTCTTGCAGCTGGTGTCTCCTTCCGACCCCTCCGCAGGAGGTGAGTGCTGCTTTCCGGATCCTTGGGGGGCGGGGAGGGGCCGTCCTCATGCGGGGGCCTCACTGCACTGCAGAAGCTGGGGCTGAGCCCCCGACCCACACACCCGCACGTGTGCGCCGCGAACGAGGTCCAAATTGCGTGTGAGGGAGGCAGAGGGTGGGGCATCGAGGGCCGGAATTCAGGAGGTGGCGCAGGGGGGCGCCTGGCATCTCCGAAGGAGAGGACCCCGCTTGGCGCAAGATGGGCGTGGCGTCCTGTGCAGGAATAGGCGCCGGAGCCTGCTCCCGGGGCTGGGGGCTGCCCCCCGCCTGCTGCCTGGGCGCACCCTCGGCTGGGCGGCCCCCCCGGACGATGGGGGCGCTCACAGGGGCGGTTGCTCTCCTCCTCGGCTGCTGCGCGGGCGCGTCTGAGCAGGCGGGGGGGCGGGACAGGCGGTGCCTCACCCCGCGCCCCCTGGCGCCCCTTCCCGTCCCGCCCCGTCCCGTCCCGCCCCACAGTGGTGCCCTTCGAGGAGGTGTGGAGCCGCAGCTACTGCCGGGCCCGGGAGACCCTGGTGGACGTCCTGCAGGAGTTTCCGCACGAGGCGGAGCACATCTTCAAGCCGCCCTGTGTCCCCCTCTGGCGGTGCGCCGGGTGCTGCGGAGACGAGAGCCTGGAGTGCACCCCCACGGAGACCCGCACGGTCGAGCTGCAGGTCGGTGCCCCGAGGGGCAGCCTCCAGCGGGGCCTCCGCCCCCCAGCCGCTCCTCCCCACGGACGGACGAGCCCCGGGGCTCTGCCTCGCCTCCGCCCGCCTCTTGCAGCCCCTGATGCCGGCTCCCAGGCCCCTGAATTAGAAGCGGGGACGCGGGCCCAGAGCTGCGGCCCGAGGAGTGCGCGGCACACACGGACGCGCTTGGCTCCGCATTTCTGGGTTAAGAACACAGGGCTGGGGGTGGGTTTTCACTGGCACAATGCGTGGGGAGAAAAAATCCCCCTGTACAGCTGACACGCGAGGCCTTCCTGGGGGCTGCTCCCGGGGTCTGAAACCCCCTGCAAGGGGAGGCTGGGCGGGTGCCCTGGGCCGGTGTGTCTGGAGCGTGTGTGGCGCAGGCAGGCCTTGGGGAGCCTGGTGGGGCTGCGGCGGTACAAGCGGCGCCCTCTCCCTTATGGCTGCGGGAAGGGGCAGGCGCCTGGCCCTGTGCGGACGGCTGGGCAGGACCAGAGGGGGCCTCGCACCCTGAGCCCCGTCCCTGCAGCAGCCGGCCGGCCGGCCGGGGACCAGCCAGCGCAGCTGGTGACGGCCTGAACACCCCCCGGCAGGTGGTGCGGGTCAGCCCCCCGCTGGGCACGACTCTGCAGGAAGAGATGAAGTTCACGGAGCACACGCGATGTGCTTGCCGGTGAGTCGGGGGCACACGAGTTGCTGGCCGGTGGCGGCATCAGCTTGTGGGGGGGGCAGCAACTGGGAGGGGAGGCGCTGGAGGAAGGACGTGGGCAGGATAATCCGCTTCCAGCTGGAGCTCGCCATCAGTCCCGCAAACAATTTTCCACCCTGGATCTGGGGCCTGCAGCATGTGACGTGCCTCTGAGCATGTGCAGAGCCCCTTCCCTCGTCCAGGCTGGAGGACAGGCCTGGCCTACTGCCCCGAGGGTTCCAGAAGCAGCCCTTGGTTTTAGGAGTGGCCACGGAAGCTGCTTGCTGCGCCTGGCTGTTCATGCAGCTGCAGGCTGGCTGTTGGTTGCCCCGCAGTCCCAAAGCTTAATGTGAGTGGCTGGCCAAGGATGCTGGGAGCTGTCATCCAACACGCCCAGCAGGCACAGGGCTCGGCTTGGCCGGGGCCTGGGAACAACGCCGAGTCACTTTCGCCGCTTGTTGTGGGGGTCCCATGAAAGCCAGCGGTCGCCTCCTGCCTCCGCTCGAGAGGTGCCGGCCACCTGGGGTGCCCAGCATGGCGCAGTGCCAAGCTGGGGCTCGGGAGGCCTGGGAGCGCGTCCACACAGCCCTCCGCTCACTGGATGAGCTGGGCCAGCCACAAACCGACAGCCTGGCCCACCTCACAGGGTTCCTCTGAGGACGAATGGAGGGGGAATTGTCTGAGCTGCCTTGCAGGGGAAAAGGTGGGATACAAGGAGCGGGCCAGTGTGAGCATCGCCCCCCACTCCCCGTGACACGGAGTCTAAACACCTTCCCTCTTCCGTTTCCAGGCCTCGCCGAAAACGCTTGAAAAGCGAGAGGTACATGTGGGGATGGTGGGCCAGAGGGGTGTGCGAGGAGGGGTTTCGGGGGGCGTCTTTGGTGGCGCACAGAGGCTGCCCAGCATTCCCTGGTTACCGGGCACCAGCCCCCCTTTTCCAGTCCCTCTCGTGGGCAGAGCCCAGTAGGGAGGATCTGGGAAGGTCTTCGCTGGAGCGCCCCTGACTCTTCTTCCTCGCGTCTAGGAGCCAGCGGGTAGCAGCCAAAAGGAGACCTCGGCAGCCAAGCCTCGAGCCGTCCGCACCTGTGTAAGTACCTCGTGGCTGGCAGCCACCCTGCGGGGAACAGGCCACGTTCGGGGGGAGCCCGGCCTGCAGCTCAGTGCCAGCCCAGGTGGGCTGCACTGGATGGGGGCTCTTCCCAGGGCTGGGCAGAGAGGAGAAACCTCACCTGCAGTCTAATCGACTCGACGTGACCAAACGAAATGGGATTGGGGAGGGGAGAGCGGAGCAGAGCAGAGCAGAGCAGTCAGACTCCGGCACCCGTTCTGACGCTGGGCGGCTGAGCAGCGCCAGACCCCCCTCCCTTCCAGTGCACTCCCCTCCGCAGCCAGTCGCCTTCCTCCTCGGGCCGATGGGGAAGGCCCAGGCGTGACGCTCTGGCCGCCAGGAGGTGGCGCTGCGGCCTCGGCGCTGGTGGAAGCGGGGAGGAGGAGGAGATGCGGCCCGCGCCCCGGGGCCGGACTGCGAGCGAGCGAGCCGTGGGGCCTCGGGAAAGTGCGTCTCGGGTCCGTCTGCTGGCTAGTGGGGTTCCGCCCTGCTCCCCCGCTCTGCTGAGCAGCCCCGAAAGGCTAAGCACCGTCTTTGCATGGCTGCAGGGAGGATGCCTGGACCGAACCGCCGGAGAGCAGAGCAGAGCAGAGCAGAGCAGAGCAGAGCAGAGCAGAGCAAGGGAACGGCGGCTCTGCCTGCACAGCCACAATTCTGCCGCATGTGCTTTTTCCAGCAGCTGCAAACTTCCTGACCTGGGGAAGGAAGATGCTCCGGAGGAAGACCGGGCGGATGCGCCGGCCGAGACCCAGGCTGTGCCCCCGCTGAGAAGAGCTGCCCCCCTCTGATGCCGGAGCAGGGCAGCGGCGGACGGGCGAGTGGAACAACTGAGCGCTGCGAAGAGCCAGCCGCCCCCTGCAGCACCCGGCCCGTGGCTCCTCTGTGGCCTTGTGGACACGGAGGGCGTGGGGGGCACTCCTGCTCTGTGGGGGCCAGTGGCTGGTGGCACCTTGCTGCCCTCCAAGGGGCATTGCTCACTGCCCCCTCCCCCCGCCCGGGGAAAGCGCCCCCCCTCCCTCCCTCCTCCGGTGGTGGCAGCCATCGTGCCCCAAAAAGGCCTTGGCAACCCTCCCAGGACAGCGCTTCGCCTCTCGTTTCGGGTGCGCCCCCCTGATGCCTCACGCCCATGCCTGTTTGATGGACTCATGCGTGTGCGTGCAGGTGTGAAGTCGTGCTTTATATGCTGCGCCATCAGGGAAGCCCAGCAATTAATTTTTAAAATAGAGAACAATGTGGGTTGGCCTGTTTGGAAGCCAGGCAGGGCTGCTCCTGAATCCCAAGAGCGGGAGTGAAGTCTGACTGCCGGGAGATGAGAAGGGAAGGGCACTCTGCATCGGCCCAGTGGCACTGGCGCCACCTTGGCTATCACGTGTGCCTCCTCATGGACTGCTCGCTTCACTTTCTTTCTTGTCCTCCCGGGCCCTCCGCGGGCCCTCCGCTTCCCCAGCAAAACGCTGCAGTGCCTTTCCCGCACCACGACACAGTAGCCTGCCCTCTAAGGTGCCTTGGAGTTAATTAAACCATGCTAGAGTGCGCTGGAGGCTGTTGTGTGACGCTTTTCCTGGAATCACAGTGGGTCGAGCGGGTTTCTTAATCTTAATTTGCTCAGGTTAAAGGAGCAGCGGTTCCATGGTGGAATCTTACAGAAACAAACAGTAGGAAAAGTGGGGAACAGGATCAAACTGTCTCCAGCTTTGGTTGCAAGCTACTTGAAGGGCACAATCCTACCACAAGTTTGCCCTGAAAAGACGCCTGCAGCTCGCAGCAGGCCCCAGCAAAACATTTTTCAGGCGAACGATGGTGCGTCGGGTTGGAGCGCACTTTAAAGAAACGCGCCCCGAGGGGTGAAATGAGGGCTCGGCGCCTTCAGTGGATACGCCGCGCGTGTGCACAGAGCTTAAGGACAGCATCGCGACGGAAGGAGGCACCCGCACCTGGGTCCCCGGCGCTGTAGAATTTAAGCACACGCTGCCCGAGCGACGTTCGCACAGGCGGGACGCGCGTCCTGCAGTGCTCGGGGGATGAGCCTGCACGCAGTGGCCTCTTGGGAAAGGCGCTTCCTGGGGAAAAAACCCTTCCTGGTGCCACGTGGACTCCTTCCTGCCAGGAGGGGACCGGATAACCTGGGAAACGTATGCGCAGAGAGAGTGCGCTGGCGCAGTTTCAAGCGCGGGGCTTTGAATGACTGGACGGGGCGGGGGTCCCCACAGACGTGACCCCCGCCCTGCTGGGTGCCGTGAATTCAGCCCGCGGGCCACTCCATCCGAAGTTCAGCCGGGGCGAGTGTCTCATTCGGGTACTGAAGCTCTGGGACCGGGATCGTGGTAAGTGGCACTGTGGAAAAGCCACCGGTACCCGGAGCCGCTCCGGACGCAGCCCGGTTCCTGGGGAAGTCGAGGCATCGAAGAGGTTCCACCCGGCGGAAGTGACTCACGGCTCCTGCGTGCTCGAGGGCTCCTCCCCAGCCTTCCTGGGCGCTTCCCAGGGCAGCTGCGCTCCGGGACACCCCGGGGCCCTCCCCGCCCCCTTCCCACCCAACCTCCCCGCAACTCCCGGCATTCCTCAGGCAGCCCCAGCCCGGGCATGCTGGGAGCTGCGCGGCTGTGCTCCCCAAGCGCGCACAAGCGCCCGCCCTTAATGTCTGGGAATCGGTGCTGGCGTGACCTGAAGGAAGCGCTCGCAAGAGCTCCGTGGGCGCACGAGGCGGGCACTCTGCGCACGGCCAGAGACCCTCTAAGGGCCAGCCCTGGCCAGGCTTAAGCGGCAGCTTCTGGCGGCTCAGATTCGCGTCTGGCGAGGGTGGATCGGAGCGCGGGGACAAAGCGCTGCAAAGCCCTGGAAGAGCCGCGGGGAAAGCAGGAGCCAGGGAGGGGTCGCATTCCAACGCCATGTGTCACCTCGGCCGACGCGGAGGCTTCTGGGAGTCGTAGTATTTCCCCCTCCCCGCGGAGGTCGGGCCAGGTAGACGCTCAGAGCCCCGGGACCTTTTGTTTTCGCGCAATAATCTCCGACCCCGTCGACTGCATTACTGCGCGCCGGCCTTTCCGCTGCCCATTAATCAGACAGAGGACGGTGGCCTCTGCACATGGGCAGAGTGCAATTGTTCCGCCGATGCGTGAGCCTGCGCTGGCCACCGAAGAGGAGGGGCAGGCTTCTGACGGCGGCTGAAACGGCGCCTTCCAAACTGACGCGTCCCCAGCACCTCTTAGAATGAGTGCAAGGAAGAGCCCGGGGCATGCGCGCCTCAGCCCGCAAACAGGGACGGGCGCTCGGCACATGCCCCGAGGCCTCCCCGTCCTCTCCGCCAAGGCGAGCCGGGGGCTCCGATAGCGTGTCGCCGCTCCGGAGTCGGCGAGGCACGGACTACAAGGCCCAGAGCGCCGCGGCCCCACCTGTGCGATCGCGGAAGGGCCCGGGGGGCGGGCGCGGGGCGGGGCGCCGCGGAGGGAAACTCGCTCCCCGGGACGGCCGGAGGCGTGCGCGCCTCCGCCGGGCTGTGGCTGCCGGAGCCGGCTGGGCGGGAGCGGCGGAGTCCGCGCGGGATCGCCAGCAGCCCGGAGGTCCGCGGGAGCGGCCGCCGCGGGGTCCAAGACCCGCCACCGGAGGTCAGTCGGGCCCCTCGCCCGGCCGGGCGCCCGCGCGTGTTCCGCCCGGCCGGGGGGCGCTGCGCGAGCGCCGCGGGGCGGCGGCGGGTCCGCTCTCGGAGGGGCGCCGGAAAACTTTCCGCCCCGCCTCCTGCTCGCGGTGTGGCCGGGGAGGGGCGAGCCCCCCGGCTCTCGGGGGCCCCGTCCCCACGCGCCTGCCCGGGAAGCCGCCTTCGCGGCGGGAGTGGTGGGCGCGGACGCCCCCCGCGCGCCTCCTCCCCTCCCTCTACCCCTCCCGCCCCCCCTTCCCCGCCCCGCGGAGAATCGGGGCCGTCCGGCCGTCTCCCGGCCGGGCTCGGCGGGCGGAGGGATCGCACGCCCGGGCTTGCTCGGCGCTGCTGCGGCTGCTGCGGGCGGACGGGGCGCTCGGCGGCCTCCGCGGGGCTTTGGGGGCGCAGAGGAGAAGCGGTGGGCAGGAAGCGAGGGGGGAGTCGCGAGGAGGGAGTCGCGATGGGCTCCCCCCGTGCTGGGGGGTGGGAGGTGGGGCTGATCAGGCATTTGGCGGGGGGGGGAGGCTGCGTGGGTGGCCCTGCCTGGCGCCGTCTTTCTTTCTTCACAAGGTTGATAATCGCCCTCCGCAGCAGGCGGGCGGGGGGGGGGGGGGGGGGGGGGGGTGGGAGGCACACAAAATGGGAGTCAAAAATCAGTTCTCACTGTGGCCTGCCAGGTGGAAGGGCGGCCTAAAAGGTCTAGCTCAAACACGCTACCGGCTGTGAAAGCCATATTCAGTTAAACTGTTGTATTAGTAGAGAAATTATCAACAATAACAACCCCCTTCAAGATGGTCAGTGAAGATTTGCCCTGAGGCTTAGTGAGGGCAGCGGGTTGGGCAGAGTGAGTCATTGTTGCAACTTTTCTTCCCCTTTTTGCCTGACTGTCTTTTCTGGCCCTGCCCGTTGTTCGAAGGCGTCACATGCCTGGGCCCTCATGTGGCGATTGCAGCCATCCCACAAGAACGTAACGAGGTGGTCTGCGCCCACCATAGCTCTTGGTTTCGGGTGAGGTGTGCGGGGACGCGACTGCGGGTGCCAAAGGTGGCGTGTGTGTCACGCTGGACACTTTTGGGCCTTCTGCATCCACACAGGCACAGAAGCGCTTTGGAGTTCTGCTCACAGCCCAGGAAGGGCAGAGAAGTGCGGGCGGGCATTGGGGGGGAGACGAGCGTTGTGGGCCAGAGCGGGGACCCTCCCGGCTGCGGCTGCTGAGGGGTTTTTGTCTCCGACCGACCCTCGTGCTTCCGTTCAAGCTGAGGGTTAGATGGCTGGGCCATGGGCTTCGTGGCCACGCCGTGCGGGAGTCTCCCGGGGAGGCGGGAGCGCTGCCCGCGGCTGTTGACTCACCCGGCCGAGACACATGGGGCTCTTGCGCCCCTTCCTGGCGGCGATCCCATCGGGTGGGGGCAGTTCCGCAGCCTTGCATCTCTGCCTCCGCTTCCTGGGGATTAGCCTGCGCTCTTTCCCTTTGGAGAAGCGACCGGCCAGGCTGGGGCTGTGTTGGCTTCCAGAAATTCTGCAGCCTTGGCACCCGGAGGTGTGAAATAGTTTACCCTCTCCGTGTGGGGTTAGAGGAATGTTTGGGCCTTTTTTACAGCGAGAGGGATGAAGGGCAGGGAGAAGGTGGGCCACCAGCAGCGTGTGTGGGGCAGAGATAAGGGGACGCTGATTGCGTCCCCTCTCACCCCTTGCTTAGTTTCCCCAGAGTTTCCGCGAATACTTGTGGAAAAATGCGAGCAGCCATCCCATTTGTCCTCACAAGGATCGCTAAAGGCAGCTCTGGCCGCGAGGACGAGTGGCTTGTGGTCCCCCGGCCAGCCCCACGGCTTCGCACCTTGCTCTTTATCTGAGTGGCAGCGGCTGGAAGGGCCTCCGCCGCCGTCCTGTGCCAGAGCTTGGCCCGAAAGGGAACGGAAAGGAAGCTGGGACTCTGAAGAGTTCGGGCAAAGGCCGCTCTCGCTTTCGGAGCCTCCGGAGCCGCAGGGCAGCACACCGGGCCTCGGCAGAGCACTTCTGCCGCAGTGCTGGACATCGCGCTTCACGGGGGGGGGGGGGGACACGTTCCAGCTCAGGGGGCTTTTCCCAGGTCAGCAGGGTCCCCGCACCTCCCTCTAGAAGTCCAGCGCCGCTCAGAGAGAGGGCCAGGCCCGTGGCGCGGTACGCGGCTGCCGCACTCCAAAAAGGGTGTCCGGTGCTGCGCCCGCTCCGGTGGAGAGCCAGACGCTCGCCCGTCCCGCCTCCCCCCTGCTGCTCATGCGGCCTCAGAAGCCCACCACGAGAAGTGACCCCCCAGCCCCTGCTGCACTGTCCCCCCGAAAGAGGCGGGGGCTCAGTGTCAGAGGGGTGGCGGCGACTGTCTGGGCACCGACGGTCGGCCAGAACCTCCTTTTTGCGCGCCCGCCGGTCACCCCTGCCTTGGCGGGCCCTTGGCGCTTGGCAGGGGGGCAAGGCCGAGCAGACGTGTCTGGGGCAAGCGAGGCCAGTGCCTCCTGCTGACCGCTGGCCTTCAGCCCACAGAGGCCCCCAGCTGCCTGGGCGAACAAGCCCCCCTCCCCGTTTGTTTGAGGTCCTGAGCCCTCCCCTCAGCAGCCTGCCCGTCGGCCATTCCACACACCCGGCCTAGCTCAGCCGCCCCCAAGCTGGTGGCTGCGGATGTGCTGGACGGCCGCTCACGTACTTCCCAGCCCTCCCCTCCTGCCTGTAGGCTGGTCTGAGGCATCCCGCTGTCCCCCGCGCTGGAAACGGGACGCTGGGCTGGATGGGCCTGCGGTGGCCTGGGCAGCAGCCGGGCTGTCTCACGCCTGTTCTGGCATTCTTACGGAGCAAAGGGCGTCCCTATTTGGGGGCCTCAGTCGTGATCCACTGAGTCTGTGCCCCCCACGTAAGACTCTGAGCTCACCCCAAATCCTTTGTGCCACCAGCTGAGCAAGGCAATGGCTACTTTCTTTCCCGAACAGAATGTCCAGCAAGATGAGGCAGGGGCTGGGCAGGGCCCTTTCATGACCCCATTCGGGGCTGGTTCGCCTGCAGAGGGGAGTGCTTCCTGCTGCCCCCGCCCGGCATGCCCGTTTGGCGCCCTCCTTCCCATCATCCAGAGCTCCCAGCACGGCGTGGCCCCGTCTGTGCCCCTGCACCCGCCTGCCGCAGAGCCCAGCTGCCCCGATGCTCCTCTGGCTGGGCCCGCTGTGCAGGAAGCCAAGCGAGGGGAGGGGAGGGGAGGGGAGGGGAGGGGAGGGGAGGGGAGGGGAGGTTCTGCCAGAACAGAAATGCCCCGGAGCGAAGCGGCAGCCCCCTTGATAGTGGACGCTTGGATGGGGGGCGGTCCGGGCAGGGGGCCACCGGCTCCCTCCCTGCCCACGCTCCCTGCTCTGCACCCTGTCGCAGGACCGCCCCCACGCCCCGGAGGCTTCCGCCTGCACTTCTCTCCCCACCCCCAGGGCCAGAGATGTGGACACCCCCCCGCCCGTTCTGGCTGGGGCTGGGCGTGCCTGGGGGGCGCTTGCCTTCCACCTGAGGGGCTGGACTGAGCTCTTCTCGGTGCCCCACGCCGAGGACGTTCGGAGTGGCCTGGCACGGGGCCAGCAGGAACCGAGCCCCCTTCTCGCCCCCCTCGGCACCCTCTTCGCTTGGCCCAGAAAGCCGCCCCGAGGCTTCGGCGAATGGGGCAGCATAGAAACTTTCTAAATAAATAAATAAATAAATAAAATAAAAGGCGCTCCGGGACCGCGGGCGACATGGCCAAGCCGCCTGCTGGGGGGGCCTCTGGCCAGGGACCCCGGTCCCTCCCCACTGCTTCCAAGTTGGGCACCCCGCTCGTTCATCCCTGGCTTCTCGAACCTGGCCCTCCCAGACGTGTTGGGAATACAGCGCCCGTGTTGGCTGGGGAGGACGGGGAATCGTCCCAGTGCAACTGGGGGAGCCGCGCTGAGGAATTCTGCCTCAGGCACTCGCAGCTGGAGCAGCACATGATGCGCGATTGAGCAATGCTGAATCGGAGCTACTTGAAAATGCCACACAGACCCGTTTTGCAGCCTCTAGAACGTCAGAAATGCTCCAGAAAGCGTGTTGCGAGTTGCCTGTGCGGGTGGCCGTGTGGGGGTGCCCTCCCGGGTCCCAGAGCAGCCAACTTGGGCCAGAATTGGACCGGGAGGGGAGTATCCCCCTGGGCCGAAGGACCCGACAAGGCTTCGTAATGTGCAGCGGGGGTGTCGCCACGTTGGAATAGATCGATTCAAGAAAACAAAATGAAAAACCCTACGCTGGTGCATCTGACGCGGCGTGTGGTGTGGTGGTGAAGAGCGTGGGACTGGGACTCAGGCGATCCGGGTTCAGCCATGGAGCCAGCTGGGTGACTTTGGGCCACTCAAAGACTCTCAGCCCAGCCTACCTCACAGGGTTGTTGTGGTGGGGATGAGATGGAGGAGGAGAATGAGGTAAGCTGCCTTGAGCCCTTTGCAGGAAACAGGCAGGATACAACTCGGGCAGCAGAAGGGCCCCGAGTGTGGAATTGAGGACCCAGGCAAAAGGCAGAGTTGCCCCCCCCCCCCGCCGCATTTTGAGATGTTTCTGGGAATACACCAGGCATTGCGTAGCTCCTCTTCCCATTCATTTTCACAAAGGTAACAGGATCCCGATAGCTCAGTGAGTGAACTAGGGAGGTGGGGCAAGATGGGTGGACACTTGCAGGGACAACCTGCACCAGTATCTGGTGCCTGCTCACCCATCGCCCCCAAGGGAAATTCCTCTCCCAACCGGGAGAGTTTCGGGGCCACCACAGAAAAGGCTCTGCCTCTCGCACACACCCGGCGTATCTCGATCGTCAGCCAGGCCAGGGCTTGGCCGGCTCCGTGAAGGAGAGCGTGGCCCTTGGCCTGGCGCCGGGGCTGCTGGGCTTCTTAGTCCGTCGAGAGGCTGCAGGCCGCGGGCTCCCAGTGGCAGGGTGCAGCAGGAAGGCCGGGAGGGCGCCTCCTCGAGTCGCAGGCTGCGCCCTCTGGGCAGATCGGGAAGATCCGGCTGCTGCTGTCTGTGGGTGCCGACGGCCAGGAGGAGGGGCCCGGAGGGTGGGGGGACGCCATCCCAAGGGGAGGGAGAAAGGTGGCCTTCCAAGATCTGCCACATAGCGGGGGGAGGGACTGCACTTCATTTTGGGGAGAAAGGTGTGCATGCCCTGCAGCCGAGGTTCTCCGTAACGCCAGACCCGCGGGGGAACGAGCCTCCCCGGCTCAGAGGCCCTGCTTTCCCCGGCCGTCTTGCGCCTTTGGGCCTCGGCTGGGGCACTCGGAACCGCTCTGGAGAGGCCGCACTCCGGCACGGGCGGCCCAGAGACGGTGAAGGCGCCGGACTGCCGGGGCTCCTGCGGGGCTCCGCTCGTCCCTCTGGCGCTGCTTGGGCTGCCCGTGCAAGCAGCCTCCAGACGGAGAGTTCCCGGGGGCCGGCCTGAGCCGAAGCCTTCCAGGGCTTGCGAGGCACCGAGCCACGAATGTGGGGGGCGCAGACAGCAGCTGGAGCCTCCCTGGGGGGCAGCACTCTACCGCTGTGTCATTGCAAGGACTCGCTGCAGTCTCGCGGACGAGGCTGCTTGTCCTAACGCCGCCCGCGCCCTGGCCTGCTTCCCCCACAGTCAGTCTGGCTGTGCTGACGCAGATTTAAATGCGAACCTGCCCGGTTCCCGCAGCTCAGCCGGGCGTGTGCTCCTGCCAAGAACAGGTTCTCCCTCTGGATGGGCCTGGGAAGCGCAGCCCTGTGGTGGAAGGGCTCTGTGCCGCGGCGCTCGTTTTCCTCGCCGTGTGGCGTCCTCCCTGCCACACATGGGGGGCACCGCAGGCGGGGGCGTTTTGCACCCCTGTGCCTAAGGGAGAGGTGCCTCTGAGCATAGGCAGAATGCCTTCCTTGACACAGGGTGGCCACGGTGCACTTAAGACGTAGCCAAATGTCGGAATGGCTCGCCTGGCTTCATGAGGCACGGGAGCAAAACGGGTGCCGGGGCCAGCGGTGGGGCCCCGGGCGAGGCCCGCTGAGCCAGCTCCCCTCTGCAGGGCCCTCGGCTCTCGCTGGCGTCGGCCGTCCTTCCGGGGAAACCGTCTGGCCCTGTTCTCTTTGCACAGGACGACGGCTTGATCCTCGTCCCGGGACAGGGCTGGGCCGGGCTGGGCTGGGCGGAGGATGACATCGGCGCTCTGGCAGCGCAGAAACTTGTCGTGTCTTGCACCCCAAATCTCCGGTTTCTCTGCGAGGGCAAATTGCATCAGGCAAGCAAATGCGACCGGAGGCACCACCCTCCGCCAGTTTCGACAGAGCAAGGCCCACGGCTGCGGGGTGGCTGGCCGGGCGCTGGCAGCCCCATGCAGAGCGCCCCCGAACGGCCCCCCCGGGCAGCTCTGCTCAGCTCTTGCACGCGTGAGGCTGCGGCCCCCTTGGGGGAATCGCTCCGTCCCATGGCTGGGCCGCCTCTGCCTCCGCCTGTCCCTGGCCTGGCTGTCCTCTCGCGATGTGTCCGAACTGTCGCAGCCTCGGTGTGGCCATGCTTGCTTCTGGGGAAGGCTCTGCCATGACTCGATCTGCACCCGCCTGCTTGCCTTCCTGTCGTCCCGCATATTCACAGAGCTCCCTCCAGCACTGTCCTTCAAACGCACCTGTTGTCCTCCTGCCCGTTTTCTCCGAGCACAGCGTTCACGGCCGTGCATCACACCTGGGAACAGAACAGCACTGGCGAGTTGGCCTTGGTCTGCAGCAAAGGGCCCTGAGCTAGGTCCTTCCCTTGACCGATCCTTTTCCAGCCTAGTTATGGAGGCAGCCATACCCCAAACTCGCTAAATTTTGGAAGATCTGCCGAGATTCTCGCCCACTTTTGGGCTGCATGGCCTTCCCAGCCGGCCTGGCGTCCGATTGGAGGTGGCACCAGGCGGGCTCAGAGCCCTCTGGCTTCTCTAGGCAAAGCCCACAAAGTTCCGGGAGTTCCAGCCAGGCTGCGAAGCAGGTGCTGTGGGTCTTGGCCTGGGGACAAAAGCGGGCGAGCAGCGTGGGAGAGATGCAGCAGCAGCTGGGTCTGGAGCCAGAGCCGGTCTGTTCGCTCTGCCGCCCAGCCGGGCACCGGGCGGAGGAGGAGAGCGCGCCGGACGGCCTGCGGGGAGGATGCCCAGGGCCCCAGCCCCCCGCTCCCTGCCCTTCCAGCGGCAGCTGCGTCCAGTTCTCCCGGACCGTGTGCCCCTCCGTGGCCCCCCTGGCTTGTGCCCAGGCCCCAGAGATGGTTCCCGGGGCTTTTCTCTGGTTCCTCTCGGAAGGGAGCCTGCTGGAGTCCAGCTCGGATGGACTGACGGGCGAGCTGGCTTCTCCGCTGCAGCGCAGCCCCCCGGGGAGTGGGCCGGCGGGGCCGAGCCCGCTTGGGTGGCACTACAGGGGGAGGCTGGTGAGGAAGACGCTTGTGCAGATGCCAGCGGTGGCGCTGTTCCCTCCTCCTAGGTCCCCACGGCCCTCGGGGTGCCGGTGCCCGGCTGCGCAGGAGCGCCCGCTGCGTGCCAGCGCCATGGCGGGCGAGGACCGCAGCCACGTTCAGGACCTGCTGAGCCTCTCCTTCCAGTGTGAGTTGCGGCAGCGCGAGCGAGCCCCGCCGCAGAGCCCTGGCACGGGGCGGGGTGGGAGGGACGCCCTGGCCGGCCGGGCGGAGGCGGCAGCGGGTCTCCGGGAGGCGAGGCGGGGCGCTCCTGTGGGCTGGAGAAGCCCGCAGGGTCCCTCCCCACAGGGCCCCCGCAGGTGGGTGGCCAGCCCCGGCCCCGGCCCCCGCCTCGCCTCGCAGGAGGCAAATACCTGCAGGGACGCTCACTCCAGCCGGAGGGGGTTGAGGTTGACGCCCCCAGGCTGCGGCCTCCGGTGTGGGGCCCTGGAGCCCCCTCCCTGCCAAGCTCTGACCTCTGCAGGATGCCGCTCGCTCGGGGCCTCTCTCCCCCCAGCCATCCTCACGCGGCTCTGGGCCAGAGAGGAGGGACAAAATGCCTGGGGAGCATGTGAGGACGGAGGGCGGGAGGCGGGCAGGGCTGCACCGGCCTTTGTTCCGTCACGGGCTTGGCAGCAGCAGGGACACCGGATCTCCTCCGGGCAGGCGGCGGGGGGGCCCTGCGCTCCGGCGGGGGGAGCAGCGGCCGGCTGCCTTCGAGCACCTGGGGAGGGCGGCTGGCAGGCAGGGACCACAGGACTACGAGAGGAGAGGAGGGGTCCGTGCTGTAGGACGCCCTCACGTGGGGGCAGCGCTGGCTCCCTGCCGCCTCCCTTGGCCTCCCCTTGGGGACCGGACAGGCGCTCAAGAGCCCGGGCCTGCCTGGCGTTCCTGCCCGTCACGTGGCCGGGGCCTTTTGTGTGCCTGGTTAGCTGAGCCTGCGGGGGGGGGGGGGTTGCGTAACAGCCCCGTGGCGAACGTGTGGGGCGAGACGGAGGGCCGGGCGCACTCCGGGGGCCCGCGTCTTGTGGGCAGGCGCCAGGACGGGCACGATCCCCCCCCGTGCGGAGGGGCCTCTGGTCCCCAGGGGAGCGCAGGGCTTCAGAGAGGAGCCACTCCTTGCAGGCGGGCAGAAGACCGTGTGCTGCCCGCCTGGGTCTCGTGTCCGGCGGCTCCGAGCCACCTCTGCCCACAGAAGAGATGGGAAAGAAACGGGCTTTTGAGTGGGGCGCCAGGTACAACCCTGCTGGGTGACAGGCCGCCTGCCCACCTCCTCCGCCCTCCGACGTGAGCTCCTCCGCCGGCCCCTTGATTCACGGCGCAGGAAAAGCGGGACTCGGTGGCCAGTGGCTCGGGGCGCTGCGAGGGGGCCCGCGATGGCCGCTCTGGGCGCTGCGCCCGGGGAGCCTCGCCGGGCACCTCGCTGCATCTCCCCCTCTCCCTCCCGCCCGCAGCCCTGGCGTCGAGACACATGGACCTCAAGCAGATGGAGCTGGACACGGCCGCCGCCAAGGTGGACGAGCTGTCAAAGCAGCTGGAGTCGCTGTGGACGGCCAGCCCAGGGCCAGCGGCCGGGCAGCCGAAGGTGCGTGATCGCCTCTGGGGTGGCTCCCGCTTCGCCGGCAGCCGCTGGGGGGCTGAGCTGCAGCCAGCCGGCAGCGGCCCCGGCAGGGTTCTCCCCACAGCGTCCAGCGCCAGCCAGGGCCCCTCCGGCAGAGGAAGGAGGCAGCCCGCCCGTGGAGCCTCCTCCATGGAGGGGGGCAGTGGCTGGCTGGGGATGATGAGAACTGCAATCCCAGCAGGGCAGTCCTGTCACTAGTCCTGTGGACCTGCCAATAGACAACGGCATAGAATAAGATGCAGTTTCAGGCGGCTTGTTTGGAGAGACAAATGCTCACAATTCAGGAAAGGCCTGACTGCACGGGCTCCCCGGGCCCCAGACCCCGGTGCCGGGGCGGGGGGGTGAAGCGGGCCAGGCCTTTTCCTTCACCGACGGGACTTCTGGGAAGCGGGGGGGCTGGGGCTCGGGCTCCCGACGTGGGGCAGCGCATTGCATGAAGCCTCCTCCATCTCTGGCAGGGCATGGACCAGCGCAGCGCCAGCCCGGCCCGGGAGCTGCTGGCCGGGATGAGCCCCTCCGCCGGCTCTCCGCTGCACCAGCCTCCGTGGAAGGGCAGCTCCTGGGAGGCTGCGGACAGCGGCTACGGCGCCTCCTCGCTCGGCGACGGCTCGCCCCTGCAGCTCCTCCCGGGCACGGCCCCAGCGGGCCGCCCCACCTCGCCGCGGCCGTCCTTCTTCCTGCAGCCCGAGCTGGAGCGGCCCCCGGCCCCGGCCACCCGGCCCAAGGTGCTGCCCATGCCCTACGAGCCGCAGCCCAGCCCCACGGTCTCCCCCCGCTCCCTGCGGCCCCCCAGCACCGGCGAGCGCCCCTACGAGTACGTGTCCTATGCCGCCCCGGCGGGGCGGGCCGGTTCTCCGCGGCTGTCCATGGAGGGCCCCGGGCTGCAGGCCTTCTTCCCAGAGCGCGGGCCATCCCCGCGGCCGCCTCTGCCCCCGCCGTACGAGGCCCACAGCCTGTACCCCTCGGCGCCCAGCTCCTTCGCACCCTTCTGGACCCAAGGTAAGGGCTGGGGGGCCGGGCGGGGCGCTTGGGGCTACGGACGCGTGAAAGGGGCGCTTGACCTCACGGCCGCCTCTGCGGCGTCTGAGGGCTGCGCGCGCGGAGGCTTCTGCCCCGTGACGCCCGTCCATCCCCCGCGGGACTGAGGCGAGCTTAGCGGGTTGCGGTCGAGCGGCGGGAGGGCCTTGGGCCGGGACGCCGGCCCCTGCGGCATTCCTGAGCGGGGCCGGGGGTCCGGCTCTGGTGGGCTGTGCTGCCCACCGCGCTCAGGGTGCCCCCAGCAGCTGGCGCCTTCGGCCGGTTGCCTCCGCCACGATGCCCAGGCCGGGCACTCCAAGCGCTTTTCCTTCTGTAGATGATCTGGTGATTCGGAGAAGGGCGCAGAAAGGGTGGAATGAATCCGACCTGGACGTGGCCTACGAGAAGAAGCCCCGCCACCCCGCCAGCTACGAGCGTGAGTGTCGCTGGGCGCGGGTGGCAGCGGGCGCTCCAGGAAGGGGAGGGCGGGGGCAGCCCAGCCCGCCTGGGTCCGGGCCCGTGTTTCCTCGGGCCTGCCGGTCAGAGCTCTCCGGTGGGCAGGGGCGAGAGGAAGGGCCTTTCCTGCAGTGGCCCCGTCTTGGCGAACTGCGAGTCGGAGGCTGCAGCCGGCACGCCCGTCTCCAGCCGGGTGCCTCTTCCCGCAGGAGGAGACACTCATGGGGGCCAGCGCCAGAACACGGCGGGGCTGCCGTTGGCTCCGTGGAGGGAATCGAGCCTGGACGGGACCCTCGGACAAGGCAAGGTACGGCTGGACATCCCTCGGACGGCCCCCCTTCCTCTTCCGGGGGAAAGGATCAGGAGGGCCCCGTGGGAATCCCCAGGGAAAAGCTAGAGGGAAATGCTGAGCAAGAGCAGCGCTCGATGTGAGTGCGGGAAAGAACTGTGGGCGTGACGGGTTCGTGTCCTGCTGCGCCACAGTCGCTCCGTGGACGAGCCCGGTCCTGCCTGCAGGCTTGAGCAGCACGTGAGCACAGGGGGCTGGGGGGGAAGAGGCACATCCACGGAGAATCTCACCGCCTGCCCCGTCTCTTGCAGGAGGAGCCCTTCGGCGTGCAGAGCGCCACCCTGCCCCGGAATTACAAGGTCTCCGGGCTGGCCCACGAGCGGCGCAGCGAGAGCTCCTTCCGCCGGGCCTTCCCCGCCAACCAGACGGGCACGCTGCCCCGGAACTGGCAGCCCGTCTCCCGCATCCCCATGCCGCCCCAGGGCCCCCCGGCCAGCCTGCCCAAGCGCCACAAGCCCCTGCCCCTCTCGATGATCTTCCGGCTGCAGAATGCGTTCTGGGAGTTCGGCGCATCCGGCAACAAATTCCCGCTCTCCCAGGGGCCGCCGGGGTCCCCGCTCTTCCTCCGCTCCCTGCAGAAGCAGGTGCTCCAGCAGCCCCCGCAGTATGTCAGGATGAGCCCTCCGGGGAGCGAAGGTAAGTGGCGAGAGGGGGCGGCCGTGGGGCAGCGAGTGGCCGTGGCGGGGGGCGGGGGCTCCGCTTCTGGCCTGTCTCCAAAGGAAAGCTGGAGTAACGCGGGACTCTTCGCTGGCCCGTATTTTCAAAGTAGGAAAGTGAGGAGGGACAGGCCTGTGCATTTCCCCGCTAGGACTGGGGTGTCTGATGAGGCGGACGCTTGATTTGGTGAAACTCTAGCTGCCACGTCTGGTTTTCCCGTGCACGAACCCTTCCTCCCACAGGAACACCTCAGAGACTGGGAGCGCATGAGCGTTCACGTTGGAAGCACGTGCACACGAGCGTAACATTTTGCACGCACGGGACTGAGACATAGCAGGCAGCCAGAGCAGCGTGTGTGAGCGTGACCCCCTTTACCAGCACCTCTCCGTCACCTCAGAGGCCTGGGCAGATCAGACTGATGTTAAAATTGGTCTGTTTTTCAATGTTTCCCTCCCTTAGCTATCTCAGTAAAACGTCTCTCGGGAAAGTGGTCGTCTTGCCTTTCCATTTAACTTTAGACCTATGAATCAAGTAATCTCTGTGCTTGTGTGGGTCAAGAAGGGGGCTTTTGCCCATGCGCAGAGTTCCATTCTGCCTCCACCATCAGCGTACCCAGTCTCAGACCAGCAAAGGAGGGTTCGGCGTCCAAAGCGGGTGCGACGCAGCGACATGGGGGTCCCGGCACCGACCCACTCTTCTCTCTGCCTCGCACTCCAGGAAGCGGCATCTCCAGAGCTGCGGCTGCCCCGGCAGAACCGACCCGCGTGGTCCCGATCGTCCTGACTGCGGGAGAGACGGAGCCCGAACTGGAGAGCCTCCTGCCGGGCGGGGAGCCGGCCGAGGTGGACGAGCTGGCGCGGCCCCTGAGCCCAACCCGGCTGCAGCCCGTCCTGCCGCCCGAGGCCCAGAAAGTGCCCGAGTTCGAGGAGGTGGCCCGCGTCCTGGCGGAGATGCCCCGGCCACTGAAGCGCCGCGGCTCCATGGAGCAGAGCCCCGGCCCGGCGCTGCCGCCCACCCACAAGAAGCAGTACCAGCAGCTCATCAGCCGGCTCTTCCACCACCAGCCCCGCAAGGAGGAGGCTGCCCCGGCCGGGGACGCCCCCGCGCAGCCCGACCCCACGCCCGGCGGCGAGGCCACGGAGCATAAGGCCGCTGGGGCCACGGGGCCGCCCTCGGCCCCGGCCGCGCCAGCATCACCCCTTCCGCCGGCCCCAGAGAGCCCCGCGGCCCTCACACCCTTGCCCAGCCCGGTAAGTCTGCCGAGCAGCTGAGCGGCCACCTCCGGCCCGCAGACCCGCTCCCCGGGAGCCTGCGGCCCCCTCGCTGGTCGGCTGGCGTGCAGCACACCGGTGGCCCACCCGCCCTGAGCAGCCGTGGCCGGAGGCCCGAGGGTGCGTGCTCATGGGCAGGCTGGCCCCGGCAGCCGCTTCACCGCTCCCGGCCCTGCAGGCAGGTCTCGGGGGGCTCGGCCTTGTTCTGGGGCACGGGGCAGGGCGTCTTCCGGGCACTCCCCCCGCAACGGCCCTCCTGTCCCCCCCGCCTGCAGGAGAAGCGCTCGGTGCTGCGCGTGGCCTCCTCCCCGCGGAAGCGGCCGCCCAGGAAGGCCCGCCTCAACCCCCTGGTCCTGCTGCTGGACGCAGCCCTGACAGGCGAGCTGGACGTGGTGAAGGAGGCCGTGAAGGAGGTGAGTGGGGGGCCGGGCCGCCGGCGAGGCTCTGGCTGCGAAGGGGGCCGGGGCGGCCCCGGCCCAGCTGAAGGCGGCCGCTTCCTCTTGCCCTTCGCTGCTCTGCGGGCCGCCTTTCAAAGAGCCACAGGAGCCCGCGGCGTCACGGCAAGTGCGCAGGAAAGGGGCCCTTGCCACGAATCGGGCCCCTGGAGCTTGGTGTGTGCACAGGCCCTGAGCCTCCCGGCCCCTGCCGGCCTGTGTGGGCGAGAGAGGGAGGGCAGGAGAGGCGGGGAGAGGGGACCGGTCCTTCAGGGGCTCACCTGGGCCCTCAGATCTGGAGTGGGTGCACCCAGCCCCCGCCTGAGGGCCTGGCCCCCCGCCCCCCCCCCCCAAGCTGCCAGCAGCGCCTTTTCCCTCCGTTGCCGGAGCCCGCTGAGCGACGATGATTCCCGGGCCGTGAGGGCAGCCGCCGAGGGCCAGCCGCGCACCCTCTGCCCGTGCTGGCCGGCTGGCTTCGCGGGGGCAGGCGGGGGGCTGTGGCCCCTGGGCCACGCCGGGCCTGCTGGCCACGGGTGCGTGCCACTGGCCTGCCTTTCCACCGCAGCTGAACGACCCGAGCCAGCCCAATGACGAGGGCATCACCGCTCTGCACAACGCCATCTGCGGCGCCAACTACCCCATTGTGGACTTCCTCGTCAGCATCGGGGCCAACGTCAACTCCCCCGACAGCCACGGATGGTGAGTCCACGAGTCCGTGAGCGGGGGGGCGGCCCCCCCAGACCCCCCGGCCCCCCCCGGCCCGTCCTCCGTGGGGGCCGGGTACTTCCCGCCCCTCGAGGGCCCTCTTTGCGGGCTTCAGGAGAGGCCTGCTGGAAGGGCTGCAGGTTTCGGGGGAGACGTGTGACGTCCTTCGGAGATCACCCGGGCGCCTACAAATAGATGCGCGGAGATCGCATTCCAGAATGTGATTCACGCAAGGCGGGTGTGTCTGAGGCCGTTCTGGAAAGGGATCCATCCCGAGCTCCGTCGCGAGCGCTCAGTCCGAAGGGGGAACTCGGCCGAGCGTGGAGCCAACTTGCCGGGGCCCCGCCAGCACCGTCCTTTCCTTCCGGGCGTGTGACGCGCAGGCAGGCGGTGTGCAGGCCGGGCCACGGTGCACCTGCCAGGCCGCCTCCCCGCCACCAGCCGCATCGGCCCGGCGTCGCGCCTGCACCGGCGTGGGTCCGCGGGCACATGGTCCGCACGGAGGGACGGAGCCGTTCCCACGCGTGCCGTACCTCCCGACCGCGCTTCCTGGGCAGTGCCCGCAGGCCCCCCCACACTCACGGGGCGTGCCTTCTCCCCCCAGGACGCCCCTGCACTGCGCCGCCTCCTGCAACGACACGGCCATCTGCGTCGCCCTGGTCAAGCACGGGGCGGCCATCTTCGCCACCACCTTCAGCGACGGCAGCACGGCCATCGAGAAGTGCGACCCGTACCGCGAGGGCTACAGCGACTGCTTCAACTACCTGGCGGGTGAGCGGAGGCGGGAGGCCCCTGGCAGCCATGCGTGGGGGGGGGGCGCGGGCGGGCGGGCAGCTGGGGGCCCCTGGGCGCGCCCCTCCCCCCCGTGCCGCCCAGAGGGCCTCCCGGGGAAGGGCAGGCTGCGAGCGGGGGACTGGGCCGCCCGGGGGCCACGGGCCCTGCTCCCTGCGCCTGACGCGCCTCCGTGCCCCCTGCAGATGTGGAGGGCAGCATGGGGCTGGTCAACAGCGGGGTGGTGTACGCCCTGTGGGGCTACAGCGCCGAGCTCAGCGACGAGCTGTCCTTCCGCGAGGGCGAGCCGGTCACGGTGCTGCGCCGCGATGGCCCCGAGGAGCTGGACTGGTGGTGGGCCTCCCTCTACGGCCAGGAGGGCTACGTGCCCAAGAACTACTTCGGGGTGAGTGCGTGGCGCCCCCGGGGGGGGGGCTGGGCGCTTCGCCCGCAAGGGCTCCCAACGCGCGGGGCGGACGCTCCCGAGGGGGCTGCAGCCCGGAGGGGGTCGTGCCGAGGGACGGGCCGCGGGGTCCCCCCCGCTGGGCCTCCTCCCCGGCTAAAGGCGGCACTTGGCCGGCTGTGCTCTCCTCCGCAGCTCTTCCCCAGGGTGAGGCCCCAGCAGAGGAAGGCGTGACGTCTCCGAGGCGGCGCTGCCTCCGGCCGGCCGTTCCAGCAGGAGCCTGACCCGAGGAGCGTCTGGCCGGGCGACGGCGCGCCGGGCCGCTTGCTGCCGGTGGAGCTGGCACCCACGGGGGTTGCGTGATGATGCCGGAAGGGGGAGCGCTGCACGGGGGCCTCCCCCGCTCGGCGGCTGCTGGCCTGGCTGGGGGCAGAGGGCCACGGGCAGAGAGCTGCACCGCACCCCTGCGTGGCCGGGCTCTCCCCCCGCTTCCACACGGGCCCTCCCAACGTCCGCTGGCGCTGGTATTCCCGTGCTCTTACCCCTTCCGACGGAAGCAGGGGCAGCTGCCCCATCAGCCTCGCCACCTCTGTCTCATGCTGCCCACAACGCAGAGGGGCTGCCTCTGCCCGCAGCCCCCCTCCCCCGGGAGCTCATTTCGGGACAGGGGCTGCCCAGGCACATGCTGCAGCCACTTCTCCCTCGCTGAGCCGCCCCGGCTTCCTTGCCCGCCCGGTGCGAGTCCAGAACACACGTCTCCACGTCTCCTCTTGGGAGCTCAGCGCCAAAACGGGGGCCACACTGGGTGGCTGGCGGGACCTGTAGAAGCCGCCTCTTTCTCCTGCATAGAAATGGACTGGCCCACAGTGGGATTGGGTGGCAGAACCTGGCAGGAGCCCCCTCCCCAGCTGGGGGGGGGCTGCGCAGGGAGGCGCTGCAGCCCGGCGAGTTCCTTGCACGTGGCCTCTCCCTGGCCTGATCAAGCACTGCCTGCACAGGGACCGAGCTTCTGAGGCACGGGACGACGGCCATGACGCTCGGCTGCAGCCCCCAGAGGCCGGTGGGGAGGCTGCTGAGCTGCACCGACTCCTCGCCTAGCAGGCTCCAGCCTAACAGAGCGGGGGTGAGGCCTGGGGTGGGCTTGGAGAGTTCGGCACAGATACGAAACCAGTTCCTGTCTGCCGTGTAAGGGTCTGCGCACAGGGAGGCGGCCGCTCCTCCACTTGGCAGCGGGGTGGCAGCAGGGGCTTCTTAGCTTAGACTATTCCCGCGGGTGTATCAGTAACCGGCTGAAAAACTGGAGAGAGAGCCATTAAAAGTGGTACTGTCTGGAGGAACGTCTTTGTGGTTTTTGTAGCCTCTGGGCTGAGCAGGACTCGAGTCCCCTTGCTGAAGCCCGGAAGTACCTGGCTGGGTGAAGAAGCGGGGGCTTCCCAGCCCCCAGCCTCCTTAGCGCTGTTCTTTTGAGCCAATAGAAGCGTTTAACAGCTGCATATTAAAAAATAAAGACGCTGCACCTGCCAAATGCCTGTCTCGTGGTCAGCTCAGCCACCATCCGCTGCACTGCAGCAAGGGGGCCGCCCAGCGCTGGCTTTTGCTCACGGCCCACGCTTTGCTCTTTGCTCGTGCTGCAACGGGTGCCTTTTCTAGGCTGTCCCTTCATCTGGGCCTGGTTGGGGCCTCCCTCTTCAGCCACTTCCACAGAGGGGAGGGGATGTGGTCCAGGGCTGGGATCAACTCAGGTGGAGCTCTCCACGGGGAGAACTTCTGAGTGGACATGGAAGGGATGGTCTGAGGCCCAGCTTGAATTCCCCCGTGGCTGCGTGTGGCGGAGCTGGGGCTGCATCGCCCCTGATTTGGACTGCGTGAGGGCAAAGAGCTTTGGTCTTCCGCAATTCGGACGGGGGGCCACTCCTCTCTGGTTTGGCCCTGCAGGAGAGCCCTGTGGGTCAGCTGTGCTAAGAGCCTGGGGTTTTGTATGTTTGTATGGGCGAGCTGGTGCACTCCAGATGTCTGGGGCTGAAGCTGGCGCTGTCAGGGGCCACAGAGTCCAACCAGGATCTGAGGCAAACTCCTCTCTCCGCTCAAAGAGCTGGAGCTGGTTCAGCCTCCTCCAAGATGGCGTCCCTGTGCACACTCTCGGAGCCCTAGAACCACCACATCGCAATTTAAACATGAAGCACCATCATGACTGGCCACTTGCCTAGTCGCCTTTGTGGCAAGTTAGAGTATGGCATCTAGGCAAGAAGGACATTTTGTAACGTGGAAAACAGCCGATTCTTCCTTCAGGCAGACTATTCAAATGCTTGAGGACTAGCAACTTTAGTTCCTCTATTTGAATGCCCGAGCAATGCCTAGGTTTTCCTTTGCCCCCGCCGCAAGATAACCCCGCACTGCAAATGCCAGAACGCCCAAAAGCACGAGAAAGCGAGGCAGGGGCCACCCCCGCGGTCCGCCCAGTCCACGCTTGCCGACGGCTCGATTAACCTGCCCGACTGGCTGCGTGCGATTCGCTCTTGAGCGATTTGTGATGGCTGCGCGCAGTGCAACCAAGCTCGTTCCTTGTGGCCAATGAAATTATTGCTTGATTGGCGCGCCCCAGTCTGCTTTCCCTTCCCAGTTATCCAATGAGGAAACGGCTTGGCGAGTCGTTCTGGCCAATGCGACACGAGCGCGACAAGAAGGGTTTCTGCTGCGGGAGGACCGGAGTGAGAACTGCTGCTTCGCGTGGCTGCAGCGGCCAATAAGCGTGGCGTGGAAGAGACCATGAAGTGAGGAGGGGCGGGGGAGGCGCCCCCGGGGAATACCATGAGGGCAGCGCGGCGGGGCTCGAGCGAGGGGCGCTGCCTGGCCAGGACTCGTGCACCCACCGCCGGGGCCAGCGGTGCTTCCTCGCAGGAAGGCGCCCGGGCTTCGGGACTGGGCCAGGGCAGGCGGCTGATTTGGACTACAGTGCCCATGATCCCCGACTGCTGACCGCGCAGGCAGGGGCTTCCGAGGCTGTCGCCCCAAGCGACTGGGGGCTGCCAGCCTGCCCCTGGCCTCGAGCGGTGTGGGAATGCAACCCCCCTCATCCCCGTGCTGGCTGCGGCTGCTGGGAGCCCGTGTCATGCGCTGATAGGGGTTTTGGACTGGAAGGCCGGGATCGAGTCCCCGCTCGACTATGACGCTCACGGGTGGCTTTGGGCCATTCAGTTACTCTCAGCCTGGCCTACTCCGCAGGGTTGTTTTGTGGACAAAATGGAGAAGAGGGGGCTCTGTGAGCCGCCTTGGGCTCCTCTCAAGAGGCAAAAAGGGTTAGGAAAACGAGGTGTCCTGGCGTGATTTCGATGGTTGGAATGTGTTCAAGAGGGACAGAAATGATGAACTGCGCAGGAAAAGCTCCTCAAGGACGGCTTTTTCAAAATCCTCCTCTTTTCTCTGGATCTTTACCCCTCTGTTAGGGTTAGGGCAGTGGTGGCGAACCGATGGCACGCGTGCCACGGTGGGCATGCAGAGTCCTCTCTTTTAGCACATGAGCCAATTCACCCCACCATCTCCCCAGCAACTGAGCATCGGATAACAGCGCACACAGGGGCCATGCGCATGCTCGGAAAGGAGTTACTGCGCCAGGCGATGACGTCACAAGCCCCCACTCATTGGTTGCAACTCGTCTGAGGTTTTGCATGGCCAGGCAGTGCACTGCCAAGGATATAAATATTTACTTGGGCTGGCTGTGTGTTGTTTGTTCTAAGCTAATACCTCAGTTTTCCGGTTTTATTGTAGTGTTGGCACTTTGCGATGAATAAGTGGGTTTTGGGTTGCAGTTTGGGCGCCCTGTCTCTGAAAGGTTCGCCATCACTGCTGTAGGTCCTTTCAGTAAACCATACCGCAGCCCCATAGGGTCAGTCTCTGCTATTCCCCCCACGGTGCGATAAGAGGCGAGCCCTGTCAGGCCTGTGATTCTGCCCTGCAACCCTTCACGGCGCTGTGGCCCGCCCCTCTTTCCTTTTTCTTATACTGGCATCAATCCTGCATTAAAAATTACACACCTTGGTACATTTTAGCCATGCTTAATATCGCCGAGAGCATCCGTGCATGTAGCCCGTTCACTGGCGTTCGTAAGCGCTGGAGGATTGTCCCTGCCTGCATCTCCCCGTCCTGCTAACCGGCTCTGCATTGAAACAGAAGCCCCTAATCAAACCGAAAAACGGGGTGGGTGAGGAAGGAGAGGGGAGAATCCAGTGGACTTGGAGGCAGCGGGCCAGGCGTGGAAGCAGGTGGGGCGCCGAATGGAGCGCTTCCACGCTTTAGAGCTGGGCGCTTGGCCTGGCCCCTGAGGAGCACCGTCCAGAGAATTCTTCTTCTGGGCTGGCAGCATTTCCCGGACACCTCTGGCTCCCTCTCTCCCGCAGGCTGAACATCGACGGCCTGCTGGTGTACTTCCCCTATGACTACATCTACCCGGAGCAGTATTCCTACATGCTGGAGCTCAAGAGGACCTTGGACGCCAAGGTCGGAGCAGAGCGCACCTTGCTGGGGCAGCCGGCGGCCTCTCGCACTCGTTGTCTCTTCCACGAATGCCCAAGAAGCGGGGTGTATATGGGGAGGCTGTGGGGCGGCTCCCGGGAGGAGGCGGGGCGGGCATGGGGGTGCCCCTCGGCCCAGAGGCCCCGGGATCCTGCAGCCCCACATCACTGCTCGCTCCACCTCTTCCCAGCGTGAACCCGGAGCCACGGCCTGTTCTCCCCCCGCTCCCGGAGTAGAACGGCGGGGGACGCGTGGCGTGGCGTGGCTGGCAACACGCGGCTGTGAAGGGCCCCGCCTGTTTCTCCCGCAGGGTCACGGCGTGCTGGAAATGCCCTCAGGCACTGGAAAGACCATCTCCCTCTTGTCCCTGATCGTGGCCTACCAGCGCGTGAGTAGCGGGAAGAAAACTGATTTATTCAAAAGGCGACCCGTTTTTGCAAGGCACTGTTTCTGTGTGTCTCTGCAACCTCCTTTCAGAGACTCTGAATGCACCATGGAAGAACAGGGGGCTTCTAGGACTGAAAACAGCCAGCAAAATTGAGTTCTGTGCGTAGAGAAGCAGTTTTCTTTCCTGGCCTTGGGTCCAGGAGCCAAACATGCCAATTCTGTCACAGGTGTTTGGAGAGACTAGCCACTTTTTAAAGCTGAATAATCTGGCTTTGATTAAACATCACTAATGCCTTTAAGGGCTGTCTTTTAACAAATGGCGCGCCAGGCAGCTTACTTAAAAGCAGTATGAGAACAGGATGAAAAATACAGGCCGGCCTGTGTGGCCCTCTGGAATCCGTGGGGAGCCACAGGCGCCTGGCTGCTGTGCGAGGCGTCCCCTCAGGGCGCGTCTCCATCTTGCTGGTGTCGCAGCCAGAGAGAAACCTCCTGACTCCTTTCTGCTCTGCAGGCTCACCCTCTGGATGTCACAAAACTCATTTACTGCTCCAGAACTGTGCCTGAGATTGAGAAGGTAAACCTGTCAGGCCGAGAGGCGTCTGTCGGAAGCTGCGACCGGCAGGTGTTGAGGGCTGGACCGAACCCCTCGGGGGTTTCTGGGTGTTCAGGGATGGCCTGGTGGGTCAGGGGAGCTTTTCCAGAAAGGTGGGGTGGCAGGGGATGACTGAGCGTGGCCTCTGCTCCAGGTCATTGAGGAACTGAGGAAGCTTCTGGACTTCCATGAGAAGCAAATGCGAGAGAAGCTGCCCTTCCTGGGCCTGGCGCTCAGCTCCAGGAAGAACCTGTGCATCCACCCAGAGGTACCCTTGCATCCCGAGGCCGGGCTTCTGTGGTCCTGCTCTCGGGCCAAGCGGAGTCTCACCTGTATTGCCAAGGCCATGGCGGCACTGCAGGTTCCTGGCCGCAGGTGCAGCGCCTCCCCGTCTGCCTGGGGGGCTCCCTCTTCCCCTTTCCTTCACCCCGTTCACATGCCGCAGCCCCACCTTCCAAGTCGGACACGGGGCGCTCTTCCGCGCCTGACCTCTGCATTACGTCGCAAGCAGCCCTGGGGGTAGGTGGAGCTGGGGCAAGGCTGCCAGCAAGCCCCACGGCTCAGCGGGGATGGGAGCGTGTGTCTTCGTGGCCCTGCTGGAGCACTCTGGCCCTGCCTGCCCGGCCTGGCGTCCGTCGGGGAGTGGGGGCGCCGCCGCGCCTGGCTGAGAGGCCTCCCCTGGGACCCCTGGCCCAGTGCATGATGCCGAAGCCCCAGGGCTGTCCATGCCCGGAGGCAGGATACTGGGGGCGGGGAGGAAAAAGAAGGCCAAGGGGCAAGGCCGGAGCTGCTGCCCGCTTCTCTTCATAGGTGAGTGCCTTCCGCTTCGGGAAGGAGGTGGACGGGAAGTGCTTCAGCCTGACGGCCTCGTACGTGCGAGCGCAGCGCCAGCAGGACAGCAGCGTCCCTTCGTGCAGCTTCTTTGAGGTATCCGGAGGCTGTGAGATTGGGGGGGGGGTTCTGCAAGCCCAAACTCCCCAGCAGTTCAGCTGTCCCACATCAGTGGCCGAGGGGTCAGGGCGGGACTGCTCCATGGCGAGCACCCGCCCTGCATCCAGAAGGGGTCCGGCCTCAGTGGCCAGCAGGCAGCACCGAGCCAGGCTGGAAGGGCTGCACCTGGGCCCCGGGGGGCCGTGGGGGCCGGGGGCCGGGCAGGGGTGGCCCCGGTGCACCTCCCTGTGCGCAGAGAGGGCCGAGGGTCTCCAGGGGCGACGTGGCCGGACCCGTCAGCATTCCGCTCGCACGCATTCATGCCCGGTCTGTTTTCTCTGCAACTGGAAGGCAAAGCCTGCACAAAGATTCCCAGTCCGTGTGAGCGGGAAATGCGTTGGCCAGTTTCCTCTCGGCAAGGGCTTGGCCCCCGTTTGCCTGGCTGCAGGCCGGGGCATGGCGCGGGCCGGCGGGCCGGTTGGCCCACTCACGAAAGCAGGCCGGGGTGGGAGCCACCCGCCTCTCAGTTGACCGATGCCCTTGCCTTCCTCCCTGGCAGGAGTTTGATGCCCACGGCCGGCAGGTGCCTCTCCCGTACGGCGTGTACAACCTGGACAACCTGAAGGCCTTCGGGCGGCAGAAGGGCTGGTGCCCCTACTTCCTCGCCCGATACGCGGTACTGTGGCAGTGGCGAGCAGGTCCTGGTTTCTCCCTGGCGCAGAATGGGCGAGCCGGGCGGGCCGTAGAGAACAGGGTCCTGCTCCTTTGATGAGCACGGAACTTGTCTCGAATCGAGCAGAAGGAGAAATAATGGACAATAAGCCTTCCCTGTTTTGCTTGTGAAAACGGCAAGTTCCTAGTCCTGATGAGGGTCAGGCGTTGGCATCCCTGTGCCTTCCCTGACAAGTGAAGTCACAACAGAACGTGCCGATTGAGGGAGTCTGGTTTCTACTTGCCCGGTTTATAGAAGGGGCAGAATTGGGCCTTTCTGGGCGCAGAGGGCCCGCAGGCAGCGGCTCTCGCAGCCTCTCTCCCGGGCCGCTTTCGGGGCTCCCCTTTCTCCTCTGGGCAGCTGCGGGTGAAGCCCCCCCCAGGCCCGTTCCAGCCCCGCCGTCTCCTCCGCGCTCTTTCAGCTCCTGCACGCCAACATAGTGGTGTACAGCTACCACTATCTCCTGGATCCCAAGATCGCCGACATGGTCTCCAAGGAGCTGGCCAAGAGATCCGTGGTCGTCTTCGACGAGGCTCACAATATTGGTAGGGCCGCCCTCCCTTTGTGAGGCACGGGGGGGGAGCTTTTCTGGGGTCCCGCTTGGGCCGCCTCGCCTCGCCGTGTGAGCGCGCAGGGAGCCTGTGCCGTGCGGTGCTGCAGGGAGGCAGCCCTGGGGGGGGACCGGGCCGCATGCGTGGGAGCAGAGGGTCCCTGGGCGACCGGGGGCCGGGGCTGTTTCCAGGGTGCCCTGCTGGAGGCCTCCCGGGGCTGAGGCAGGGCCTGGCTCGGCCTCCTCTTCCTTTCCGCCTCCTGCCCCACGGGGGGTGGGTGCAGGAAGCCAGCTTGGTGCCGCCGCCATGCAGCGCTTCTCCAGGGATGGAGGCAGGCAGGGTCCCCATCAGCTGCTCCCCCCGGAGAAGTCGGGTTCGAATCGGGCCGTCTGCTTGCCAGGCCCGGCCAAGGCAGGGGCCTCTTGTTCAGCTGGGCCGGGGGCTGTTTCCCTCCTTTCCCTGCAGCATTTCTCAGGGCGTTCAGTGCATTGCAGGACGGTTGTAATTACATTCTCGTGTGGAATGTTTCTTCCATGGGTGTTGGCCTCACTGCGCACCCTTTGCTGGCAGAAAGGCAGAGTATCGGTACTTGTGGTGAATTAAATTATCAGTTCTGATCGCTGAGCGAGCCAAGTGGGTAGCTCCACCGCTCGTGTCGCCGGCTCGCCAAAGAGCCACGAATTGGGCGACGGGAGGCGCCTGTGCCGAGGGGCAGCTTCTGGGCTTCTGCACTGCTGCCTTGCAAGGCGTGTGTGGGGGCAACCAGGCCACCTCTCTCGTTCTTGGCTCACAGACAATGTCTGCATTGATTCCATGGGTGTCAACATCACGCGCAAGATGCTGGATCGTTGCCAGGGCAACGTGGCCACTCTGCAAGCCACCATCCAGAAGTGAGTGGAGAGAGCAAGGGGCCACACTGTGCCATACACTTCCAGGGGTGACTTTGCAGCCAGAGGACTAGAAACTTGAAAGCATTTTAATTTTGAAAGCGGAGAAACCCGGGGAGCTGGCGAAGCCTCGTTGGCTTTTGGGCAAACTCTCCCACCGAGTGATCCCGAGGCAGAAACAGCAGAGAACCTCTTGACAATGTATTGCTGCCACAGGCATTCTCTGACTTCTGGGGGAATGACAGGGCTCGATTTCCTACAGCCCCTTTGTGGTGTTTCTCGCTGTTCTTATGCTCTCTCTGTATAAGTTTTATCCTGTGTTCCTTCTGCATTGTGCTGTTTGTGACGTTCAGGCTGCTAAACGGCACAGAAGTAGCATAAATGCAGAAAGACTGTACAGAACTGGGGGCACGTCGGGAGCTGGGCGAGGGAGGCCCTGGGACCAGCCGCAGGGAAGGTGCAGGCACTGCCGCTGAGCCACGGAGGGGCCCCTTGCTCCCCCCCCCACCGTGGCAGCTGCGGGGGCTTCTGTGCTCTCCTGGGGTTGGGCAAGGCCCCTGTGCCCCCCTCAGAGCATGCCCCTCCTCAGGATCAAGGAGACGGATGCGGAGAAGCTGAAGGAGGAGTACAGGCGCCTGGTGGAGGGGCTGCGGGAGGCCAACATCGCCCGGGAAACTGACGTCTACCTGGCCAACCCGGTGCTGCCGGACGAGGTCCTCCGAGGTGGGAGCCGGGGCGTCGCTCCGCTGGGGGGCGCGATCTCCCCCTTGGCCGGAGGGAGCCGAGGCCTCGCGGCGGGGAGGGGCGAGCCCACGACGGCCGGCCCCCGCATGGGCATCGGGAAGTGGCGTCCCCGGTCGGAGCTGGCCTCTGCCGCAGCCTGTGCCCGCCCTCCCCTCTCACAGGCGGCCTTTGGGCCGAGCACAGCGGTCCTCCTCCAGAAGGAGCCGCCTCGTGTGCTGGGGGCCGGGGGGGCCGCCACCTCCGTGTGCACGGCCACGGGGGCCCCGTCCGCCGGCAGTGCCCGTGCCTGGCTGCCTCACGCCGTCCTCTCGGCAGAGTCCGTGCCGGGCAACATCCGGACCGCGGAGCACTTCGTGGGCTTCCTGAAGCGCTTCCTGGAGTACCTGAAGTCTCGGCTGCGGGTGCATCACGTGGTCCAGGAGAGCCCCCCGTCTTTTCTGAAGGACGTCTTCGAAAAGGTCTGCATCGAGCGCAAGCCCCTCCGGTAAGTGGGCTGGGGGGCCGCCGGGGAGCGCCCCCCCCGCCACCACCGGCCTCGGCCTCATCCGGAGGGTGCCCGGCGGGCTGGCTCCCGCTGTGCCTGCCTGCAGCTCGCTTCATTCCGTGTCGGCAGCGGAGACACGCGTGCTCCCCCCCGGCTGGGGTCCCGGAGGGAAAGGAGCGTGCAGGGTGCGTGCGGCAGGCGTGCGAAGGTTCCGCAGCCACCTCTTGGCACACGTGCAAGCCGCGGATGGGTGCCTCCACAGGTTCTGTGCCGAGCGGCTGCACTCCCTCCTTCGCACGCTGGAGATTTCCGACATCGCCGACTTCTCCCCCATCACCCTGATCGCCAACTTCGCCACGCTGGTCAGCACGTACTCCAAGGGTGAGTGGCCGGCGCCGCTCAGGCGAGGCACGTGGGGCTGAGCTGAGCAGCTTGGGCAAGCCCAGTCCTGGGCGAGCGCTTGGCTGCCCCACACGTTGGGGTCGGAAAGGCAGCTGCACAGAAGTGCCGGGGGCAGTGTACCCAGTGCGCAGTTGTGGGGGATGGCGTGAGCGGAGCCGCTGGAGCCGGGGTCAGACTAGATGGCCCGGGAGGCCCCTTCTGCCTCGCTCTGTTTCTGCGCCTGTGTTGCAGAGCTGAGCGCTTTGCCCGTTTCCGGGCTGGCGTCAGAATAGACGATACCCTGCGGGGGGGCACCCCGGTTGGGGCACCGTCACCGAGAAAGCCCCTCGGCGTCTCAGAGCCCGCAGGTCCAGGGGCAGCTGGCCGTCTCCACGAAGGGGCGCGTCCCCCTTGCTGAGGGCGGCTGTGCGCCCTGGCGAGCCCGGGCCGGCCAGGGGACGGGGTGCATCGCTTCCCAGGGCAGCCGCGTCTGGCGGCAGGCTGGAGCACTGCCCCAAGGCCGAGGGAAGGAAATGGCCCCGCGTGCGTTTCTGACGTGCCACAGCATATAAATACCGCCTAAGGCTCTTAAGCGCTTAGCTCTGCAGCCAAGTCAGCCCTTCACCTCTAAGAAGCTTACTTTTTCCTCCTTGGTGCTTGGAGGGAAAGGCTTCTCCCGTCTGCCACTGTCCGAGCGTCTCAGACCATATCCAGCTTGCAAGCTCAAAGCGCAGCAGAGAAGAAGAAAACAGCCCCCCTCGGCGAGGCGCCACCGCGCATCGGCGAGCGTGTGGCTCCCCGCGGCATGTGGCACTTCGCCAGAGGCTCTGGCGGGCCTGGGGGGCCTCCCCACGCCTGAGAGGCCAGTGTGCCTCACGCCACCCAGAGCGCCCCTGGGCAAGACGGACAGCGCAGTGCTGAGCCCGCTCCCCAGCACCGGTCGTCTTGGGGCTCACGCCCCTCACCCAGCAGGGCTGCCCCTCCCCACCAGAAAACAGTCAGAGGAGCAGAACCCCAAAAACAGAGCCAGGTTGATCTCAGTTTCACCAGAAACCAGCTTTGACAGACATGATTATGCGAAACGGGGGGCTCTAACTCGGGGCTCCCCATGAGGAGGGACCTGGCCCACCCAGAGCATGCGCTGCCTCCATCTCGCCAGCGAATCCATGGCCGTCTCCGGAGGAGGCCCTCTGGCAGGATGTGGCCCTTTCACGAAGCCCTTCGTGTCCGTGGGGCTGGGAGCGGGGAAGCGAGCTGCCGCCAAGGGAAAGAGCCGTTCAGGCCGCGCCGGTAGAGGGTCTGCCTCCGCCGTGGACCCTCGCTACTTCCACGTTACTCCTTCCTTGGGGGGCTGCACTGCCGTGCCCTTCCGGCAAAGGAGGCGGGTGCCTGAACGGCACTCGAGCAGCATCGGCGAGAGAACACGCGTGCCGTGGGAACGGGTTTCTCTGCTAGGCGCTGCCCCTGCCCTGTTTTTGGAGAAAAGCTGGGTTTTCTCTGGACTCTTGGTGCAACCGGCGTCCTGATCCTGAGCGGGAGCCCGGAATCCTGGCTTTCGCGGGCGGTCGGCCCACATCTGTGCTTTCTCGGGCCGCAGGTTTTACCATCATCATCGAGCCCTTTGATGAGCGGACCCCCACCATCACCAACCCGGTCCTGCACTTCAGGTGGGGGTCATGGCCGTCCCGCCCGTCGGGCGGCCTCGCGTTCGGTGCTGCCTGGCCGGGGCGCCCCCTCAGAAGGGTGGCCAAGGGCCCCGGAGGAAGCTGGCCGGGCGAAGGCACCGCCGTCCCGGGGATCAGTGCAGCCGCGTGGCGGGAGGGCCGGGCGGGGGAGGGCCGGGCGGGGGGCCTTGGAGCGCCGCCCCCAGGATCTCTCCCAGTGCCTGTGCACAGGAGGGAGCCCCCCCCCCCGAGCCTGACTTTCAGGGGAGTGGGCGCTGTTCCTCCGGCGCCCCAGCCTTGCGTGCCGACGTCTGTGGGTGAGGGACCCGTCCTCGCCTTCCCGACCCCTTCCCGGCCCTCTGTGCCCGCAGCTGCATGGACGCCTCCATCGCCATCAAGCCGGTCTTCGAGCGCTTCCAGTCCGTCATCATCACCTCGGGAGTGAGTGTGCCGCGTGCAGGGCTCCAGGCTCCGGCGGGGCCCGGGTGGCTCCTCTCCTGCTGCTGGGTGGGGGGCAGAATAGGTGCTGGGAGGCTGTGGCCGCCGCTCCGGTCACCCACCCTGTCCCCCCATGCAGACGCTCTCCCCGCTGGACATCTATCCCAAGATCCTGGACTTCCGGCCGGTGACCATGGCCACGTTCACGATGACTCTGGCCAGGACCTGCCTGTGCCCCATGGTGAGTGCAAGGGCCGCGGAGTGAGGGAGCGCCCCTCCCCGGGTGGCCCTGTGCCGCAGCAGCGAGCCCAGATGGCGGGGGGAGCACCTTCAGACGCTGCCCCAGAGAGCCGCCTGACTCCGAATCAGCCCTTGGTCCAGGCACGTGGACCAGAGCCGGCACGCCTGGACTCACGGGGAGCCTGCTGGTTCTGCGGCCGGAAGCTCCAGGTGTGAAGCCGGCCCTCTTACCTGCAAGGCACCTGTGGGCCGATTGGCCGCGGCCTTGCGGAAACAGCGGCTACCTGCAGGCAGGACTCTCGGAGCAGCTCTGGCCCCTGCTGCTGCTTCCTCCTGAGGAGGAGGAGGAGGAGGAGGAGGCGGCATCTGGCTGGGGGCTTTCTGCGCAGCGAGGGGGCTTCCCTGCCCCTGCGGAAGCGCCTGCTCGGTCGGCAGCCCCGGTCGGCAGCGGTCCCATTTCCCGGTGCCCCTTTCAGGTGGTGGGGCGTGGGAATGACCAGGTGGCCATCAGCTCCAAGTTCGAGACGCGGGAAGATATCGGTGAGTGCTGCCTTCAGCGTCCGTGAAAGCCCCCTTGGCTTGGGGGCAGGTATTTGCCTCGGAGTCCCTTCCTTGCCGTGGCTGCCTCTCCCCCCTCGTGCCCATCGTGGGGCTGAGAGAACCACACGGCCGCTGGTGCCGTTTCTGTGCCGTTTCTGCCGGCGGTCCAGCGTTCGGGGCCAGGCGAGGCTTGTGCCGGCTCCCCCGTGCCCTCGGTCCGGGCAGGGAAGGCTGTTGCCCCTTCTCACGCCCGGCCCTGCCTCCCGGCAGCGGTGATCCGGAATTACGGCAACCTGCTGCTGGAGATGTCCGCCATCGTCCCGGACGGCATCGTGGCCTTCTTCACCAGCTACCAGTACATGGAGAACATCGTCGCCTCGTGGTACGAGCAGGTGCGTGCCCCAGGCGGCCCCTCCCGGCCCCTCTCCTTTCCTCTCCTCCGCGGGGAGGTCAGCAGCGCGTTAACCCGCACTTTAAGCCCAGTGGCATGAGAGCGTCTGCCCAAATCGGTTTTCCCAAGACGGCCACGGGCTCAGTGGGCTTTGGGGGGATTAGACCGACTCCCGGAGGAAGGGCCTGCAGGGGATGGGTCAACTCCCCATCTTTGGACAGCGGCTCTCCCGGTACCAGTCCCAGGGGGGCTTGTTCCTTGCTGCCCTGCTTCCCTCTGGGAAGTCCCTTGACCTGGTGTGCCTTGTCTTATATTCTGAATTGTAATTAAAGCGGGAAAAGCAGCGGTGCTGTGCCCGCTTGTCCCGGGGCTTATCCTGAGGTAGCTCTGAAAGGGCCATGAGAAGGGCAGGGTGGAAACGGAACGGGACGCGGGTGGCGCCGCTGGAACTCCCCACTGCTGTTCCCCGGCTGCGCTCCGGGGCTCGAAAGGGTGGCGCCTGTGTGCCCGTGGCCCTGGCAGGATGGAGCCCCCCGCCGGCCCCCAGCCCCCCCCCCGCGGTCCTGACAGGGCGCCAGTCTCCCGCGAAGGAGCTGCCTGCCGCCCGGCCCCTTCCAGCACAGCCGGTCTGCAGCGGCCGTGGCCTTCGTGGCCTGAGCTGTGTGGCCTGCTCAGCTCTTGCCTCTGCCTCCGAAGGGGATCTTGGAGAACATTCAGCGCAACAAGCTCATCTTCATAGAGACGCAGGATGGCGCCGAGACGAGCGTGGCGCTGGAGAAGTACCAGGAGGTGTGTGGCCCGCGGGGAGGGCCCTGGTGGGTGTGGGACTGCGGCGAGCAGCGGCCCCCCGGGCCACGGGCGGGCTTGTGCCTTGTGGCCATGCTGTGGCAGCGCGGGGGCTCCGGGTGCGTCTGGGCCGGGGCCGAGCCCTCAGATGCGCGCAGTGCGCCGGCCCCTCGCTGTCGGGGGCCGGCCTGGGCAGTCCCACCAGGGCAGGGGCCCTCCACGGGCCCGGCTGCATGTCCAGCGCGGACTCCGGCTGCGGACGCCCGTTCGGGGGCCGGGCGGGCTTCGTGATGAGGGCCTGTTTGCCGGCAGGCCTGCGAGAACGGCCGGGGAGCCATCCTGCTGTCCGTGGCCCGGGGGAAGGTCTCGGAGGGCATCGACTTTGGTGAGCACCTGTCCCTCCCCTCCCCTCCCCTCCCCTCCCCTCCCCAGCCGCCCGTTGCTCCTGCCCGGGGCAGCGGGGGGGGGGGGGCATTCCAGCCTGCACAGACGCTTCTGCCTGCTCTGCCCCACAGTGCACCACTACGGGAGAGCCGTGATCATGTTCGGGGTGCCCTACGTCTACACGCAGAGCCGCATCCTGAAGGTGAGCCGGGCCCGTCTGCCGCCTCCGCCTCCTCGGCCGATCTCCTCGGCACAGGCCTTGCAAGCCGGAGAGCACCGCCTGCCTGCGCCGTGCAGATCCCCAGGGCCTGGCAGGCACAGCAGCCGCCTCGTTGCCTGGAGAAGCTCCCCCGGGGCCTTTCCCCAGCTCCCTGGCTCCGCTGCAGGAGGGCTGCCCTGCAGGGGGCAAAGGGGGGAGCCCTCGTGCTGGGGGGCAGGTGGTCCCTTCCGGGCGCAACGGCTTGGGCCGCTTCCCAGAGGCAGGCCTGGGAAACGAGCTTCGGCGCCTGCTCTGGCCGGCCCTGCCCGGCAGCCCTTCCCGCCACGCAGCCGGCCTCCCGGAGGGGCTGCAGGCTGGACTGGCAGGCTTAATCCCCGCGCTGGCAGCCAGCCAGGAAGGCCCAGCCCCGAGAGCCACTCGTCGGCGCTTCCCGGCCGCAGCGGAGCCTCTGGGCACGTGGGGAGCAGCCTGTGGGTCGCGGCCGTCCACTGGCCTGCAGCCTTTTCGGGAGGGGCTGGCTCCCCCCAAGGCCCTAGGGGCGCCCCCAGGGGCATCTGGCCAGCCGTGCTTTCCCAGGGCAGAGTCCTGGCTAGCAGCCTTCCCCGGAGCCTGGTCCCAGGCGGGAAGGTGCGTTGGGCAGCTCCAGCCGGGCTCTTCTGGGCGTGAGCTCTCCTGCCTCCGGCTGCCCGGCCCCTCCTTGCCTGGGGGCCTGCAAGGCACGCCTGCCCCCTTCTCCCAGCCTGGAACACCAGGAAGCAACGCCGGCTCTTCCAGGGCAGGGCAGGGGGCAGTGATAGCACACCCAAGTGGCCCTTAGAAGGACGGGGGGGGGGCAGGAGGTGCGCCCTCCGCCGCGGCCCCCCAGCCCCCGAAAGCCTCGCAGCCCGGCTGCCTGCCCCCCAGGCCCGGCTGGAGTACCTGCGGGACCAGTTCCAGATCCGCGAGAACGACTTCCTGACCTTCGACGCCATGCGGCATGCGGCCCAGTGCGTGGGGCGGGCGATCCGGGGCAAGACCGACTACGGCCTCATGGTCTTCGCGGACAAGGTGCGTGCCGAGGGGCCCGCCGGGGGTGGGGGCGCCGCGGGCGGGGGGGCTCTGCGGGCCACGGGGTCCGCCCCGCCCCCCGCTTCACATGGCGGTGCCTTCCCCCTCGGCAGCGCTTCGCCCGGGCCGACAAGCGGGGCAAGCTGCCCCGCTGGATCCAGGAGCACCTGACGGATGCCAACCTCAACCTGACGGTGGACGAGGCCGTGCAGGTGTCGAAGTACTTCCTGCGGCAGATGGCCCAGCCCTTCCGCAAGGCGAGTGCCGTGCGGGGAGCCCCCGGGCGAGGGGGCCGCCTCCCTGCAGCCCCCCACGTGCTTCCGTTCCGCGAGCCAGGCCGGGCCCCCAGAGGGCTCTCCTCCCCCCAGCCCCAGGCCTCTTTGGCCTTCGGGCCCCCTGCTCTGGGTGCGGCCCCCGCACTGCCCCAGGTTAGCAGAGATCCCCCCCGCGGGAGCCAAGAGCCACGTCGGGGGAGGCTGCACCCGGCTATGGGGCCAGGGCAGCCGAGGGCCCGCCGCAGGGAGCCCCACGGGGCCCGGCGGTGGGGCGGAGACGCATGCTGGGCACTAGGCCCCCTTCCCGCCTGACCGCAGCCCTCTCCCCGCAGGAGGACCAGCTGGGCCTGTCCCTGCTCACCCTCGAGCAGCTGCAGTCGGAGGCCGTGCTACACAAGGTGCAGGAGCTGGCGCACCAGGTGTGAGCGGCGGGCAGGGCGCCCGGCAGGAGGGGGGCAGCCGGGCAGGACCCGCCTCGCCCTGTGGCTGCTGCAGCCAGGCCCCCCCCCTGGCCGTCGGGGCAGCCGCCTCGTGCCGTCCGGGGCACCGGCCGGAGGGCTGGGAATCCCGTCTCCAGGGCTAGGACTTGATTTAATAAAGAGGCCTGAGGGCTGTTTTGCGAGGATCGCCTCCCTCCTGCTTCGTCCGTGCCGGAACCCCGTGAAGCTGCTGGCCGGCCAGCCTGCCCCATGTCCCCAGCGAGCTCCATGGCCCAGCGGGGACCGGAGGCCGGTCACTCGCCCCGAGCCCTGCAGGGCGCAGGGCCAGCCACTCCTGCGGAGGCCGCTCTTCCCATGCAGGTGCCACCCCCCCAAGAAGGAGACTGGGGGCAGGATCTATTTACAGCCACCTCTTTATTTAGCGGGTGGGGCAGGGGAGGGGGTCCGTCCCCCGTTGCATAAATAGAATAAATACAGGTCTTTGGCTGGACGGAAGCAGCCGCAGTCCCGCCGCGACAGGCCCTGGAGGGGCGCGCCTGCTCCTGGTCCTCAGCTGAGCTTAAGGCAGCAAGGAGGGCACTGAGCCCCCCGCTCCTGAGGTTCTGGGGGGGCGTCCACCGCCCCCCTTCCTGAGAAAATAGCAGCCTGCCTTGCTTTGCAGGGGGCTCTCCCTCCGGCCCTGTTTGGCGGCGGGGGGGGGGGGCTGCTCCATGCAGGCTGGAGCCTCGGGCCCCGGGGGCTGCCTCTTTCATAGAGACTGGCCGGGGGACTCTGCTCGGGGCAGGGGAGGGCCAGGCCGTGGTCCGGGGGCAGCGGGGGGCCAGAGCTGGCGCAGGTGGGCCGAGGGGCGAGCTTTCTTAGCGGCGGGCAGCACGAGCACAGCAGGGAGAGCCGCCCGTCCTAGGGGCAGCTGCCACGCAGGAGGTCTTGCGTGCTGGAGCTGAGGCTGCGGGCACCGGACAGCCTCCTGCCGGGCTGCTGCGGGGGGGAAAGGGAGAGGTCACGGGGGGCCTCACGCCACAGCCCCACCACCCTCGGCGCCCCCCTGCCGCTGGAGTGGCCCCCGGGGCATCGGGCAGCGTGGCTCCCCTCCCTGCCCCAGAGCCCGAGCCGCGTTGGCGGGCCCGTCGTGGGAGGCAGGGCGGGGACGCTGCTCTCGTGCAGAGGGCGCACCCTGCGGTCTCACCTGGAGCGCCCGGCGGCCCACGCGGCCCCCTGGGGGCCAGCCGCTGCCACGTGTGGCACCCCCGGGCCCCTTGCAGCGGGGCGGCCGCGCTGGGGCACCGTGTGGCCGCCTGCCCATCTTCACAGAGCGGGCAAGAGACCCGGACGCCCCTCGTGCCGGCTGGGCCTCGGGGGCCGAGCGGCAGCCCCTCCTGCCCCTTCGGCTCAGAAGCTCACCGTGGGCGAGGCCGCAGCCGCCCTCTCGCTCAGGTGCAGCACGCTGAGGGACGCGGCCCGCTTCATCCTGCGGAATGGCAGCACGGCGGTCAGCTCTGGCTCTGCCTCTGGCCGGCACCCGGCGGGCGCGTGAGCCGCCCTGCCCTGCCCGGCCCGGCCCGGCCCGGCCCTGCCGGCTGCCGGAGTGCCCCTCCCCGCGTGCGGCGGCACCCTCAGCCGGAGGCGAGGGCCCGGGCGGCCACGTCCAGGAGCTGCCGACTCACCCGGGGCCTGCGGCCGCGTTGGGGCGCCGGGCCCCTTCCCCCTTGAGCTTGGAGACCAGCTTCTCGCTGCCCCGTTTGATGGACTCGCGGAACCGGAAGAAGGAGCTGCTGCGCCGCAGGCTCCCCGGCACGTCCTTGCGCGGAAAGAGAGGCTGAGGCCCCGCGGCAGCAGCCAGCGAGTGCCCCTGCCCGTCCACCGCGGGCCCCCTCCCCAGCCGCCCCGATGCAAGCTGGGGGGCAGGGGCTGGCGAGAACGCAGCCTCCTCTGCCCCTCCACCCCCCCAAAGGGAAGAAGGAACAGTCCCCTGGAAAGGCGCGCCGGAAGGAGGACACGGGACTCCAGAGAGGCCGCACCTGCCCTTCCCGGCGCGTACCTGGCCCTCCAGGGTGCTGCCAGCTCCCACGCCGGTTTCCTCTGAGCAACGGGAGAGGGAGAAGAAGTCAGACCGCCATCCGCAGGCGCACTCCTGAAGCTCCCCCAGGGCGACGTGCCCCCCCCCCCCCCCCTCTGCGGGGGGGCCCCCACGTCCAGCAGGGTCCTTACCCCCCCGGGTGGTGGCCCCCTCCTGGTCCTGCGAGGAGAGGATCTCTTTGTACAGCTCCTCGGCCTGCTGGTACTTGCCCTGCTTCAGGTATGAGGAGGCCTGGGGAGGGAGAGCGGGGCAGCGTCACCTGAGCGCCCCACCTGCAGAGCGGCCACCCTGCCTCCATGAGGCCTAGCTGGCTGCCGCAAGCTAGCTGAAGTGGCAGGTCAACAGGGAGCCAAGACGAGAAAGTTCACTCTGTCAGTCAACGAGATTAAGAGGTTTCGTACGTCTGGACAGACCAAAGCCGTGCCCCAAATATTTAGGTCAGAGATTTCAAATGTTATCCAGAAGGTGCTTGGAGCACTTCCAGGCTGGGCTTGGATGCTCCCCAGCCACATCCCAAAACTTCACTTACCCATTTTAAGTCGTGGGGCCTGCCTATTTTTCCCTAGGATTCCAAGGAAATTCGGGGAGCAAATATTTTCTATAATTCTTCCCTGAATTCAGTGCTGGCACATGAGCTGCGCTTTCCCTCCCAGCTTCAGCCCCCTTTTACAATTCGGTAATTGTCCTACATCACAGGGTTGTTGTCTCTGGGAAGTGGTCAAGATCAGCCTGTAGCTCAGGGCTGTCTCCTCTGAGCAGCAGCCTCTCCAGGGGGCCCAGGGAGGGGCCTTTCCCAACCCTACTGGGGAGAATGGGTTTGAACCCGGGACCGAGGCAGGCAAGGCCGGCGACTTGCAGGCTGTAGCTGAGCGGGGACTTTTTGCTGGTGGTGCTGCGTTACAAAACACCCTCCCCAAGGAGACCTGCCTGGCCCAATCCTGCACGCCTTCGAGCACCACGCTTTTCAGGCAGCTCTTTGGAACAGCTGAGGCCGTTTCCGGCTGCTGCTTTGCTCCCATGTCGTGCAGTTCATTCCACCCCGTTGCTTCCTTTGGAAAACTTTCTTGTTGATCTTTATAAGTAATGCCATGGTTAGTTTGCTGACTCGGGTTCGATCAGCTTGCAAATGAACCAGTTGCAAGCATGAATCTCGTGACAATGAAGTCAGCATCTTTCCACAAGCATACGATGAAGCGCTCCACCCAAATCGGCAGGGAAGCCGACAGTCCGCGGGGGAGCAACTGGCCCCTTCTTTCCGGCCGCTGCCATCGCATGCTTTCGGGGAGGGGGGGGCACTGCCCTGAGGGAAGGGGCCCGCCCGGCGGCCGGCCGGCCCCCGCAGCACTTGCCAGGTTGTTCTTGGTCTTGGCCACATTGGGGTCGTCGGGCCCCAGCCGCGCCTGGTAGATGCTCAGCGCCCGCTGGTAGTAGCGCTCCACCTCCTCAAACTTGCCCTGGTTCTGGCAGAGCAGGGCCAGGTTGTTCAGCTGCTTCGCCACGTCCGGGTGATCGGTGCCCAGCACCTGCGAAAGAGCCCTCGGGTCAGGCCCCCAGCCCTCGCCCCGCCGGACCCGCGGCTCTACGGGGCTGGTGCCGGGAGGCCCCGTTCCCACACAGCTCTGAGCCACCAGGTGCGTGAAGCACGCATCCCCGTTTGGGGCAGACGAGGCGGGATTCCCCCCCCCCGGGGGGCGCCCTCACCTTCTCGCGGATCTCCAGGGCCCTCTCGCACAGGGGCTCGGCCTCCTTGTACTTCCCACGCTTGCCGTACAGCACGGCCAGGTTGTTCAGGGTGGCGGCCACCTGCCGGGGACAGGAAGGGATTGGGCCGGTGGGTCTGCCGACGCGCCGCTGCTCCCGGAGGCCCGGGACCTCGCGCGCCCCTGCCCCTGCCCGCAGAGGGGGCTGCACAGCCTTCCGAGGCCCGGCCGACCCCCTCCTCGGAGCGCCCCTTCCTTACCAGAGAGAAGCACTCCCGGGGGCAGCTGGGAACACACTCCGTCCGCAGACTCTAGGCCTCGGGGCGCCTGCGTCCCTGCACCCCCCGCCCCCCGCCCGGAGACTCACCGCGGGGTGCTCCACGCCGAGGGTCTGCTCCCGGATGCCGAGGGCGTCGTTGAGCAGCTCCGTGGCTTCCTTGTACTTGTTCTGGTCCCTGCAGGGGGAGAGGCGGCACTGCGGGAAGCGCCCCCGGCTGCCGGCGGGAGGGAGACCACGCGGCGGGCCGTGGAGTGACGATCCGGGGGGCGATCCCGGCCCCAGGACGCTCTTACCTGTAGACCAGGGCCAGGATGTTGAGCATGGTGGCCACGTCCGGGTGGCTGTGCCCGGAGCTCTTCTCCAGGTCCTCGAGGGCCTGCTTGCACAGGGGCACAGCCACCTCGTAGCGCCCCTGCGAGGCGTACTGGATGACCAGGTTGTGCAGCGTCCGCAGGCGGGCTGGGATCTCGTAGCCGCCTTGCTGCGCCACGGAAGCCGCTGCGCTCGGGCTCGGCACCCCTGCGGGGAGACAGCCACACGCTGGAGGAGGGCGAGGGACGGAGAAGCCCCGCCGGCCGGGGATTTGCAGCGGAGCCGCTGGGCCCTCTGTGCTTACGGCTCTCAAAGGGCAGCCGCCGCGCACCTGCAGCTGGCGCCCGCCCATCCTGCTCCATCTTGAATTGCCACCCAGTTCTGGAGAGGGGCTCTTGGGCTCCCCGCAAAAAGCAGAGCGGCGCCTGCAGGCCAGGGGCTGCCCCGCGCCCGACCGACCAGCCAGACCCCTCCGCCTCCCCCCAGCCTGGCCTTGGGCTCCGGGAGGACGTGGTTCTGCACCGGGCGTCCTTCTGGACCGCTGCACAGGGAGAGGTGAGGCAGCACTGGGGACGGCGGGGGAGAGGCAGGCAGAAAGGAAGCGTCCGAAGGGGACATCTGCCCTCCCGCTCAGCCTGCACTGAGGGTTGCATTACGAGCTGGGCCCCCCTGACAGTCCCCTCCGATGCTGGGGGTGCCCCAGTGCGAAGGGCTTCAGCACAAACTTGGAAGAGCGGTCCGGTCCCCCGCACTGGACTTTGGGAGCGAGTCCAGAGGTTCCGCCTGCAGCCTGGACAGAGCCGGCAGGCGGCACCCAAGAGGAGCCCTCCCTGCCGGGGGCTCAGCACTTGGGGGACCTCCGGGAAGCAATTCCGTGTTTCTCCTCACTGCGGTTACCCTGTGAATCCCGGCGCGCCCCCCAGCTCCCACTTCCCCAGGCCGACGTGGGGGAGCCCGGGGCATTCCAGCGCAGGCCACGCCCCTCGCCTCCTGACTCCGCCCCTCCGCAGGGCGTGGCATGGCCGTGCTGATGGCTCCTCACCCTGCCGCTGCTCTTCTTCATCGCTGGGGAAGAGCGAGGACAAGCTGTCCTTCCTCTGCTCCGCGTCGTCCTGCTCAGGCTGCAGGGAGGAAACGGAAGGGTTGCAGCGGGGGGCGGGGGGCTGCTTCCGTGGCGGCCGCACGCTTTCAGAGCACACTTGGCGGCAAGTATTTCTGACACACATCACTTCAGAAAACCACAACAGGGACCCCAAAATCCAAAAAGTGGGTGAATCTACCATGTCAATCTTGTCTAGAAGGCTTTTGCAAAATCGCCCTATTCCCAATGCTATTGCAGCCCTATTTTAGGGTTAGGGGTGTGCACCAGAGTAGGATTAGGGTTAGGAAAATGAGGTGTCCTGGCACAATTCTGATGGTTGGAATGTGTTTAGAATGGGCAGAAAGGATGAGCTGTGCAGAAAAAGCTACTCCGGGAAGGCTTTTTCAAAATCTCCCACTTTTCAGTGGAACTTTACCCCCATATTAGGGTTAGG
>NW_025335760.1:1590827-1594772 GCF_004798865.1 Varanus komodoensis
ATTAGGGTTAGGGGTCTGCACCAGGGTAGGGTTAGGGTTAGGAAAACGAGGCATCCTGGTACGATTCTGATGGTTGGAATCTGTTTAGAATGGGCAGAAAGGATGAGCTGTGCAGAAAAAGCTACTCCGGGAAGGCTTTTTCAAAATCTCCCACTTTTCAGTGGAACTTTACCCCCATATTAGGGTTAGGGGTCTGCACCAGGGTAGGGTTAGGGTTAGGAGAACGAGGCGTCCTGGCACGATTCTGATGGTTGGAATGTGTTTAGAATGGGCAGAAAGGATGAGCTGTGCAGAAAAAGCTACTCCGGGAAGGCTTTTTCAAAATCTCCCACTTTTCAGTGGAACTTTACCCCCATATTAGGGTTAGGGGTCTGCACCAGGGTAGGGTTAGGGTTAGGAGAACCAGGCATCCTGGCACGATTCTGATGGTTGGAATGTGTTTAGAATGGGCAGAAAGGATGAGCTGTGCAGAAAAAGCTACTCCGGGAAGGCTTTTTCAAAATCTCCCACTTTTCAGTGGAATTTTACCCCCATATTAGGGTTAGGGGTGTGCACCAGGGCAGGGTTAGGGTTAGGAAAACGAGGCGTCCTGGCACGATTCTGATGGTTGGAATGTGTTTAGAATGGGCAGAAATGATTTGCAGCACAGAAAAAGCTGCTCAAGGAGGGCTTTTTCAAAATCGCCCTATTTCCAATGCTATTTCAGCCCTACATTAGGGTTAGGGGTGTGCACCAGGGTAGGGTTAGGTTTAGGAAAACAAGGTGTCCCGGCATGATTCTGATGGTTGGAATGTGTTAGAAGTGACAGAAATAATGAGCATTCTTAATGTTATACTTCATCAATTAATATAACATCTTTCTTGAAACAAATTATATGCCAAAGAGGCAGGAAAGCTTGGATGGACCTTCATTTTCTGGTTCTCACTGGGTCCCCAGAATCAGTAACAGGACCCGGCCCTTCACAGATCTGGGGTTCTGCAGACTGCTGCCTTCCCCGTTGAGTGTCCCTAATTTCCAATTTTTGCCCAGCCTTTTTGCCCAGCTTGATTTGCCCACCCTTTATGTCAGATCCTTTTCGTATTTCCGGTGTGAGGTGAATTTTAGCCTCTCAGTTCTTAATAAATTGGGACATTGTTGTTGTATGTCAAGCTGACACCTGAGAATTTGTTAGAAAGCTCCAACAAAATCATCTTGGGACCTCAAGTTAACTCATCCCTTCTTGATTTGCTTGTTCTCCCTTCACCGGTCCCAGAAAACGTGGATTTTGGGGCATGGCCACCTTTCCCCGGAGGCCTTTGGACCTAGTCCCACCCTGAAGTTCAGGCTTGGGGTTCCACAGCATTTCTGCAGAGCGTGGACCTCTCTTGCCCGCCCTTCTTCTCCCGCGTTGAATTTCACGCGTAGGGAGATGCCCCCTCGCCCGCTGCACAGCGCCGGACGCACTGGGGGCCCTTGCGGTGTTTCAAGGTGGAATAAGGAATGCCAGAACCTGACCTCACAGCTCCTCTGGGAAATGTATTTTCGGTGCCGGGGCTCTGCTGTGGAACTCAGCGGGGAAAGGGCCCGTCCGGGCACGGGCAAGGTGGCCCACGGACGATCAGCCCCGTTCCCACCGACCCCTGGCCTCGGCCAGGGCTCGCTGGCCCCGGAAGGGCAGCCAGAGCCTCGAGCGGGGCCGCGGCCCGGGCACCCCTTCCCGCCCAGGGGCCACACCTGCTCCGCCCGGGGGTCGTACTGCTTCAGCTGGGTGAGGAACTCCAGGTGCTTCTTCTCCTCCTCCAGCTGCGCCACGGACTCCTCGCTGTGCTGCAGCCGCAGCTGGGTCACGGCCAGCTCCTCCCGCAGCCACAGGTTCTCCTGGCCCAGGCGCTTCACCTGGGCCTGCAGCTTCTGCTTCTCGGCCTCCAGGGCCCCGATGTGGGAGGACAGGGAGAGCATCATCTGCGGGGGGGAGGTCTTCTCCAGCTCTGGATCTCCAGCCCCCCACCCCGTGCGCACGCACAGCACCCCCTGGCTGTCCCTGCCACCTCCGCGGGTCCCCCCCCCGCAGCGGAAGCATCCCCCCCCCCCAGCAGCTGCCCGCCTGCCGAGGTCCTCCCAGCGGCCCGAGTGTGCAGAACGCCAGGACGGCCCCGGACGGCACAGCAGCTTGGCCAACCGCCACAGGACCGGGGCAGCCGGCCCAGCCCAGCCCAGAGGGCCGCTCTGCCCCCGGCCAGCAGCAGGGTACCTGCGCCTCCGCGATGCCCAGCTCGATCCCCTCCAAGCTCTTGCAGACCAGAGCGTGCTTCTCCTCCAGGAGCTCCAGGGCCTGCAGCTCCATCGACTCAGCCTCCGCCGCCTCCCGCTCACCCAGCCGCTGCTGATCCCTCAGCAGCGCCTCCTGCAGCCGGTGCCGGACGCTCCTGTTCTCGCCCCGCAGCGCCTCCAGCCCCTTCATCGCCTGCCGTGTGTACATGATGAGGTCCTCTGCCGCCATGCTCTCCAGCTGGCTGTGGCCCAGCTCCACCGTGACGGACATGGTGGGCCCTGTCCGCGGGTGAGAAAGCGGTCCCGGGGGGCAGGCGTGTGTCTGTTCCCTTCCAACACTTCGCTTCTGCGAGGAGGAGGAGATGCCCAGGTTCAGGCCTGGCTGGAAGCCCTTCCCTTAATCCCACCACTGCGGACAGTGCAAGCACTCTGCACTTTCTCAGAGGTGCTCCTGGCTTGGACTTCAGGGTCCGTTAATCATGAAGGAATACTGACAAGAGATGGGGGAAGAACATTTCTGGGGAGTTTTGTCTTCCCCACACTGTGTTAAAAGGCAAGCCGAACTCAGAAATGTTCAGGGGAGGCCTATGTATGTATGTATGTATGTATGGAATATTTGTGGTCCTGGAGACAAGTTCAGGCAGCCACCGCCTGCAGGAGCTGCTCCGCCAGGCGCCAGGGCCGCCGTCCCGAGAGAAAGCCTCTTGGATCCCAGTCTTCCCATGGCGACCCACCAGGGGCCGCACGGCAGGGCCACAAGCAGGCTCTCCACCCCACTCGTGTCCCCGGTGCCCGACTGGGCCACGGAAGTGCCACGCAGCCGTCAGGACTGGCAGTCACCGGAGCCTTCCACCCCCGCCGGGTCAGGAAGCCCTTCCTGGACCTGCCCGCGAGAGGGCTGCTGCCGAGGTGCGGGGAACAAGGGGGCCATTCCTCGGAAAGATGTGCTGCAAGTCGTCCCACGAGTTCCACCTACGGAGGGGGGGCATGCGGACCCCCCTTCCTGCCACCTGTGAACTGGCACTGCCCGCAGCAAGCTGCTCTGCCGGGGAATTAGCAAGGGACAGCGCCTGGCGGGGGGGGCTGCGCTCTCCTCCGGCCAGTGGTGCCAGAGGCGAGGAAGGTGCCTTGGCGAAGTGGCCAGGGGGGCGGGGACGGAGCCCCTCCGGAGCCGGGGATGGCCGGGCGCCTGTCGCGGGGCTGGCCGGCCGGCCGGGGACGCAGGGCTTGCCAGGGCGTGATGCGGGAGGGGACGAGGCAGCCCGGCCCCGCCGTGCCCGGGCACATCGCAAGCTTGCTCGCCTGGGCGTGTGCCACCCCGAGCACTTACATCAGCGCTCCCCGAAGTCGGGCGCCTGCCCCCCGGAGCCACCGCTTGCCCTGCTCCCGGCAAGGCCTGGCCGGACCTGGATCCGGCCGCAGGAAGCGAGGAGCGCCCCCCCCGCACCGCTGGAAGGGCCAGAACTCCCACAATCCCCCAGCTGCCCGTGCGAGCTGGGCTGCGCGTTGGGAGGGCGCCAGAAACTGCTGCCCAGCAGAGCCGGGGTTCAAGCCCCGACCCAAGCAGGGGCCGCGCGGTTCCCACGGCTCCTTAAGCGGAGGCGAGTCGCCCGGGAACCGCCTGGCGCCGCGCCGCAGCCCCCTTCCCCCCGCGGGCGCCCGCATCCCGGGCGCGCGCCCGGAGCCGAGGGGCCG